>NC_080096.1:57232500-57535000 GCF_950005125.1 Chionomys nivalis
AGGGAAGGGGCTGCTTCCCCCCCTCAGCTGGCCGCCTCACACTTAGGACTTGCTTACTGCCTCCTAGGCATGCTTGAAGAGTGGTGCAGTCATTCGTTGACTAAGACTCATCCCCTCTTCTCCTCCATCAGAGAAAGGGAGTGTGAGGGTGATTTATTTTCTGCCTCCTTCTTTTCCCTCCCCGGAAGGAAAAGCGTAACACTTTTTATGACACCCTACTTTTGATTGATGCAAGGGACTTTTGCTCAACTGAAGTGAGCAGTGTTTAGCGTTTTACCCTCTGTAACTGCCGGACTTGATTACTCCGTATTTATAAAGCTTCCAGGCAAGGGTGTACGCTCAGGGATGATATATTACCTGCTAATTTGTTTGCTGAAAGATGGGCCCATATATTTAGAATGATGACAGATCAGAATATTTGGCTAAATGTATCAGTCAGTGTCTCATTTTTCAAAACAGGAAAATTCCAGCATGTTGCTGTAAAAATGCCATGCTGAAGATAGATTTTGCTTGCTAAGTTTCTACCCTTACTAGATTCATTTGTTCATTTGGGGGAGGGAAATTGGAGGCGGTGGAGGGGAGGAGGCAGAAATCTTTAATAAATAAATTAATTAATTAAAAAAAAATAAAAATCCTTTCCTAAGTTATACCCTAACTTGGGTAATAAGAACTTTGGGTGATTCTTTGGCAAGTTCTGCTTGTCATTCCTGCAGCTGAGATAGATCCCCTTTCTCATGGTATTGGTTATCAACATCGGAACCATGGATAGAAGGGCGAGCCCCAGAGATCATAGGTCTGACTTGTCTGTGACCCAGAGCTTCACTGGAAGCAAAGTGGAAAAGACAAAAACAAACTCAACTGATAACTTTGATTATAAGACGAATAAAAGAAGCACCTGGCTGGGCATGGTGGCTCACACCTTTAATCCCAGCACTGAATTGGGGATGGTAAATCTCTGTGTGTTCAAGACCAGCCTGGTCTACATGGCAGGAATTCTAGGTCAGCCAGGGTTACATTGTTGTTTGGGACACTGAAAAAAAAATCAGTGACAGCAACAAACAAAACCACAAAAATAAAACAATAATCCACAACATTTTCTGACAGCTGCAAATGTGATGTTGTTTATTTCTAATGTCCCTGTAGACCTTTGTAGAGCTGTCGATTTCCTGGAGAAGCTAAAGAATCCATAGCTTTTTAGGTTTGCTTCTATGAATGGACTGTTAACCAGAAGTCAGGAAAAGGCTGTCTTCAGCTGGCATTTGTCCAATATGTAAAGCCATGCCTTCCTCAGCTAGGGGTCTGGGCTTCCTGACAGCAGGTTTAGACAATAAGAGATATCCTCCATTGCAGTTTGCCAGGTATAGCAAGTGAGCCCAGAGAAAAGTATGAGAATGCTGGGAGCTCAGCCGGTGGGATTCCAGGCAGACTGGCAGCACTGCTCTTTAGTGACAGACATGTCACCGACTTCCCCAGGACTGCACCTGTAGTCTGTATGTTTAAAAGGTGTTTAAGTTTATAGTTGACCATAGCCAGAGGGTAAGTTTCTTCTCTTGACCTCTTGGAAGCCTTCCCCAGACTGTTGGTGGGCTCTGGGAGGTAACTGTAGTTCTCAGTTTTGGCTTCTAGGATCCCAGCTTCTCTGGGTAGGTGTGGAGTGGGGTTTGCTGGAAGGTGTAGTGAAGACCTAGCTTTCCTGTCCACCCGAGGAATTTTAGGGAACACTTACTCTTGTTATTTTATACAGTGGAAAGATAGGCCCACTGAAGCTGTTATTCTTAATACGATTGTCTTAGAAAACCCGAATGAATAGTCCTCTCTACTCAGTCTACCTACCCTTGGTGCATAAGGTGCATGTATAGGCAAGAAGGGGATTCTGTGACCATTAGAGGTGCTTACTACTGGGCAGGTGAAATGGCCCAGTAGTCAGAACACTTACCCTACAACCTGAGTTCCATCCCGGGAGGAACCTGCCATGGAAAATGAGCGTTGGCGGACACTGGGGCTTGACTGTCTACTCTTTCCTCTGTTGCATTTCAGCAGCTTTTGTCGTTGAGCAGATTTTCTCCGGGATCATCTTTGCTGCTCATTTCGTTTACAAGTAAATTTTTAAATATCCTTACGTGTGCTTCTTTGTTGATAGAAAGTTTTAACTTGGTTTTGAAAAATACAATTCGACTATGAACTTCACGTATGCGCGGGACGCAGGAGGATGGTGTTAGTGGGAGCAGAGCCATGTGCATGAAACGGGGCTGGCAGAATTCAGCCACATTCGAACACTTCCTTTCTGTTGCCAAGCCATATTTTGGTTGTTTTATGTAGCCAATCGCTGGGAAGTTTCACAGATTATTAAACTTTTTCTGCATGGTGCAGAACTATTTAGTATAAGAACATATCTCCTTTTACAAGTGTTATTCTATCCTCCATTGTAAAAATTGACATACATGGCTTTGTCTTCTCAACAGTCAGAGTTATTAAATAGCATATGAAAAGAATCACATGTAAAATGTCCATAGGAAGAGTATGGAAATCCTTGCATCTGTACTTGTGCTTAGAATTCTCTCACCCCCCAGCCCAGCTCTAACCTACTCAGCACAAAAAACCAAATAAACTCTAAACCAAAACTCTCCATTCTTCCAAAGGATCAGAGAAAGTTAATTGTAGTGATATGCAGTCAGTGGGGCTGCAAGCAGGACAGGCGTAGCTGTTGGTCTGTCCTGAAGCGTACAGAAGGTTCTTATTTCATAAGCAAAGATAATTTGTTTTTCTCTGTGTGCCATATGGTTTTACAACTGCAGAGATCAAACAGATTTGTGGATGTAAACTTCAGTTCTCTGCTTAAAAATTTGAGTTGTGTGGAGATTTTCATAAAGTACTTGGATCGCTGCTGCCAACCAGGTCTGCTGGAGTCAAGGATCCCTTGTTGGTTCTGTAAGCAACTCTGGATGGTGGTTTTTAATTTGCCTTGGACTTTAAAGACAGCTTTGGAAAGGAAACTTGGAACACAAATTGTCAACTAGAATGCAGGATTTTTTTTTTTTAATAGAGAAGATGATTAAAACCAGCCGCTATTAGCATACGAGAACGGTTCCGAGTCTGCCCAGGTGGTCTCTGGAAAGGATCGGCAGTTTTTCTTAGAGAAGGTTAATTACACTAAGCTGTTCAGGAGATTAATTATTTTGGGGCTAGACTTCAGAATTAAGAATGAGTTTTTTTGACTGCTATGTTTAAAAGGGGGCAAAGGAATAGTAAGCGTGTCAATGATTTCCCTGACTTCTACATCTCCAGGTGAGTGTTCTGTGCTGCTGGTCACAGTGTTCATATTCTTCCCATGGTGCTTGTCTTATGTTAGGTAGCTACATGGTTCCTGTGCCCCTGGTTTTCCTCATACTTTTCTTTCCTATATTTGAGAGGGGGGTTTCATGTAGCATAGGCTGGCCTCAAACTTGCTATGTAGTGAGGCTGACCTTGAATTCTGAGCCTCCTGCCTCTACTTTGGAAGTGATCATTTATGGATGATTGCCAACAAGCCTGGCTTTCAGTTACAAAAAATAACAGGTAGATTGTTTTATTACAGTCCTGCTGTTGTGACAAAACATCTGACAAGAGCAACTGAAGGCAGGAAATATAACCTATCAGTACCAGGAAGGAAATAGTCATCAGTGTCAGGAAGGAAGTATAGTGGTCAAGACCAGGAAGGAAATACAGTCATCAGTGTCAGGAAGAAAGTATAGTGGTCAAGACAGGAAGGGAATACAGTCATCAATGTCAGGAAGGAAGTACAGCCATCAATGTCAGGAAAGAAATAAAGTTATCAGTGTCAGGAAGAAGTACAGTGGTCAAGACCAGGAAGGAAATACAGTCATTAATGTCAGGAAGGAAGTACAGTGGTCAAGACCAGGAAAGAAATACAGTCATCAATGTCAGGAAGGAAGTACAGTGGTCAAGACAGGAAGGAAATACAGTCATCAATGTCAGGAAGGAAGTACAGTGGTCAAGACCAGGAAAGGAATACAGTCATCAATGTCAGGAAGGAAGTACAGTGGTCAAAACCAGGAAGGAAATACAGTCATCAATGTCAGGAAGGAACTATAATTAATCATCAGGACCAGGAAGAAAGTACAGTGATCAAGACCAGGGAGAAAATAAGTCATCAAGACCAGGAAGAAAATAAGTCATCAAGACCAGGAAGAAAATACAGTGATCAAGACTAGGAAAGAAGTACAGATCAAGACCAGGAAGGAAGTACAGTCATCAAGACCAGGAAGGAAATACAGATCAAGACCAGGAAGGAAGTATGGTGATCAAGACCAGGAAGGAAGTACGGTGATCAAGACCATAGGGCACAGCAGTAGGATTGGGTCACATTGCATTCATAGGCTCATGTTTACTTAGTTTCTTCTCCTTTTTAGTCTCTGGTACCTCAGCGCATGAGGTGGTGCCATCCACATCCAAGGTGGGATTTCTCACCTCAGTTAGACCTTTCTGGAAACTCCCTCATTAGCATACCCAAAGTTTTATTTCTTAGGTGGTTCTAAATTCCATCAAAGTGTCAAAGGATGCCTCTCCGCTTGAATGCTTTCTCCCGAGAGCAAGCACTGTACCTATGCTACAGTCCTTCAAGCTTAGGTAGAAACAGTGCCAGGGAAACCTCCTGGCTCTCATTTCCAGCTCCTCACGTGCTGAGGCTTTCTGGGGATGCCCTGCACATATTTCTTTTGAGTTACAGTCAGCACATTTGTGGTAATTATTCTTTAATTTTAATTTATTGGGCTCCTCTTTCATTTAACTGGCTTCAATCTGTAGGAACTGCTTATCTTATTTTTGATCTTTTCCTAGTTCTAGGCACACAGGAGTTGCTCAGTAAGTATTAGTTGAACACATGACAATACAGTTAGTGTAAATCATGCTTACTTAGTATGTAAAAGTATCACTTCTTTTTTGGATAATTGTCCTATAGAGAATCTTCCAAAAGAACAGTTGTGATTTTCCTTCTCTTTTCTTTTTAAAATGACTGTATACCTTCTGCTCTCTGTTATTCAGATCTAGTGCCTGGGTATCCAGATGTTACCCCTGATTTTTTTTTTCACTTCAGCTTGTGCATGACGGTTATTATTTTGCTATTTCCCAGGCTTATAATTCCATAAACCCACAGTGGGAGTAAGCAGATAGTAATGAATTTCTCTGCAAACGTCGCAGTGTGTTTCGTCTTTGCTGGTTTGGAGCCTGCTTGAGACTGCATGAAGAGTCCAGAATCAGAGTGAGCTCTAAGAATCCCATTGTCCAACTTGGCTCATTTTACTTCCCATGAAACCTGGGGCAAAGGGCTTTGCCCGAGGAAACCTGGGCTTGGCTTTGCCTGAGGTGAAATAGCAAGTTTTCTTAGTAGACCCAGTCAGCTGTCCCTCGCTCGGTGCTTTCCTGCTGCAAACCTTTTGTGTTTGGCAGGACTTCAGTTGTTTTGTTTAACAAAATTTTGCTGTACATATCAAATATTCATGAATGGCTGTTGCACACATGTGAGCTTTATACTCCCCCAGGCAATGGCAATAACAGATATTTAACACTGGTAGCATGAATATTCTATCTTATGTAACTTAAGTCGATGTGGTACCCCAGATTGAAGGATACGGTGTGATGCTTTTCAGGACATAATGAGTTGACCACAGGCTCTGCACGTGGTGACAGACAGGCTACAGTCTGTCACCATGCCTTTTGGTGTTGCCCTGTCGAAGGTGTTGGATGTTGTACCAAATATCCTCATTCTGTAAAACTCAGTGTTGTGTTTGTGGGCAGGGGAGTCAAGTAAGTGGAATGTTGCATCTCACTTTTAAAAAACCAAAAAAAAAAAAAAAAGGGAGTTTTATCTTACTAGAGTTTTTTTTTTTTTTTTTTAAATTCTATTACAAGTGGAAACCATTTCTTAGATACCTCCAGATAAAAAGCTTGGGAATGAGACTGTTACTTGAATGCCACAAGCTTCAACCAGTTAAACAGAGTTTTGTTGGTTTTATGTTGCATTTTATGACAGACTGTAAACATGTCTTATATTTAAAAATTTAAATATTTTTATGTGCATGAGTGTTTTGCTTGTATGTTTGCCTATGCATTGGGTGTTGAATCACCTGGAGCTAGAGTTAAAGACAATTGTGAGTCTCCATGTGGGTGTTGGGAACCTGTATTCTCTGGACGAGCAACCTGTGCTTACTGCTGAGCCATCGCTCCTTTTCCTCACTTAATCTTCTAAAAGAAGTCCAACATGGTTTCCAAAGGAGTGTCTTTTTTCTGTCTTGTATTTTAAGGAACAGAAATGTTCCCCCCAAAATGTATTAATATTAGTATTTAAAAACAGGATCACATTATAATGTCTAAGAACTGTGTTTTTACAGAAAGTTACTTATAGTCAATGCATTAGGGAAACTGGCCAAGGAAGAGCGCTTTCTAGGGATTGTATCCTGTGCAGCCTCTTTGCCAGCTCTGGCCCTCTGAGCATAGCGTGGACACGAACTACAAGTAGGGATAAACTACTATCACTATTCAACCTATTGGTGGGAGAGATCAAGGCAAATTGATGCTTACCTTCTTCATGTTAGGCTAATGGGACCCTCAGCAGACCGTGTAGACTCTCTTTAAAGATGCTCTGTCACCCTGTGTGCAGTGACTGCAAGCTTCAAACCCAGAGACGTTTACAGTCATGATTCCATTCTTGGGGAGGTACAGCCTGCCAAGGAAAATGAGGCCAACAGATTTCTCAAGAGTGGGTAAAGTGAATGTAAATTGGATTTACCAAGTGGTATTCCAAGGCTGCCTTGCAGTGAGAGCCTGTAAAACTATCCTGTGCTTAAAAATTCTCTGGGAATTTGTTTTAAAAGGCAGATTCTTGATCTCTGCCCGTGACTGAGTCAGATCCTGGGCATCCAGAACACTGTGTTTCATAAGAGCTTGTGATCCTAATATGCCTGGGTGCTGGTCCATGGGCGAGAGCGTGAACTGGTGATGCTTATGTATGTATCTGTACAGTGAGATTTAGACTTATGCAATGAAAATGTTATATCATGGTGAGAATGGAAAAGGTGCTTTCATAGGACTAATTGTGTGGTCATACTTATTACAGCAATTTATTGATTATCAAAAAGCTAGAAAACCACTTTGTTTCCCAAATATGTGATTTTAGAGATGGTCAGGAACATTCCTGCGATCAATGAAGGTCTGTGATCATATTCACTGCCCTCCCACACTTCCCAGGCCTCTGCTTTGACTGCAGCCTTCTGCAGCCTTCTTTCTCTTTGCATACACAGTTGTGGCCTGAATGTCTGGAGAGGGCCAAGCAACAGTGTCCATATCTATCTAGGAAAGTGTGGTCTCTTCACTTTCTGGTGTTTTCCTTGGCCACCAATACAATGAATTCTTTACCCCAATTATTTTCTGTGTATTATCTCCTGATTCCTATTAGGAATGGGAAGAAGCCTGGGCTATACAGTATGACCCTGGAGTTTTCTCTCCTAAGGACTGAACTCCTTCTATTGTTGCTTACTACTGATTCTTTTCTTCTTCTTTTCGTTTTCACTGCCCCCCCTCCAAACACAAGCATAAGCTATCAAAAGCCGAGGGCATTGTGGTTAAAACACCCTTGCCCATGTTTCCCTCAGCAGTAGTTATTTTACATAGACGTTTTATGGACTCTGTGTTTTCCATAGCCCCTCTTTTTTTTTTTTTTTTCTCTAGGCTGCTGGGACAAATGTGGTACCTAGATAGTCTTGTTTTCTCCTTTAAATAAAGTATAGCCTAAGATAGGCGAGGGGATAGAGCTCAGTTGAAGCTGTGCACTGGAGCATACAGAATGAACACTGTAGACTGGGGGTGATTCTGGGTTCTAGTAGCTGTGATAACTGTGGCAGTCCTGTTGCTGTGGCTGTAGAAACACCATGCTCAGCAACCTTTCAGGGTTTAAAAACAGTAAGGCATGACATTTCTATAAAATCTCACCATGGGTTATTACCCCCGCTTCGTAGAGGAGAGGAAACAGGATCACCAAAAGTTGACCCAGTTGGCTTAATTTGGGGAGTCGCATAGCCAGACTTTGAACTCAGAACGTGTCAACTGTTTTCTCAATACTAAATACAACCCAGTATTCTTTTGGTTACCTTTCCAGATTGGCCATTAACGGTACCTGACTCTAGCTGGTTCTTACCGGAGAATGGTGGGATGAGGATGACGGCTCAGCTGCTGAGGTGGAGCTGGTTCATTTGGGGAGAAGGAGTAGGTGGAGTCTGTCTTGGTAGTAAAAATAGGTCTAGTGGTTGGAAAAGCAAAGCACCAGGGTGCTAATGCCCCGAGACTTCCAAGTGCAGGTGCAAACCCAGGAGCTGAAGAGGAGAAAGTTTTCCTCAGAAAGCAGGTCATGGGATTGCTGCCTATAGCTGTGTGGTCTTCAAATATCATGTAGGTAGTTATTTTTCTTTTATTTTAGGCTGTTTCAAATGATGTAATTTTGAGCTTGCTGTAAAAAATTGCCATTTAAAAATAAATGCTTGACACGGTGCACTTAGTATAGTTGATAAAAATGGAGGATTTTCACATCAGCTACTAGTTAAAAAGGACAACTTAGCTCTTTAATCATAAGTTTGTGTTTACTTCAACATTCTCCTGCTTCTCCCAGATTTTTATTCTTTAATTTTTTTATTAATTAAATGTATTCATTTATATCTCGACCTCAGTTTAGCCTCCCACCTCTCCTCTCATTTCCCCCCAACTTCCCGCACCCCTTTAATCCACTTCTTTTCTGTTTCTGTTCAGAAAGGAGCAGGCCTCCCATGGGTGTCAAGGAAGCAGGCATATCAAGTTGAGGTAGGACTAAGACTAAGCTGCTCCCCTTGTAGTAAGGCTGCGCAAGGCACTCCAGTATTTGGAATAGGTCCCTGGAAGCCAGTTCATAGCGGTGTTACTCGTAATAGCCAGAACCTGGAAACAACCCCTCAGCCAATGAATGGATAAAGAAAATGTGGTGCATTCACACAATGGAATATTATTCAGCTGCTAAAAACAATGGCATCATAAAATTTGCAGGCAAATGGATGGAACTAGAAAAAAAAAAAACATCCTGAGTGAGGTAACCCAGACCCAGAAAGACAAGCATGATATGTACTCACTCATAACTGGATATTAGCTGTAAAATAAAGGATAACCAGATTTTTATTCTTATATAATACATGTTTATGTTTTAAATTCTTTTATGGATTATCGCCTCATATTTGTACAATAAATTGTGTAAAAACTTAAACTTTATGCTGGTGAAATGGTTCTGCAAGGTACTTGCTGGCAAACCTGACAAGCTGTGTTCAGTTTCCTGGTCCTACGTGGTGGAGGGAAAGACTCTCTCAGGTTGTCCCCGAACCCACAGCACATGTGCACCTCTGTACAGATGCGTACACATTGAATAAGTGTAATTATACAAGATAAAAATGTTCTGTGCCTGCGAGCATTACTCAAATCAGAAGCTACTGTTGCATGGATGTTTCCATCTTAGTAGAAGGGAGTTGATCAAAATAATACAGTTATTTTCCAACCCTGATAAATGACTAATAAAAATAAAACGTTGAAGTGTATCTTTCTTACATCTGTATGATTGCTTCCAATTACCGTATTTAACTCTTGTTAGATGATAAAAAGATTTGTTTCATTTCTCTGTCCTTTTTTGTAGATACAGGCACTGAAAAAAATCTTGTGACCAAAAATGACAAGGGAGGGCGTGTCCTCACACTTGGCTCTCTAGATTCTTTCTGAAGTGATGTGGAAAAACCCTGGCAGTGGTCTGCCATCAAAAGCTACCTTTAATGATCTACTGGCTGGCAATTTTGCCTGAAGCACCAGAGCTAACAAAAATGTTTTTTTCTCTTCAGTATTATTTCTTGCTTGTTTCTTGGTGTCAAAACCAGTTTCTTCCCATTGTCTCTCTTGGCTGCTGCCCTGGAGGGTTGTTTTGAGGCAGGGATACCGCTAACTTACACTGGCCTCAGGCTACACATAGCCAAGGATGGCCTCGAATTTCGATTTCAGCAGGGCTACTGGCGCTCAGGCATTTTATGTACGTGGGCAGCTGATACTGGGCTCGGGGAGGGGGTGTGTGGCTGGCCAGTGGGGATGCTTAGTTTAGAAAGCGAGAGAAAGTAGTTAGGAAAGATATGACTTTCTCAAGCATTTTTTTTTCAAAAAAAAAAAAAAAAAAAAAACCCAAAACAAAAAAACCAAAACATAACAGGATTCAATTTAGAATTTCATTTTACCATCAAATATGTGGAACAGTTTGTGTTTGAGTGTTGGAAGAAGTCAAAAGTTGATGAATAAGAACAAAGTATACGGGTTTGTGTGTAAACATGTCACAATAAACTTCAACAACAATTGCAATCGCACAAAGAAGCGCCCAGAAATATTGTGGGACCGAGAACTGCAGCTGCCTGACCGTCCACGAGCTCAGCTTCTCTCCTAACTGTGCTGAGGACTGAAGTGAACAAAATGCTCCGATTTTGGGAACAGCCTCAAGTTCAGCTTCTGAGGTTTAGAATAGGGGTGAATACACTTCCAAACACTTAGAAGAAACCGAGCTTCAAACCAATCTTCTATTCCTGGCATTTCACTAAGCCAGAGAAGCCAGCGCACTTTAGGCTCCAAGATGACTTGTGAGGTCACTTACTGAGCACCAAAGGCTGGGGGTGGGGTGCAGGAGTGGGAAGGAAGCTGATAGAGGATGGAGTGACCCCCGCCGTCAGGCTTCCCCAGCCTCACAGCCCTTCTTCATGCTCTATGATTGCACTGCTTAGCTTTGTTCTTGTTGGTTTAAGCTCGTTAGAAGAGAAGAATTAAGATAAAAGATGAAAATTATTGTTTCTTCGAGTCTCAGGTTATTTTCATAGTTCATCGAGCAGATATTAATCCTCCTGCTTATTCCTACTATTTGCAAAGCACTTGACTTAAGTTTTGCAAAGCAGTCATTATTCACCCTTATTTCAGTGGTTTATGAAATAATAAATTACATGATTACAAGAGCCAGTGGCCCAGAGCAAAAACAAAAATCTAGATGTGGGAACAAACAATGCCTTCCTTGTGTTAAGAATGCTATTATTGGAAGGAGTGTATTAGTCAGGGCTTTTTTTTTTTTTGGTTTTTCGAGACAGGGTTTCTCTGTAGCCCTTTGGTTCCTGTCCTGGCACTAGCTCTTGTAGACCAGGCTGGCCTCGAACTCCCAGAGATCCGCCTGCCTCTGCCTCCCGAGTGCTGGGATTAAAGGCGTGCGCTACCACCGCCCGGCTTAGTCAGGGTTCTTTAGAGAAGCAGAACTTACAGGATAAATCTGTCCGTCTATCTGTCTATCTATCTTCTATCGCGTCTTAGCTGGTCTTCAGTATACACCAGAATCTCCAAGAATTAGTCTCTAATGCTAATGAAGAAAAGGACTTTCTGGTGAAAGTTAGGAAAAGCAGGCAAAGAGAAAGCAAGCTTCCTTCTTCGTCCTTTATATAGAGAGGCTGCCAGCAGAAGGGGTGGCCCAGTTTAAAGGTGGATCTTCCCCTCTCAAAGATAGGTTAGAAGAGGGTCTTCCCACTTCAAATGACTTCATTAAGAAAAAAATCCCTCCCACGTGTGCCCAGCCACTTGGGTTATAGTTAATTCTAGATGCAGTCAAGTTTACAGCCAAGAATAACCATCCCAAAAGAGCTTTCTTAGCTGTACCTGTCCACTTTTGGGGGGGGAGAGGGGCACTTTATCTTAAAGAGCGAAAGTCAGGTAGCATTTAAAAATACACGTAGTTGGCATTGTTTTGCTGAAATCTGTTTTCAGTGAGATTTTTGCCAACTAAGAATCTTAATTGGGCAATGGTGACATGCCTTTAATTCCTAACCTAGGGAGGGAGAGGCAGGCCAACCTGGTATACAGAGTAAGTTCCAGGACAGCCAGGGATGTCTTGAAAAACCGAAAAAGAAAGAAAGAAACTTAGGAGGCAGAGACAGGCAGATCTCTGAGTTTGTCGCCTTGTCTACACAGTGGGTTTCAGGAGAGCCAGGGCTACACAGAGAAACCTTTCTTGAAAAACAAAAGAGAACAGCAAAAACCCTTTTACATTCACTAGTTTTCTTTCCTATTGTATATACTCTGTCAGCTGTGGACAGACTGTGTGAGTGGGCTTTATTCCCTACCTGGTTTTGCTGTTTAGACTCCCCACCCTGCAGACATGGTCTCACCATTGTCGTCCTGGTTGGTCTGGAGGTGGTCAGTATTTTAACAACGAATTTGTCAGAAGGGACAGGAGCCTGGATGTGGAATTTGTTTTCTGTGATGGTGACAGGCACAGTTGTCTGTTGAAGAGTCACGGAACTCGTGGTTATGGATATCTTACCTAATGAGGAGCACGGGTCTTTAAAAATTGTGAACTGAGGACTGGAGAGATGGCTTGGGGGTTAAGAACACTGATTGTTCTTCCAGAAGATCCAGGAATCCCATGTGGAGGCTAACAAACATGCGTAATGTCATATGCCCTCCTCTGGTCTCCTTGGGTACCAGGCATGCAAGTGGTACCCAGACATACAAGCAAACAAAATGCCTATCCGCATAAGCTACAATAAGATTTTTTTTTTTTAAATTGTGAACTGAGATTGTTTTTCTCCCCAAAGATGAAATGAAAGCAGCTCTGTACAGACAACTAAGTTTTGGGGCGAGGAAGTGGAATTGGTCTGACTTCAACCATTAATGTTCATTTAAGGAGGAATTAGATGAAAAATAGGAGTCAGAGAGTATGATGCCAGGTAACAGTCACCAACGTGAAATTGATCCAGGTTGAGCACACAATACTTAGGCCTGAAGAGAGACAGGGAATGTCTTACGTGGGAGGAATTGGTTGTCATTTGCAAGGGTGTGGAAAACCAGTGGCCCATGACACTGGTCTGACTTTTCTCTAAAGAGCAAAGCCTGACTCAGAAATGTGTGGTTTTGGTTCCCTCAACTTAATATCTTGTTTTCTGGGAGCATTTTCTTTTGCTGGCAATGTTGCCAGTGTCTGCTATTGTGTAAGTTAAAAAATGCCGTTTGTCTTTTAGCTATGAAAGTTTTACATATTCAAGGTCCTGTTTGTTTCCCATCTTCTTTATCTGTGAGATAAGATGCTTAAAAGACCAGGTTAATTGGACTAGCTTCATTAAGGAGGTCTGATGGGTCCCAGCATTAATATTTAGTGATGAATTGCCAGAGGTGTGGGTTAAACGTCTGATGTAGGAGGCAGGAAAAGAAGCAGGACCTTATTTAGGAGTTGCTCAGTGCCCGCTGTTTAATGAGAGTGATGGATGAGTTGAGGTCAGGTGGAGTGTGCGTGGATGGTTGGCAAATGTGGGCGCTTGCATGCTTGTACTTCTATGCACTCGTGAGTTCCCAGACGCATGCCTGGTCTGGCTTGTGGCACTCTGCTGTCTTTTGTGGAGGCTGAGATGAATGCACAGTCAGGGGCAAGGTCCACTACTACCTCTTGCGAATATGTAGGTTTACATAAATGCTTATATTTTGAAAGAAGAAATAGCCAGAATGATAGTGGATAGTTGTGTCATGGTGTTCTCCCTCCCCACCTGTGTACAAACACACGCTATGAAATCCGTTTTCCAGTCACCCAGTGTTGAAAGTTGAGGGATATTTTGTTGTTTTTTGTTTTGTTTTGTTTTTGAGACATGGTCTTACTCTATAGCTGTGGCTTCCTTTCAAACTCAAAGAGGTCCTCCTGCTTCTGCCTCTCAAGCACAGGGATTAAAGATGTGCGCCACATAGTAAAGATGCTACGCTACTATGTAGGCTAAAGGATTTGTTTTTGAAGTGTTATTTAAAGTTAGTCTAGGATTCCTGACATTCAAGTATTGAACTGCAGCCATAAAACAAGGACTTGACTTTGTGATTCTGACATTTGCCAATGAAGAAAGAATCCAGTTGTTATTTATAGCGAGGTCAGGTTTTTGGATGTTTTATAATACTTTCTGGATGTCTATTACAGAGACCATATACTAGAGAAATATTTCATATTTAAATTAAAAAATATTATTTACCTTATAGTTTCTTATCAGTTCACCAAAGGACATTTGGGATGTCCTTTTATAAGGCTCATCTTACAAACTTGTTTTTGGGATATATTAAGTGTGAAAGTATAGTCTGAATGGGATTTGTATTGGCTGATAATAGTCTTCCATTTTGGTTTTGTAAAGCTTTTATTAAAGCCTTTTCCTTTGTAGATCTAAGGTTTATGGGATCAGAACCACAGTGCTACCAAGGAAATCAGGAACATGTTACTGATGAAGAATGCTCAGGTCAGCTCTTTTGGGGTTCACATAAACAAAACTCAGAATCACAGAGCTTTATGCTCAGGTCTGCACAAGCCATGGGGTTTGTAGATCTTTTCATCCCTTTTACTGTCCCATGTCTGCCCTCCCTTTTCAGCCGTCACACTACCTGGAGCAGAGTATGTTCTAGTACCTATAGTCTGGCCATCAGTGCTGCTGCTAACGGTGGAGACAGGGCTGTGGAGTCACCGGACAGAGCAAGGCTAGCCTTCAGTTGAAAAGGAAGTGTGGAGTTTGGTAGCTCCAGGATTTGGAATTTATACAGCCCAGCTCTTCTGAGTGCTACAGAGTCACCGGAGCACTCTTATCACAGATGTGTTTTTCCCTACCACCTTAGACAAAGACTCTGAGGTGACCGAAGTTGTTTCCACATAGACTTCCACATAATAAAACATTTGAAATGTCCTTTACTGTTATCGTTCACTATTATTCCCCCAATATGCGTCTGAGAATTGACTAGAACTCTATAAAAGGAAAAGAGGTTATAATGTATGTGTGTGTATGTGGGGGGAGGGTTGGACTTGAGGAATAAGTAATCCATAAACTTTATAGTTATCGGGTATCCGGGTGGGTGGATCTGATGACTTGGCAAACCAGGGAGGGAAGCACGTATAATTGTTGATTTTATCAGAGCAGGTTGAGTATGCACGCATGAGGTGGGGGTTGCATATAGACTTAACGATTAACATGGATTTCAAGAGCTATAAAAGTCTCCTGCTATTTGAATTCCTCTCTCGTCTGTGCGTATGGAGGCGGAAATAAGCAGTGTTTTGTGTCTGTGGGGTGTACAGACTGTAGTAAGCACACATGCAGTTTGCACACTTCCTGGGGTTTGTGTTCTGGGCCTCCAGGTAGTTTGTATTATCACTGGGAGTTTACAGAAGCTAATTTTACTTGAATTCGCTTCAAGTTGAATCCTGAAATTGCAGACTGTTACCTTTCTTGGTTGTACAGCAAGCCTTTTCGGTCTGATCCTGGAATTTCAGCACTTACAACTTTGAAGACTACTTCGTGTTTGTTTTTGAATAGAAACTAGCACAGGGAAAGCTGGTTGTTACACTCGTAATTAACTATGAGTTCATGGCACTCAGAATGTTTGGTAAATTCCTTTCATAATAAGACATTTCTTCTGGATCTTTCCCTGAGGAATGTGATTCTTGTTATAATTTTCCAAGGAGGTTGAGAAAATGACCCTTTGTGGGTGGGTATACATGATGCTTTAGAATGGTCTTTGCTGTGTAGAATAAAGAGTTCTATGAGGGCTGGAGAGATGATTCACTGTTTAGGAGCATTGGCTGCTCTTCCAGAAGACCCAGGCTCTATTCCAGCTCTCACGTGGAAGCTCACAGTCATCTGTAACTCCAGTTCCAGGGAATCCAGTGTTGTCTTCTGGCCTTGTGGGCACTAGCCACATACATGGTACACAGATACACATATGGCTAAAACACTTATGTGCATAAAATAAAACATTTCATGGGATACAGGCAGAAACTGAGATACCAGATATGAAGTGCCTTCAAAATTAGGCAGGGAGGTTATTCTTTCTTGAGAAGCTTAAAAATAAAATCAAGAGTTATTATTCCTTTTTATCCACAGGTCTGGTGACTGCTAAATTGGAAATTGTAACCAAGAAATTAACCCATAAACTTTCATGACAAGTTTTTTCCCCCTCTTTAGTGGTATTGGTCATTTATAGTGAATGTTACAGTGTACAAAAAAACCTCAACAAACATACATGGTTAAACAGATGGCACCACGAAGAAATCCGTGTGGAAAGAGGAAATGTATAATAAGGGTGGGAAGCCATCACAAAGTGCACGTCTTGGATGAAGCTAGGGCCTTTTCTCTCCTTCAGTTCAGATAGCCTGTTATTCATACATCACTTCTATCATCAGGTGTTTGGAGCTTTAGGGGAACTGACAGTGGGGGAGCCTGAGACAGCCACTTGGCAATTCATTAACAGCTCTGAACTGGAGTTCCTGTCTAACGTAGGATTGTGAGGTTTTGAGTTTTAGCTAATATATCTTTGCATGCTCCTATGCTCTATTACTAAAAGTTGTTTGGAGTTTGGGATATTCACAGCAAGTTTTTGGGGGGTTAAAGATTCCTGCAGATTACTGGTTAAGTCTTGGGATTTCTGTTGGGATCAATATTCAATTGCATGAAATCCTTGGGAGTGTATTGGTATAAGAATTTCCTAATTTGGTTGTATAATTTCTTCTTGAACCAATATTTCTTACTGCGTTCTTTAAGAAGAGAATCTACAGCAGTTAGACATCTACAGATTTCTGGGTATTGTTGGGGTGCAAGTCAGGAAAGTGTTTTCATGCATTCATTTGAAGGTCCAAGTCATTGGTGACGTTTCTGTTCTCAGTAGTAAATCAGTAGTTTTTGGAGTATAGAGTACTGGGGAAATGGAGCATGTTGAATTGCGCTAGCTTGCTCGGATCTCAGATCTTACTGCAGTTATCTGTGTGACCTTTGTTCATTATTTTCTTTGTTCCTTCATCATCTTCAGAATGGGCACCCTAAGTGTGCTGGTCAGACGTTGTGCTGCTTCGATAAAGTTCTTGATATAACTTGAGGGAAGTAGTAAGAGGAAAGTAGTAATAACTTTTGCTTCCAAATTCCAGTGATTCTGCTGCTCCCGAGGCTGGCAGGTTCATCATGGCAGAGAAGGAAGAAGGGCAGAACTGCTCACTTTATGGTAGCCAGAAAGCAGATATAGGGAGAGACGGTACGACATGTACTTCAAACATCCCCCAGTGACCTACTTCTCCAGTTAAACAAATTATTAATTCCTAATATCCCATTTACTATAAACACACCAGTGGGTTGCTCACTGAAATTAATATCCCCATGATTCAGTTACCTCTCTGTAGATCCCAACAGCTGGGACCAAGCTTGCAACACTGAAGCCTCTCTAGTACACTATATCCAAACTGTAGAACTGAGATATCTACTTGATAAGATGATCATACAAATGAAACAAGGTAATAGAGGGAAAATACTCAGAACAGTTCCTCTTTCAGAGTAAGTGCCAGATGTCTAGGGAAGAGCTATTTGTTTTGGTCACTCTTACTATCAGAGCTGATGGCAGATGAGTGTCCTTATAGAGAAAGCAAGACCATGTCTTTTGTATTAGTGTTTTGGTACATTACATACACATTGAAGTTATTTCATCATATTTTCTAATTCGACATTTCCAAGGGATCTCCTAATTTGCTGGTAGTTTAAATGGTCTATGTCTTATCAAATGGAGGTGATTAATATTCATAGTATCTTGTTTTATTATTTTAATTCTAAAAATTGTGTATTATATATAATTTTTTCCTTTCTTTCATCCTTCCTTTATTCCTTCTTTTTTTCTTTTTCTTTTTTGAGAAAGATGTATATCTATCTTACCTAGGTTGCCCTTGGATTTCTGCTTCCCTTCAGCTTCTTAACACTTAGGAATATAGGCATGTGCCCCTATACCTCTCTTTTACTTTGTCCCTCTGTTAGTGTCTTACAGAATGTGTGTGTTGGTAAATCTGAGCAGATTGGCATCCTCAGAAAGGGTACCATTGGCTGCAGATAACCTTCAGAATATGTGGGTGAATGTTGCTCCCTCTGAATCTTCCCCCTGCCTTTTGATCAGTCTGCTGTTGAAAGCAGATAAGAAGGATTACCTCTAAGACACGGAATGACTTCTTACAACATTCCAAATGGATATGAGTTCAATTTTACATAATTAGGGGGTGGAAGTTTTTTTCTCTCATATTTCTGATTATTTTAATTATAGTCCATTTGCTGTGTCGTACCCCAGTGGGATATCAAATCTCATCTGTATTTACACTTTCATGGCTAACTTAACATATTCTCACTAATTATTATTCAAATTTGTAATGCTAACTACATTGTTGAGTGCAGAAATATCTTCCTTGGGAGGATGCTGGTCTCAGGTTGTCCTGACTAGACTCTGTGCGTAAGACAACGTAGATGTTTCTGTGTCTACTGGGCAGTCACTGGCTACTTCTGACTTGGCACTACTCCAGATGTAGCTATTAACTAAATTCCAAATTTTAATTTTAATTCAGTCTAATCAGAGACCCGAATCAGTTATTGGAAAAGTTGTAAATAAGCAAGCTGTATATGGGAACCTACTTTTTGGATATGTTGTGTTTTGGACTCTGGATATAAGTGAAGAAGTTCCAATGAAAACATGTGCCAAGCATCAGGTTCTAACCAGGGCTGGACATGGCTAAAGGAATGTATAAAAATCTTGGCCTTGCGCTCAGGTTCTTGTGCAAGTTAAACACATATCCTCAGCTAGTCAGTAGTTAAAAATAGTAAGATGCCAGAGCATTACTGGTAAGTCATAGGTGTGGCGATACATAGATTAATAGAAATTAATAGCTAGTAATAAGCCTGAGCCATTGATCAAACATTTATAATTAATATATAACCTCTGAGTGATTATTTTATAAGTGTCTGCAGGACACAGAAAAGCCTCCAGCTACATTTGGCACCCCATGTTGGGCATCATATATAGGAGGAAGTTTCTTGTCCTGACCACCTGTTCCCTATCTCAGTAGCTGCTTTCAGATTACCACACAGAGACTTAATATTTATTAATTCTCTGCCAAATAGTTTAGGCTTAATACTAATTAGCTCTCTTAAGTTAACCCATATTCCTTATTTACACTCTGCTGCATGGTAGCACCTTTTTCAGTATGGTGTGCCCTTCTTGTTC
Source organism: Chionomys nivalis (assembly GCF_950005125.1). Classification (NCBI taxonomy): domain Eukaryota; kingdom Metazoa; phylum Chordata; class Mammalia; order Rodentia; family Cricetidae; genus Chionomys; species Chionomys nivalis. The sequence continues at coordinate 57,251,599 of NC_080096.1, forward strand.
TCTCAGCATCTGGCTGGCATATCCTTACTCCGCCCTTCTCCTTCCCATCATCCTTAGTTTGGTCACCCCGCCTATACTTCCTACCTGGCTACTATTATTAAACTATTTTGAGTGACAAATCTTTAGAGTGTACAAGAGGATCATTCCACAGCATATAGTGATTTCTCATTTTGGTTTTGACTAGTGTTTTTCTAATTTCTGATCTTACCCCTCTTTTGTTGTAGCTCCAGGGCGACTACCAATGGTAACTTTTCAGGAAAGAGGTTTATGTTGGCTCATGATTCTAGACCTGCGGTTCTCAGCTTGTGGATGGCAACCTCCCACAGAGGTCACATGCCTGATATCCTGCATATCCGATATTTACATTACGTTTTATAACAATAGCAACATTTCCGTTATGATGCAGCAACAAAATAGTTTTATGTTTGGAACGACTGTATTAAAGGGTTGCAGCATAAAATTGAGAACCGCTGCTCTAGAGACTAAAAACTTCAGTTCAGGTGATCACTCCTGGCAAGGGTCTCACACTGTTTCATAAAGTGGCAGAAAATACCAGAGGGCAGAAGTATGCGTGAGAGCAGCTAGCAGTGTGTATAGTCACACAGAGAGAGTGGGTTTGCTTTGTAGTAGCCTGCTTCTCTCAGAGTCCCACAAGACCTAACCCATTCCGTGCTGATGAGCAGTAATCCTCCCCTAATCCCTTCTGAGGGTCCTGGTGCTTCCATCACCTAATTACTCCTGTTAATAAAGATTCTACCCTTCTTCGGTGCCATCACACTGGGAATCACACCCAGTAAGCCTATATCAGACCATATTCTGGTGCTTTACTTCTTTTCATATGCTTGTTGGCAATTTTAATATCTTCTTTGGAGAAATGTCTGTTTAAGACCTTTGTCCAACTTTTAATTACATTATATTTTTGTTACTGAATTGTAGGAGATATTTCTTATGTATTCTGGGTTATTACTCCTTATAGGCTGTGGCTTGAAATACTTATTCTATTGCTTTATTTTATTTTATTTTATTTTTGTTGTTGTTGTTGTTGTTACGTGAAGGGTTGTAGGTTTGGGACTGGTGTGATAGCTGAGCGGTAAAGCATATCTGCCTAAGCCTGGGTTCAGATGCAGTCAGCTGTGTCCTTGAGACTTCTCTGGCAGGTGGGGCGTTGAGCCAAGGGAAGCCCTGGAGGTTTTCAGATTAGTGAATCGAATCAAGTATATATATACAGTGGAGAGCAAGAAGTGAGACTGTGGATCAAACAGAGTGGAAGGTGAGGACCAGACACGTGAGGTCAACATCTGAGCTTGTAGTCTGAGGACAGTGGTATGTCCAGACACACGCCACATTTTGTAACACGCACATGCACAGTTGGTAAATTTGATACAGTGACACTTGTTTTTTTGTGCTTTTGTTATCATGGCCAACAAGTCCCCACTAAGCAATGGAAGGAAACTGGCCCTCTGTTATCTTCTAGTCTTAAAATTTCAGAATTGAAGTGCAGATTGAGTTCATTTAGAGTCATCTTTTTATATGATGTTAGATAAGGGCCCAACCTTCCTTTTGTTTTCTTTACCTGTTGCTGTGTGGGACCACCTTTTTCTCATTGCATGGTTTTGGTGCATTTGTGAAGCACCATTAAACCACTTAGAAAAAGTTTAAGTGAGCTCTGAATTCTTTTCTTTTAATCTGTATGTTTGTTTTTAACAGCCTCTCCCTCTCCTCCCCCCCACCTCTCTCTCTGTCTCTCTGTCTCTCTCTGTCTCTCTGTCTCTCTCTCTCTCTGTCTCTCTCTCTGTCTGTCTCTGTCTGTCTCTCTCGGTCTCTGTCTCTGTCTCTCTCTGTCTCTGTCTCTCTGTCTCTCTCTCTGTCTCTCTCTCTGTCTGTCTGTCTCTCTCTCTCTCTCTCTCTGTGTGTGTTGGGGAATCTAACCTACAGTCTCCTGCATGCTAGGTAAGTGTTCTGCCCGTGAACACCCCTCCCTCTCCATTCTAGGCCATTGTATTAAGAAGCATCGTTTTATCCATGGTCGTAGGGCATTGACCACAGTAAGAAGGCTTAGAAAACTTCAGGTTTAACTCTTTATAGCTTTTGGCATTCAGTATCTACTATCTCTATCCTGGAGGTGGAAAGGGATTTCTTCTCCTTGCCTTTAATCTCAAGCATGTTTGGAATGACTTGAGGACGTGAATCTACCGTTCTAAAAGAGCTGGTGGTGAATCTTCGCGATCCCAGGTATTTCTCCCAACCCACTCTAGTTAGTGTCTCACGTAGCCCAAACTGGTGTTGAGTTCACTCTGCCGGGAAGAATGATCTTGAACTTTTGATCCTCCTGCCTCCCACCTCCCCAGTGTGCCACCATCCCTGACTTTTACGCAGTGTTAGTGGAGTTGAACCCAGGGCCTTAACCATGATAGACAAATACTCAACCACTCAGTTATACCCATCACCCCTCAGGTATTCTTGGTCTTCACATAGAGATGGGGAGTCAGGTCAGGAATGGAAGATGTGAAGTTTGACATGATCTGCTCTACAAAGATGATTAGGTTAAAGATCGCCTGGCTTTGAATCTCAGGCAGGATACACACTTAGCTGTCTAAGTAATTTGATTCCTTTAAGTTTTATCTCTGTAAAATGAAGTTAATGTTAACATTTAACTCACAATATCTTGGAGGTTAAATGGATTAAAAATAGTTCTTGGCATGGATTAAATGCAATTTAAGGGTAGTGCTCTGTTGTCCCCGCCCTTCATGTTTGCTAGGTGAATACTTGACCACCGAGCCACTACTCCAATGGTAGTATGTTTTCTTAATTTGAATAGTACAAATCAAAAATGAGAATTCTGGCTAAATTCTTAGGCTATGCAGTGTGGATAACCTTTTACTTCTATCTTAAGTAACAGTGAGAACTTGGGTCATGAATGATTTCTGTCTATAAAAATTCTTTGACCTGTATAGGGCAATAAGGTTATAAAGTCTTTAGTCAGTGGAGGTCTCTAAATCTTCTAGTGATTAAATGAGCATTGCATTTATATTAAGGAATATTATAAACACTGCCATGTAGTTTATCACTTGTCTTCAGGTTTGTAATTAGTTTTTAAATGTATGTTTAAAAACTAGGTGAGATGAAGATTAATGTATTTGAACAGTATAAACCATGATGAGGTTTTGATATTACCATGCTTATAATATGCCATGCCTGTCAAATAAATTTTGCAACTCAGACTTTATTTTCATAGTGTAATAAATCACTCCGAAGGTTATAAACTTAATGGTCGTGCTTTTAAAACTGTTTTCTTGGTGTTTTAATTACATTGAACTTTTAAAGTTTGAATTGCTTTATATTTAAATTGTTTCAGATATTTCAAGTATTAAAAACATGGAAATTCACCTTGAAGACAAGGATTTGTCCAAGGTATATCCATTATATATTCTATCAAGTGCCAGAATTTTCTCTCCTTTCTTTTCAATTGTGAGTGGATGAAAACCCCCAGTTTATTTTTATTAGGGAATATGCACTGAAACTTTTTATTCTCAATGTAGGTGAATGACAAGCGTATACCCAGGGAGGCCAAAACATTTTTTAAATAACAAAGTATCTGAAATACCTTTCTTGGGTTGGAGAGATGGCTTCAGTGGTTAAGAGCACATAGTGTTCCAGAGGACCCAAGTTTACTTCCTAGCACCCACATCTGTAGGTCACATAATCACCTGTAACCCAGTTCCAGGGCATCTAATGCCCTTCTCTGGCTTTGTGAACACCTACCTGTACACATGTGCATATACCCCACATAAATTTGCACATGTGCACACACACAATTAAATAACGTATTTTAAGAATAGAAAATAAGCCATCTCTTCTTGTATAGAAGGACTCTAATGGACATATTTTTTCCTCCAAGTTACTTTTATGTTACTGAGTAAAGTAACCACCCTCCAGTTCTTAACGGTGCTGGAGCACGCTTGCCCTTGTACAGTACATCTCTGAGAAGAAAGGAGTGTTTGGCAGTGCCAATCCCCTGTGGAGGTATATGTTAATTTTTCCTTAGGAGTTTCTTGCCAGCTCTAACACTTGAGTTCTTGTTTACTTTTTTCAACCTGTTTGAGAGCGTGCAGTGTTTTTGGTATTGTCGGTAAGCACAAGGTAAGTGTGTGTGAATGTGCATGTTGAAGAGGCTCACATCGGGGCCTTAAATAACTGGCTCAGTCGGGGCTCCCAGGCTATAGCTTTACAGCTGGTGGTGCAGGGCTGGTTCTGGATGTTTATGTGGCTCGAATCCTCGTTCTAAGTGAAGAACCAGATGGTTGTTCTTCACTCAGGCTGCCGGGCTTCCGTGTCCTACAAAGCTGCTCCTGTCTCCAAATGCAGCCCTTATATTTTCTGTGCCCTGCGTGCCTGCTGGCACTGCTGCTGCTTCTCGAGTTAAACAGCCACTACCTGCAGGAGCAGTCACATACCGGAGCAGTCACATTTAGTGGCCGTCGCATACTGGGTGGGGAAGAAATAGTCTCAGTTGAACAGTTTGCAGTAAATTCACAGTAAAAATAAATAAATGCACTATGTGGATTTAAAAACAGCCCTTCTACAAACAAGTACCCTTCAGGAAAAGTCCTGATTATTGCATAGCCAATTTAAATTGCGAAGACCTGATTAAAGGGCTGTGTGAGCAGGAAGAGCAGGGTGTCTGTTGTCTGAGTACTGCTGTCCTGCATTCTTTTCTTCTAAGTGCATTGTGACTCGAAGCAGTACACTAGATGGAGTAACTTATAGATAGCCACGAGACTGCAGCCTCTGCGGTTACCACCACCCAGCATTGCATAGCGATTTTTAGGTCATGCTCACTCTTAAAGAAGGTATGGGAAAGCCAGAAATGACTCTCATGTCTTCTTTTGTTGCTGCGTGCACCGCCCACACCCGGAACACCAGCTCATCCCCAAGGACTGTATGAGAGCTGCAGCTCACTGGAGTGAGAGCAAAGCTCTGGGTGTAGCATGGGCGTCTTGTCTGCTGTCTGTTAGTCTTCGCTGTCCGGCTTTAAAAAAAGATGCTTGTGGCCGTGCTCTTCGCATGGCTGAATTAATGACAAAGTGCAGATTTCTGACTCTTTGATTTTTCTAATGGATTGATTGGCTCTCTGCCTGCTAGACTGCACAATGAAAAAAAAATTCCCTCTAAAAATTACAGTCCAAAATTATACCTGTGATGGACTTTTAAAAGCTCTTTTATATTTAATAAGCATAGGAGGTCCTCGTAAGTTTGAAGTACTCTCTCTTCGCTGCCCCAGCCCTTTGTTTCCTTAATAGAATCAAATGACCACATTGGCCTCTTTGTGTACTAAAAGGCAAAGCAACCTCACTGGGTCTAATTTATGGCTTGAGTATTTCTAGTAAGAATAGACAAATATTTTACCATTTCTCCTTTCTGAGCATGTTTCCAGGATCAAACAGTTTAGTGGTTATGTCAGCAAGGACATGGCTGTCACGAAACTGATCGTGGATCTCCTGAAGGGCCGTAGTGGTGTTGAGCACATCTGCCCTCTGAGAGCCGGCGCCTGTAGTACTGTGGTAGTTGCCAACTCTGATCCTTGCAGGGTCTGTTTCTGTGGACTGAATGTGGTTTTCTTTTAGTGACTATTTTGTCTCTCATTACTCAAATATTTTATGATTGATTGCTTTTGGATGTGCATTTCCTTCCTCTTTGTTTCTATTAAAAGTACACTGTGTTTGCAAAAGCCTTTCAGGGTCTGGCCTCTGGCAACTGGGCTTTTCTGAGGTAGCCCAGATTACTCTGTGAGAAAGGCTTCCACCACGGGCTTCTCGGTCCTCATTCTTTATAGAAAGCTCGATTGGTTTGTTTGTCATCAGCCTTTGCTTTTACACATCCACGGTGTTACTGAGGGGGATCACTAGAAAGTGTACTTTAAAGTCAAATTCCCTTCTTCCCTAGGGAGGAGAGATAGGGTGAGAGGGAAGGAAAATGGTCCCAAAGCCCAAAACTTGTGTTATTCTGTCAACTTCTCATTCTGTGTAAAACACGACAGTGTTTAAATTGTTTATTTCACTTAGTACTTAGAAGAAATAGAGACATAGGATATCTGTGTTAACTGACACCTTCCCAAGGCTTTTTAGGTGTAGTAAACTCTGAAGAATAAATTTACAGCGGAACTATTTTTTTTATTTTTTATTTTTATTTATTTATTTATTTATTTTATTTATTTATTTTTTTTTTGGTTTTTCGAGACAGGGTTTGGTTTCTCTGTGGTTTTGGAGCCTGTCCTGGAACTAGCTCTTGTAGACCAGGCTGGTCTCGAACTCACAGAGATCCGCCTGCCTCTGCCTCCCAAGTGCTGGGATTAAAGGTGTGCGCCACCACCGCCCGGCTATTTTTTTTTTTTTATTATTTAGACATTTAGATTTATTAGTCTTGTTATTTTAGGTGTATGATTATTTTGCCTGCCTGTTTGACTGTGTACCTTGTGCATGCCTGTTGCCCACCGAGGTCCTAAGAGGGCATTGGATCCCTTGGGTCTGGAATCATAGCTTATTGTGAGCCAGCGTGTGTGTATTTGGAATTGAACTGAGGTCCTCTGCAAGAGCCACAAATGCTCTTAATTGCACACCCAGCTTTCTAGCCCCTACTTTCCCATTATTGCTGTTGTGTTTCTTGCTCTTTGAAGGTTGGATCAGTTCTCTCCTAACCATGATTTTTTTAAAGACCTGTCTTATAGAATGAACACAGGTATGCTGAATGTTTTATTTGATAATTCTGAACTTTGTACAACCACTTGAATTTTTTATTTACTTATTTTTTTAATTTCATTTTACATTCCAACCATAGGTCTCACTCCCCGCCCCCCCCAACCTCTCCCCTAGCCCACTTCCCATCCACTTCTCCCAAAGGGTAAGGGCTCCCATAGGGAGTCAACAAAGCCTGGCCCATCAAGTTGGGATAGGACTAAGCCCCTTCCTCCTGCATTAAGGCTGAGCATGGCATGCCACCATAGGGAATGGGCTCCAAAAAGCCAACTCATGCACCACGGATTGATCCCTAGGTGCACTAGGGAACCGTCAGATAGACCAAGCTACACAAATGTCTTCCACATAAAGAGGACCTAGTTTGGTCCCTTGGAGGCTCAAGAGCCATTGGTCTAGAGTTTATGAGTTTCCATGAGCTTGGTTCAGCTGTCTGTGGATTTCCCCATCATGATCTTGACCTCCCTTGTTCATATATTCCCTCCTCCCTCTCTTCTGCTGGATTCCCGGAGCTCGGCCTGGTGATTAGCTGTGGATCTCTGCATCTGGGTCCATCAGTTGTTGGACGAAGGCACTATGATGACAGGGTATTTACCAATCCGATTACAGGGGAAGACCAGTTCAGGCACCCTCTCCACTATGGCTAGGGGTCTTAGCTGGTGTCATCCTTGTGGATTCCTGGGGATTTCCCTAGTACCAGTTTTTCCCCTAACCCTATTGTGGGTCTCTCTATCAAGATATATCTCTTTCACTTGAATTTTCTGTGATACATTTTTTTGGGGGGGGGGGCTGGATTATTCTATTTTAGTTATGGAAAATAATGAATTTGTGATTAAATTCACATCGCGCATGCTCACAGCATGCAGTATAATGATGTGATATATCATACACATGATTTATCATGTATTCTGCCTCTCCTAGAACAGCCTTTTCTGGTCCAGGGTGATGGAGATTTTGTGGTATTTTTTTTTTGTCTGGTTTATTTCACTCAATGTGGTGTCTTTCAGGTTAATTGTGTTGTTATGAGTTACAGGAATTTCCTTCTCGTGGCTGAGTAATACTCCCTTGTGTATGAGTACCACAGTTTGTTTCTCCATTTGTGGATGGTCACTTAGGTTGTTTTCACATCTGGCTTCTAAGAATAATACTGCTATGAATACAGAAGTAGAAATTTCCTTTCAGGTCCAGGGCCGGTACCTAGAAGTGAGATTTATACATCTTAGGGTAGCTGTGTATGGTTTTTTTTTTTTTTTAAATAACTATTCCTTTTCTATTATCTTTTTTTTTATTGCTGTTGTTTATTTGAGACAGATTCTTTCTATTATGTAGCCATGGTTGTCCTGGAACTCCCTGTGGAGACCAAGCTGGCCTCTAACTCACAGACATCCACCTGCCTCTTTCTCCCAAGTGCTGGGATTAAAGGGTGCATGCAGTCAGGCATACATGCAAGCAAAACACTTATACATAGAAAATCAAATAAATCTAAAAATAAAATTTAAAAAAGTTAATTGTGTTTACTCTGAGGCTTATGAGTATTTCATGAGTATTTTTTAAGTTACTGTATTGCATTTCTACCAAGGGGGCAAAATCAGCATTGAAGCATTCCTGAGAATCTTTGAAGATCCAGTTTGAGCAGTCATGACTATAGTTTTGCAAAGAGTTTACCATGTAGGTGAATATCTTATTTTTACAAATAATATGATAACCGGTCAGGTTCAATATATTGCTTGAAGTCATGACATATTGGGGCCAGTACCATCTCTGTAACTGGACACAGCTGTGAAAGCAACTGTGAGGTTAATTTAATTTGGTAGTTTTTGTGGGAATTTGAATAGCGCTGCCATCACTGTTCTCTAGTAGTGATCTTTTATAAGTGTGTGTTTAGTTCCAGTGTATAAACAATTACGTTTTCAGCTTTCCAGAGAATCAGTGGTTTACAGAGATAGTATCTCAAGAAACCTAATGGGGAATTGGAAAGGAATTTTCAAACCATTCTGAAAGAAGATTTCTAAAATTATTAATTAAGTTTAAAGATGGGGGTCTCATTATGCAACGCTGGCCGTTCTGTAGCTCCGAGACATCTGCTTACCTCCCAAGTGCTGGGATTAACTTAACTTCACATTAAGTTACTGCTTCACAGGTTCGATACTCTGAAAACGATAGGGAAGAGACGGTCTGTGAATCTAAGGTGCAATTCCACATTTAGTTGCATACATTCTGCCTTGTTTGCATTTCATTCTAGTAAAAGTGAGAGAAAAGGTTAAGGCCAGATAAGGAAGCTGTATAAGCTAATTTTCAATATGGTAGCACAGAATTAGAGTGGTCTCCAAGAGGATGGAGTTCAGAACTTGGTAAAAACTTAAGTAGAAATAGGACTGGGCATGTAGCTCAGTGGGTAAAGTGTGTACCTAACGTACTTGAAAGACTGGATTTAATCCTCAGCCTCCAAGTGTGGTGCTTGGAAAGAGGAGGCAGGAGGATCAGAAATTCAAGGCCATCCTCAGCTGCATTTGAGGACCTTTCTGAAGTAAGCAAGCAAACAAATCAAAAATTTAAGTAACTTGTGTTTTAAAAACCAACTGTGCAATATATAGAGGGAGAGAAGCAGATAGGTGCAGTTCTGGGAAGCAGATACAAGCACATGTCTGAGTGTTTGAGGCCAGCCTGGTCTGCACAGTGAGAAATAAACAGAGCCTCAACTAAGTACCATCAGCAAAAATCCTTAAAAGTAAAATCCTGGAGATTTTGTGTGCAAGATTGTAAGCACGATATTTTATGTTTATAAGTGTGTGCAATAAATTTGGGTAAGAGAGCGTGATATAAATAAAAGTTGTAATTCACAATTTTTTCAAAGTCTGCAAGCAGGTTGTAAAAGACTTTTGGATTGTGACTTGGTGTTTGGTAATCTTGGATAACTATCATCTAGGAACTGACGTAATGTTTATATTTTTGTATATTTAAGCCCTGAAAAATAATGAGCGACTTTGTTTTTATAAATGGGATTTTTTTCCTGGAATTTTGAGACAGGGCCTTACTCTGTAGCCCAGGCTGTCCTTAAGCTTCTGTCTCTGACTTCCCAGTTCTTTATCAGAAAAACATTTTCTCCCCTTCTATAAATTGCCTCTTAACTCTTGCCTTGCCTTAAAAAAATATCTGCAGTAATTTTAGTTTGTATGATCACATTGGCCAGTTTTCATTTTTATTACATGTGGTTCTTTTTGGAATCACACCAAAAATTTTTGCTTGCACCAATACTTTGAAATATTTCCCTTATGGATTTTTCTAGTTGTTTCTTAGTTTGCAATTACCATTCATGTCACTCATCAGTTTTGAGTTTTGTTCTGATCTTCTTTTCTTTTTTATGAGAGAGAATGACTCAGTTTCCCTCTTCAGCATGGGAATCTCCAGTGCCCCCAGTACCATTTACTCAGCCGACTGTCTTTTTTCTAATGAATGTTCTTAGTGCCCTTGTTGAGAGCCAGGTACCTGCAAGTATGTGGATCTGTGCCTGCGTTTCCGGTTTGATTCTAGTCATCTCTGTGTTTTGGTGCCAGCTCCGTGTTCTTCTACATCGGTTACTGTGGTGTCTTCAGCTTGTTCTTGCCCCCAGAATTGTTCTTGCCATCTTTTGTGGCACCCTGTGCATTTTATGATTGCCTTTTCTATTTCTGTTGAGGATGTCATTGGTATTTCCCACGCATTAATTTTTTTGGTAATCATTATCAGTGGGGTTTTCTTGACTTCAGCTAGTTTGTTTAGAAACACTGCTGAATTTTGTGTGCTTGTGTGCGTCTTTGGGCATCCTACATTGCTTTGCATTTATCCTAAAAGTCTTTTTGTGGTTGGGGGTCTTTAGATTTTTCCCTATATAAGTCGTGCTGTGAGCACATAGGAGTGATCTAGTTTTCAATCTACTGTCCTTTATTATCTTCTCCTGCCTAGTTGCTCAGAGTATGGTTCCATTTTTAAGGATCTCTGAAATGCCCTTTTCCCACTGGTTATGTTTAAGGTTTCTCTCTTCTGCTCCAATCCTGTGGCCATTTCTAAATAATCACTCAGAGGCTTAATATTAATTACAGAATGTTTGGTCTATAGTTTAGGCTTATTACTAACTAACTCTTACATTTACATTAACCCATTTCTATTAATCTATGTATTGCCATGTGGCCATGGCATTATGGGTCTGCTCACATCTTGCTTCTTGGGCAGCTGCCTCATGCCTCTCTTGACTCTGCCCATTTTTTCTCCCTGTATTAATTTTGACTTTTCTGCCTTGCTATAGGCCAAAGTAGCTTTTATTATCAATTAATAAGAGCGACATAAATTCACAGCATATAGAAGGGTTATCCCACTGAAGTGAAGTATTTGGTATTTCAGTGTATCTGAATATAATACTGTAAAATCAAAGATTAATAACTCTTATAAAACAAATTAAAGATTTATTTATTTGTGTGTGTGTTTATGTAAGTTTGCGTGTTCAGGTGTGCACACTTGTGTGTGAGTACATGGAGGCCATAAAGAAGGTATTAGAGTCTTCTGTCATTCCTCCCAAAGCTGGAGCTCGAGGCTTTCCCTGTACCTTCACAGCTAGGCTGGAAGCCAGCCAGTGGTTCTCCTGGTTCACCCCCATGAGTTACAGGCATAGGCAGGATGCCCAGTGGGTTACACGTGGGCTAACATATTAATTTCAGACCTCATGTTTATCCATACACAGGCTTTTAACCAGTGAATTATCTCTCCAGCCCCCTTAACAATGGTCATAATGAAACATTCATCTTTTGGTCTTGGTAATTATTTTGTTCATGTAAGTGATAAATAGGTTTAATGATGAAGTTCCAACTGTACATGACTTTTTGGTATGCTCTTCCTTCATTTGTGAAATTAGTTTCTTAAGGTATATTTCTGCCACCTTTGCAGTTATTCATCATGCTAATTATCCAAACAAAATTCGACATTTTAGTGTGTAGCTAATCAACATTAACATTTATGCCCATCCTTTGACTTTAAAAATATTTCAAATTTTTTAAATTTTAAATTCACTTTAAAAATATTTATAAGAAAAAAATTAAAAAATATTTCTAAGAATTCATATGTAGAAATGGAATTAACTGATTTTTTAAATTAAGTTTCCTTCCTTTTCTCTCCATAGTTGAAATGATGGACTAAAGTACAGCTCCAAAGAAGGAATAAGAATTACAGACAAAATAACATCCTGGAGTTGGGCTATTAGCCTGGGTGAGGGTAAAGCATTGGGTTAATGATCTTTCTCACTCTTGATGGGCATTTCATTTAAAACACATGTGTAAGAAGCAAGGCCAATTCTGAAATGATTTTACTGTCCTGTGAATACTTTCTCCAGATACTGGTTTTTAAGCAAGTATAGCTTGCGAATGTTTAGAAAAACGTCAATTTAATTAGATCTAAGGTTCTATGTTATGACGTGAGTGACTCTGTTTTCTAAGAACTGTGTATAGGTGTGTGTGGCCACGCCCCAGGGTTGCTATGGAGATCAGAAGACGCCATGCTGCAGTCAGTTTTCTCTTTCCACCCTGTAGGTTCTAGGGATTAAGTTTAGGTCACTAGGCTGGCTTGCTGGTGAGCACTGCTATCCACGAGTCATCTCCCAGCTCCACATCAGTTATTAGGACTTGTGTTAGCATCTTATCAAGTTAAATAAAGGACATGAGTTTTAAAGAGATTCTTTTTTCATCGGTAAAAAAAGTGGTTGTCTTACACTGATAGGGTCCCACACCAGGGAATGTTCACTTTACCAAAGATCCTTTCCCTGGGTAGCTAATAGCTCCATTTCATTGCGTGTTTTCTGCTTCACTCGATGGCTGCACATTTAGATCATCTGAGGCATACTGACTCCAACTTGAATTGCATGTCTATTTAGTGGTCTCTGATGGGGCCCTAGCGTCAGTCCGGGTAGAATGCTCTAAGGTGGATTAGCATCAGTTCGGTCAGAGTTGGAAATGCTTCACTAGACTCTTGCAGTAGTAAGCTTTAATGGAAGACATTGCCAGTCTCCCGGTTTTCTAGAACTTGGACTTCAGTGCACCCCTGGTCTTTCTTACAGTAACAGTTATAATTCCATAAATTTCCTCTCTCCTATTTAGAGCTTTAAGATCTTAACTAATGAGTCATTTAAACTCACAGACAGTAGGCTCTTGTCATGACATTTAAACTAATGAGTCATTTAAACTCGCAGACAGTAGGCCTACTTTCTAATCCCTGTAATCTGTAAATGTTACCTTATTTGGAAAAATGTTAAGATCAGGAGGTCATCCGAGATTGCATGGATATGTCCGACATGTCCTACTCACGGAAAGGAGACTGAGACGTGACAGAGAAGAAGACAACGGGAGGATGGTGCCACAGATTGAAGTGTTACAGACACAAGTCAGCGCATGTCTGTGGTCCTCAAAGTTGTAAGAGGCCAAGAACAGATTCTCCTAGAGCCATTGGAGAAGCACAGCCCTATGACCTTCACTTAAGCATGGCAAAACTGAATTTAAGTTGTGCCCTTCAGAACAGTGAGAGAATAGCATATTGCTGTTTGAAGTCTCCAAACTTGGGTAGTTTGTTTCAGCAGCCCCAGGAAAATAAATATAATTATATAAATTATATAAATACAATTGCCTTTCAGGCAGAGAAGTGGGGTTTGATATATGTTATCCTTTTCTGCACAGTTCTAAATATCTATAATAGTGGAGACTTGCTTTGTGCATTTCTGTATTTTATGAGAGAGGTTAAAGCCAGAGAAAGTCCTCACAAGTGTGTGTGTGATGGTGTGTGCAGTGTGCACCTCTCACCCCCGCCCCCAGCAGGAGTGGTATAGCTAATCTAATAAGTGGTGGAGTCTTAACATGACTGAGATAAAGGTAGAAATCATTTCGGTGGCTTTTTAACCTAAATTAGATGCTCATTATAGTTAAGCTGTGTTTAATGATCAAGCAAAAGGACGCAATTAATGAGCATGCACCAAAGGCTAGAACTATTTTGTTGAAAATTGTTTCTAAAAACGTGAAAGATAATTAGGAATTTTAATAAACGTCTGGTACAGTGGGAATAGCTCATCCCTTACAACATTTACTGTGTTCCTTGATTCTAAGGTGTACTACTTTCCTTACTTTGGAAATCAGGGTATCTTTGTCGCTGTGTTGACATCTTTTCCTTTACTTCAAGGTGTCACAGAATTAATGGTGTCATTCTGACCTAAGGGTGGTTTTTCTTTTTCTTTCTTTCTTTTTTTTTTTTTTTTTTTGGTTTTTTCGAGACAGGGTTTCTCTGTGGTTTTGGAGCCTGTCCTGGAACTAGCTCTTGTAGACCAGGCTGGTCTCGAACTCACATTGATCCACCTGCTTCTGCCTCCTGAGTGCTGGGATTAAAGGCGTGCGCCACCACCGCCCGGCCTGTACTTTCTGTTTCTTGACTTGTGTTGGATTCTTAGTTGCTTAATTTGCACACTTCTGGACAGTGTTGTAGAAGACAAGCAGTTGCTGGGTGAGATTCTGAAGGTTCTGTTCTCTTTTCTTCTTATTTTTTGCTTCAGTTTTCAAGAATTGCTATAGTACAAACTAATTTTGCTGGTTGAGATGCAGGATTTTTTTTATTGTTGTTTGCTTTTTTGTTTTGTTTTGTTTTCCCCCCAAATCATTGCTTCTCAGTGTACGGAGATTTCAACTCTTAGGTTTATTCTCTGCTGATTAGCTATGATATTAGGTGAGTCATTTAATTAGCTCCCTTGCTAAGTGGGAGAGAATGTCTGTATTTCAGGCTCATGTGATTGGATAAGATGAAGTATTTAAAGTATAAAGCTGTCTAGAACTCAGAGCCTGTTGTTGTCTGCCTCATTCTTACCCGACTTAGTTACTTGATGCCTAGTAAAGTCTTGAACTAAGGAAAGAAATATCTGCCCAGGAAGAAAGCTCAGGGAAATTTGGACTTTGCTGCTGATGGCTCCTTATGTTCTTGCTATGATCCCTCTGTTTATTTTATTTAAATCTGTCACTGTATTGATGGCTTGCCTCAGTTTCCCTTCAGTGTAATATCCTTCCGTGTCAACAGCAACCTTAGCTTGATCATTCCTTCTTCTGGACTGTAAAGTAATTGTACACTGTTCTTGAACTTTTCCATGTATATATGCATTTCATGTTTGTTCCAAACAGATTAAAAGCTTCTGCCCAAGTATTTATGTGCAGAACATGTGCAGAACTTTGCCAAATCAGAGCAGGAAAGACAGCTAATTCAGTCAAAAAGCGAATGAAAGGCTCCCAACAGACCCTTCTTACCATGTTCCATATGTCCCATAAACATAGGAATGTTACCATAACCTCGTTATTCATGAGGCAAGTGCAAACTAAGCCACAGTGTGATCTTACTTCCTTCTCACCAGAATGGCTAAAATTGAGAAAGGCATAAGTGTTGGCAGGAATACAGAACAGTTGAAGCTCTCCCAGTCTACAGGTAGGGATGTAATTTTGTGCAAGAATGCTGGAAAGCTCCCCGCCAGTAGGCTAACCACAGATACACCTAGTAGTCCAGCTATTCTACCCCTCAGAATGTGTTTGTGTACTTGGGTCTTTGTATAAAGCATGTAGAAGAATATCCATAGCCGTACTAGTCATAAAACTGTCCATTATAGAATTTGCCTGTAATGGGATGATAAAATACCAGTGGGAATGAACTAACTACACTTCTATACTCACTGCGTGAACTTCACAGACTGTTAGTTTGGGAAGCCAGACCCCAACGAACCTGTATTCTGCACCAGAACCAGGAAAGCATTCCCCTAGAGCAGGTTGACTTTGTGAGACAGAACTGGGGGAGGTCGCTGAGGCGAGCTTCTGGGAAATGTTTATTTCTCTACTGGGTGGAGGAGAGCGCACATTGTTGCATTCTTCTGCATGGGAGCATACTCTTTTTCAGTTAAACTACCTTAAAAATGTTCCTTGTTGTCAGCCAGCAGAGTTTGTGGTTGATGTGGGCATCTAATAAGCATATGGGTTTGCCTACTTTCCTTTCTTTTAATGCTTTATGGATTTTTCCCATGAAATATTACAGTGTTTTCTGATGGCGAACACTCATTTTCTCCCATGCAGTATTCCCCACCACCTCCGTTTGCCAACCTCCAGACCATGACCAAAATTACAAAAGATACTGCCATTTTTGTCTTGTTACAAATGTGCTTGCTGTGATTTTTTTCACAAATGCTTTTAAAGAATGCCACAACGTGTAAATTTGGAGAGTCAGGCTTCACGCGGAACTCCTATGGGTCTTGTGAGACCAGTTACAAGTAATAGTTTGATGAAAGGCATTGAAAGCCTGAACTGACACATTAAAAAGACTTAAAAAAAAATCTTACCACAATGAGGTTGTTCCCCAAACCTATTAAATGGAGGAGCATGTGCGCCCAGTGACCTTGGACTGACAAGCTTGCATTTGAGAGTTGACAGGAATGGCTTACAGATGAATGAAATAAGAAGCATGTGTAGTGGGGTACTGTTTCGTTTGATAGAAGAATTGAAACAGAGCTTTAAATTTCACTTCAAATCTCTATACTTAAAAAAAAAACAAACAAAAACATCAACCCCCTATTCCACTTAACAGCAAACAAATAAACAAATCGAGCCAAACAAAGCCCTGAGGATTGTATCTTCCTGTGAGTAGACCCTGGAAGTGTTAAGGAGCTGAGAACTCTCCTCTGTTTTACTTTCCCTGTGGTGTTTCCATCCTCTCTGTTCTCACACTTCTCAAGCCTCTCCCTTCCCTTCTCTCAGACCCACACCCTTCCCTCTTTGGTCCAAGCCAGTAGGTGGCCTTGAGTGTTGAGGGCGCCTTACCCCTCTCTCTACTGCAGTCAGAAGGGTTGCTGGTTCCTTCTTACTGAAGATGCGTGTAAGGTTTTATTATTTGGTTTTATTTCCCTTTTTGGAAAATAAGTCTTCCTGTCTCTTTTGGGGACTGTGTTTAAGAAAATAAGCAGGGGTGAGGTTGACTGTGAAGTTGAAGTAACCTTGCCTAGTACGAGCCTCTTCTGGATATTAGCTGTTAGGGTGAATGGAATTTAAGCAATTATGAGTGGAAGTCAAAGCTAACTGTTACCAGAATGGTCTGATTTGTTATTGATGACAACTTCTCAGTGCCACAGTAAATTTCATTGATATGTTAATTTTAATTAATATTTTATTGAACTATTTTAATTTAAAATGTTATTGCTACTTAACCATATACATTCATTCCTTTTGCTTTAAAAAATGGAAAATACATTTTTGATTTATATATTTTCTGGCAGAGATTTCATCATTTCATTTTGCCGTGGAACAGTTTATAGAAGTTCTCACAGAGTGTTATGTAAGGAAAAACGAAGACCTTATTTTTGTGTCTCCACACAAAGTTTCAGGAGAGAGAAACATTTGTATTTTAAAAGTTTTTCTTTTAGGAACCGTCTTGGGCTTCCATCAAAATTAAACAGAAGGTACAGAGATTTCCCATATGCACCCCAAGTGGTATGCTTGCTACAATCTGTGAAGCTATACATGCATCATCACCACCCCAGAGCCTCCAACTGATCTCAGTGCTAAGTTGTGGAGTTCTGTCTCCCGTGGATTTAGACAAATTCTTAATGGCGTGTGCCCACTGTTGTTGTAGTACATGGCGAAATTTCATGGCTGCAGAATTACTCCGTGCTGTGCTTATCCCTCCATTATTGTTAGTTCTCAGCAACTGTTGACCATTTTTCCTGTCTCTGGCCTTGAACTCACAGAGATCCATTTACTTCTGCTTCCGCAGGGTGCTGGGATCAAAGGTATACATCACCAACGCAGGTGGAGAACTAATTACAATGGTTAATATTCAATTCATCTGTTACAGAGTATACCGTAGGAGGGTTGTTTAAAGTGTTTAAAAGCTGCATATTATTTATGTAAGTGCTTGCATGTGTTTTTCCGTGTGACACTTGTGTCACTGCATGCATGTGGAGGTCAGAGGGTAGCTCACAGGATATGTGGTTCCTTCTATCATGTGGAGCCTGGGGCTGGAACTCAGATCATTAGGTGGGGTAGCAAGCATCTTTATCTGCTGAGCCATCTCACCAGTAATTGTAAAGTTTATGCTTCTTTGGGGTCGTTTTCAAAGTCTAGAAGGCTTTGATTATTTTATATGATTGAAATATGAGTTATCTGAAGGTTTTGTTTATGAACTTGTCTCTACTCTGGTGGTACTTTTAAAAGTTGACCCATTTCCATGGTGGTATCTTTCTTTCCTCTGAAAAAAAAAATAAGAATTAAAACCTAATTCTGGGTTCTAGAAAAACATTCTTCTTCATTTCTGTATCCAGTATGGTGGGGGAGCAGCTTTGTTTGCCCACACCAAAAGTTCTGTAACCCAGAGCTAAATTATAACCCTCTCTATGAACGGTCCTTCCCCTCATCCCTATTTGTACTTCTTATTTTCTTCTACTTCATTCTTTGTGCTCCTTCTTTAGACTGCTGAAACTAGGAAATAAGTGGGATGAAAATATTATACTAGCTTCTTAATAATTCGTGTTTTCTAGCTGGTCATAATCGCTCATGGCATCGCAAATAATAAAGAATTTCTTTTCAGTAAATCCAAGATTCAGTAATTATGGGAAGAACGGAAAGTCCTGAGTTATGTTTTTCATCTGTTCCTTGAGAACACATTTTCTCACCTTCCTTTTCTACCCAGAACATTGGCATTTAAATTTTTTCCAGTTTCAAACTTTGTTTGGAGATTATAGAGGGTGGTTTGTGAGACAGGCTCTCGACTTTGTGGGCCAAGTAGTCCTCTAGCTAACGGTAAACTTCTCGTGGAAGCTTGTGGGGTGATGGCATCGCAGGTGTGAGTCACCAGGCCTGCCTTAAAACGTCCTGTTTTGGTAGAACTTCTCAAGTGTGAGTTTTAGTGAAATGCTTTCTTCTGTCATCTTTAGGGTCTTGTACACACAGTTTTCTCTCTCTTCCCTTTCACACTCCCTCTCTCCCTTTTTTGACAGTGTAAGGTGCAGTCAAGGATTCAGTCAATTGGTATAGACTGGCCATACCCTTGTAACCCCAGCACTCTGTAAATGGAGGTGTGAAGAAGTTCAGGATTATGCTCGGTTACAACGTGCGTCTAGAACTAGCCTGGAATGCATGAAACCCTGTCTCCGAAAATAAGAGCAAGCATAACTGTAAATACAAAGCTAAACTTCTTCTGGCCAATAAGTATATCTAAGTAATCTTTCAATTTAATTATTTATAACCTTGATTATTTTTTCCTTATTTTCTATCTTTTACATCAAGGAAGAGTTAACTCATTGATTTAAGCACTAGCTAGTGTCGGAAAGATCATAGATTTCTGTATCACTCAGCTTTTGTTATTGTCACAAAATCCAGAGATGTTTCCCTGGTTGGCTGTCACTGTTGATTTTAGCCCAATTTCATGGTGGTCAGATGGTTGGTAGAGGAAGAAAGAGAAGAGGCAACCTGACTGAGTACAAAATACACTTTTAGATTCTTACCAGTGACTAACTTCTTTCAACCAAGCACCACCTCCTAGTCAACCCACTGAGGTATGAATTTGCTGGTATCCATTGATGAAGTTAGGACATTCATGATCCAGTAATTAGCCTAGCAGACTATTAGAGGGTCCATAACCCTTACAGGGAACATTTTAGATCCAACTCATAAGGGTCAAAAAGACCGAAATAGCCAACTCCTCCTCCCCCCCCCAAAAAAAAATAAAATTAACGGGGCTGGAGAGGTAGCTCAGCAGTTAAGAGTACTTGTTGCTCTTGGAGAGGATCCAGATTTGGCGCTCAGCACCCACACGGTGGCTCGCAAGCACCCATAGCTCCACTTGTAGGAGATCGTATGCCCCCTTCTGACCTTTGCCAGCGTCAGGTACACACATGGCACATAAATATGCATGCAGGCAAAGCGCTCCTACACAAAAAAAAAAATGCCCAACATCACTCACACAACAAAATAAAAAATTAAAATGGCTATTGTCTTTTAAAACTTGATTTATTTTAATTTTATTGTGTATTGTGTTTTGTCTGCATGTGTGTCTGTATACTATGTTGAAAGCCCAGGCTCTGAGGAGGCCATAAATGGGCATTGAATACCCTTAAACTGAAGTTACAGTTGGCTGTTAACCACTATGAGGGCGCTGAGAATTGAACCTGGGTCCTCTGGAAGAGAAGTAATTCTCGTAATTACAGAACCATCTCTCCAACCTCGTTACCAGGGGTTTATTTTATTTTATTGTGCATTGTTAACCTGTTTTTTTTTGTTGTTGTTGTGAGCATAGTGTATTTTCTTTTGTGTCCTATACTTTTCTTTATCATTTTCTCTATTATTATATTGCAGTTTTGGTCAGGTTTATGTCTAGTAATATTTTGTGGGTGGAATTGGCATCATAATCTTCCATTAAGCTTTTAGACTTTGAGAAGCAAAGAAGGACCTGACCCCACGTTACCCAGCCTCTCCTGCGTTCTGACTGAAGGACTCACAGAACAAGCCCCATAGCAGAGTTGCCCTCAGTGCGCTCTGCAGTTATTCAGATTCGATGAGTAGTGTCCCCTTTTTTCTACTCCATGATAGACATTAGGACCCCCCCCTCCCCCCCCACACATCCACTTCGTTTATGTGGTAGTGTTTTAGTTTCTCCCACGGGTGGCAGTTCTTCCATCTTTCCGTATCTTTTTTGACATTGAGGCTTCTGAAGCATACCTTCAATCATCTGTACAGCGTTCCTTGGTTGGTTTATCTGAAGTCACCTCCTCCCCCACATTTGATTATGATTACGTGTTATTAGGAGCGATTCCTGCAGCCAGTGGGAGCGCTCCGTATCTTGTTCATTTGACTCGGGTGGTGTCTGCTGGAAGTCTCCTGTATCGAGTTGCCACTTTAGTTTTTATGGTTTCTAATCTTTGACTGTGTGGCGTCTTGTTTGTGCTTAAATTTGACCGGTGAATTTCATCCTCCGCCCCTGAGACTTCTTGCAGTAGCCGCCTCTGGGGTGTATATATTGTTTTCCGGGACTTCGTTTGTTAATTGGGACTTTTTTTGTGATGAGAAGGTGCTGTTTTGTTTACTTGTATTTTGTATGCCACCTGCCTCACATGATCCCTCCTTTGGGTGGCACTGTCCTCTGTCTTGCTGTTTGCATTGTTCTAACTCCAGCCAGTGGGAGTTTCTTTCACATTTTCCCGTAAGCTTTTCAACAGGTCTTCATCTCCCCCCCACCCCCAATCTACATCTTTATTTTTCCCCCTGCCAGACACATCTCCCAAATAGTTTACCCAGTGTCCCCAGGACCCTGGTCTGTCCTATTGAGGAACCACACTTAGTCAAGGAAGATACAGTCCCAGGCCCTTGTGATGGTGGCTTCTTGCCCTTCTCAGTAGCCGGAGCATCAAGATCTGTGCACTTCCTGATGCTGGTGTCTCTGCAGAAACTATTGGCTTTACCATTTCTTAAGACTGCAGTACAAATTGGATTCTCGTTTCCCTTTTTATGTTTCTTAGGAAATATGTGCACAGTTTAATGACATTATAATACTCGTTAAATATTATATAACTGAGATTGGAGCTCCTTAAAGTCTGGAATGATGTGTTCGTGCTGCAAGTGAACAGTAAATAAATGTTTATTGAACAAAATGAAATCAGACCAGCTCAAATAGATACGAAAACTACCTCAGTATAATTATTTTTCTTAGTTAATAAAATGGAACATTTATCCTTAAGCTGGATAGCAGTTTCCATCATATTAATTGAAAATTTGCTAGATACTTAAAATGTATGTATTTAATTTATTTTAATATATTTCCAGATGTTATTTTAAATCTAATATTCTCTTCTTGGGACAGATTTTGCCTTTCATTATACTTACTGCACTTTCTGAAAAAGCCTTCAGGTACAATCTGTTACTGACTTGAGGTTCTCACCCAGTACTCTCAATTATTGTAGATGGTTGATGCAGCATTAGAAGAAACATTGGGTTTTGATCCAAGTGTGTCTGGAAATGAATCTACACATTCTGTAGGTGGAAGAGCATTATAATAGGCTTGGATGAAAAAAAAAAGTAGGTGTTTTTGCCCAGTGTAGTAACTAAACTTTTGGGGTAGAGTGTGCCTTTTTGGCATGGCACAGAAAATGAGGAGTAGCAGGGGGGGTTCCCAGTAGTGGAATGGACGTTTTGGAGGGAAGCTGAGGAATCAGAGCGAGCAGGAGACTGTTGAAGCTCCTGGCTTACTAAATTTAAAGAAGCTAAAGTGTACTGTGTAGCACAAATAGTAACAACCCAGAGACAGATATTGGGGTTGTAGCTGAAGCTCAGAAAAGCAAGGCAGCCAAGCTGCTAGAGAGTTCTTACCTCTACCAAGGTAAAGTTCTGGGATTAAAGGTGTGTGCTACTATTCCCTGGCCTCTAGCATCTTAGCTCTGTACTCTCATCTTCAGGCGAGCTTTATTTACTAAAAACACAAATAAAATATCACTATAGTACCCTATGCAATGTAGAGCTTGTACCTTTTTTAACCTATATAGGCTGGATCAGTGTGATTTTGTGTATTAAGTTTGCTAAATCTTGTACTGGCCATGACAGAAGATCTGGGTAACCTAAGCACTGTCCATGCTAATGGGATAGAGCCCGTGAGATGGGAGTAAGGAAGATGTTGGGTCACAGGTGGGATTGGAGTAGCAAGTCAGAAGATTATGTCTGTGTGGTGCTTATAGCTTCACTGTCCTGGAATTGGGCCTGAGGTTTTTGGCTGACATCTCTGAATGCATCTTATTGATTTGTTTCTGAGGTTCTGCTTTTATTTTTATGTCAGTATAGATTGTACGCTTATGGTGTATAACACAGGTTATCTCGTGGCATTGCTTGCGCGTCGTTTTCTTGTGTGAAGCCAATGTACCTCATTCTGATGTGCATTGTGCATAGGTTCGTTGGTTTTCAGACAGATGCCTAAGCCATAGAATCTTTACACCGGAGTACCTGTGTGGACGTGGAGGGAGTTCACAGACACCAGGATGGCATAAGTGAGGTCGTTTTCAAGAGAGGGTTAATTGCCTGTGAACCCAGCTAACAGGAATCAGAGGTTGAGGCCACCTGCCATAGCAGGGGCCACTTAGATGAGCTTACCTGATAAACCATTCAAAAAAAAAAGCAAAACACACACACACACACACACACACACAAAACAAACCCCCAAACCAAACCAAAACAACAACAACAACAACAACAACAAAAACCAAGCAAAAATCCCCACTCTTAGCCTTTCTACAATTCTGTTTGAATCTCCAACCTGCCAGCTGAAAAAGACATATGGGTGGGGTAGGTAAAAAGAGACTGGTTAGATTATGGCTGTTGGCCATACTAAGGAGAGCCTGCTGCCTAGGTCCCTTCCTTCTTCCTCACCATTTTCTTCTTATCCCATCAGATACAGAAACTAAAAACTGGCTTCAGCTCCTTGCACTCTTCCACACACAGAGAGTATAAGGGTGACTAGACTTTCCTAATTTAAAGACACAGCCGTCAGATGCTAGTCTCAGCACTGGAGCCTCTAGCGAACAAATAGCCCAAGCTTCATATTTATTATGAACAATTGGCCAATTGCCTGAAAATTGTCTCTCTTAAGACATGAACTCTGGGAGTCTCTTGCCTCACAGATTCTATTCTGTAACCAGGACACATACTTTACTTTTTAGATCGCTCATATTAGGGTTCTTGAAAGAGCCACTAACCACTTTGATGTCATTGATGGGTCCAGATAAAGGCTTGGAATATATAATGATCTCAAATGACTCCTTTCATGTTCCAGTCCAGCAAACCCTGAAGATGTCTGTCTTGCCTGGTCTCTTGCCCCCATTGTCTCCCTTACCCCCATTCCTTAGTGGCTAGCAGTCAGATCCAGACCTCCCATTCTTTTGGGACCCATTACTGGTAGATTGTCCCATGGCTCCAGCAGCTGCCCATTTGATATGGGAGCTGTTTGAAAATTAATTCCGCCACAAAAACAAGAATAGGGACCTGCTTCATTGGGCCACACCCACTATTCTGTGAACTCTTGGCTTTCAAGTGACTTGAACGTTTTATTGGCTCATAATCCAGAAGACACGTTTAAATGGGTATCCACTTGAAAAGGACACCCCTAGGCCTCTATCTCAGATGATATCACCTACTCTAGCATCTCCCCAGAGGAGACAACTTTCTCCTCTGTGCCAGAGATTATCTCACCTCTGGCCTTAAAGCTTTCACCCTACAGCACCCATGGGCTGTGTCTCCCAAGGTGTATTCAACACAGGGTCTTTTTCCTACTCCCTACCCCATTGCCCAAAGATTTTATTTTAATTCTTAAAAATTGTATGTATGTGCATGCTCATGTGTGCACACAAATATGTGTGCCACAAAGGCCAAAGGTATCAGAGACGGAGTTATGTGAGCTTGCTGAGTATATTGGTCCTGTGCGGGTGCTGGGAGTTGAACTCAGGTTCTCTGAAAGAGCAGTGTGTGCTCTTAACTGCCGAGCCATCTCTTCAGCCTCTGGTGAGTTATTGCTTTTTCATTGCCTTGAAATCTGTTCTGAATCTAGGTTTAACTTCCTCACTCCAGATTTAGGACGTCATCAGCCTTAGCATGGCTTCCTGTCTCCATTTCTTTCTGGTTTGTCGGTGTTGTGCGGCCAGATCTCTGCCTTATACAGCCACCTCCTGGTGGCCACCTGCACCTGGGACATCCGGTTAGCCTTTGTTTAACTGGCTCCCGTGCCCTGCCTGGGCCACGCACACGTGCTGCAGTGACCTGTATCAGTCACCGTATGGGCTCATGGACTTTTGCTCGATTGCTCTGAATCACCCACAGGAGACCTGCCTAGGAGAGGCCCATGCTTCTCTCTGGCTCCCCGCCTGCTGCTTGAGCTTGTTAGCCCGTGCCCTTTCCATCAGCCACCATCACTGCCCTTGTTCCCTCAGGGATCTGTGAGAAATAAGCTCCTCCTGTTATTCATGTGTTTCTGTTGTTCCTTTCGAGTTTCATTTACTCAATGTGCTCAGACCTGACTTTTCTCCTAGTCAAATTCTCAAAGAGTTTCTGTCATGGCATGAATAAGTTGGCTGTGGGTCAAATAAGAGCCATAAGAGTGTCTGCCAGTAAAAACTTGTTTTTTTTTTGTTGTTGTTGTTGTTTTGTTTTGTTTTTTTTAAATAATAGGGACACGTGACCAAAGGTCAGACACATAGACATTAGGCTGCCTGCCATGATGAAGAAGCATCCCGTGAAAAAAGCACATTAGAAACATCTACAACTGTATCTCTCATAGCCGCCTAAAGACAGAGCTGGAATATGTAGCCACTCTCAGAGAGAGACCTCAAGGCCAAGTTGTAGAGAAACACAAGAGCCTAATTTGGTCTTATGCCAGAAGCAAGTATCCAGTAGATGTCTGATCGGCCGCCTTACTCCGGGGGTGAGCACTGCCAACTTCCTCATGTTTGTCGACCACCTTGCTCTGAGTTATTCTGCACAGCAAAAACAGCCATGCGTGTACTTCTTTACGTGATACATAAAGGTACAGTCTGTAAACGCAGGAATTCTATTCAGAAGATGCACTCTGCAAACTGCCTACTTACTGTGGAGAGGGTTTGGTTATGTGTCGAGCTTTGTTGTTGATGGTGGAGTTGGAAGCTGTTGTGGTGGTGGTTACATCTATTTTGGTAAACCCAGTTACTGGCCTCTGGGAACAGTTTGTTGAAAACACAATCAGCTGCACTGAAAAAACAAACCCACACATGAACCTTGCTTAATGATATTATTACACGCTATGTTATGGAAACAGCATTGTTACTGTTCAACTTCACATGTGTGCAGGATAACAACACCCTTGCACATAAATACTGTTTATAGATGGATAGTTTGAAGCAGCGGTCTGAAACTTCAGTGGGTGTCAGAACGAGAACAGGCTGGAAAGGTTGTTTTTTCTGTCTGTCCCCCCGCCCCGTCCCCAGTCAAGCTGGACTCCCTCCCTCAAGTTTTGCTTTGCTCACTTGGAGGTGGGTGCAAGAATCATGGTCCCGGTACCACGGTTTGAGGACCACAGGTTTAAGGTAAGGACCCACCAACGGCAAGTGTCTGATATGACCAATCCACACTGGTATGCTGTTGCTATTTAAACTTCTAAGAAAAGCCTACTATGGAATGAAAACATGTTGGCTAATGGAATTTCAGACTGGGAGCCAGATAGGGAGACATCTATTGCTCCACAGCCCCTTAAAATAACATCCTTGCAGCCTTCTTTGGAAGCAGGCCAAGCATGAGTGTTTTCTCCTGAGAGAAATGGAATAAATTGAGAGGGAGGGAGGGAGGGAGGGAGGGAGGGAGGGAGGGAGGGAGGGAGGGAGGGAGGGAGGAGGGGGTTAAGAGAATAAGAGGGACTTTCAGGTTAGCAGTTGTTGGGGATTGAACAGTGTAAGGTAAGAAAGGGTGGGCAAGAGACCTGGCCTGGCTCTCCGCTTCAGCTTGGACTTGGAGCTTTTTTCTCTGACAGGCTCAGCTACACTTTCTGCTTGTCTGAACCAAGGATGGCAGGAGGGTGCTCTGGCTTTAGCGCTCCAAGGCTGCTGAAGGAGAAGAGCTCACTGATTGGTAGCTAATGTTTGTTGAGGTGGTTGCTGCTCTGCTCTGTCTTCACTGTGAGCAGTCCTGAAGGCCTTTCAGTTGCTATACAGTGGATGTAGGTATCTGTGATGTTCCTGGATCTGTCTGTAACACATTTAGTGTTGATGGTCATCTAACCCACTCTCTGTGATCCTATGACATAACACACTTCTGCTTTTCCTTCTATTAATGGTTATAGCCTGGCACACGGACTTGTGAGAAGGTGAATTATAAAGCGTCTTTCACGGACTTTGTTCTATCAGGACCTGCATTGTATTGTATTAAAAATAAATTAAAAATATTATAGCCCTTCCCTCTTTTGGAAAATGACAACTGCAATGGACTCAAGATTTTTTTGTTTATTTGTGAATATTCTTTCCAATACTGGATGTTATCAATTTAATTTGGTCTTAATAATTTATTTTCCTTTAAGTTTTTTTAAAGTTATAAAAGCGATAGATTTAATTTTACACAAGAGTCCAGTCATAGTGAGCAATGTTAACCTGTTTCTGTTGTATCTTTTTTTATATGGTCCATTTTAATATTTTAAAGTGGATTTTGAAAACTGTATTATGTCATTCATATCCTCAAAGTTTAATTTTTAATCTTGACATATCCTAGATCTAGTTGAAGTTAACAGAAGCAGAGATGTAGAGATATGATCCATTTTTAATTTTTTTTTAAGACAGTGTCTCGCTGTGTAACCCCTACTGCCTGAAACTTGTTGTGTAGACCAGGCTGAACTTGAAGAAGAGTACTTTTATTGTTTTACTATGTGTGTGTGTATCTTTGTGTATGTATGCCATGTGTAGCGTGGGTGCTCCAGGAGGCCAGAAGAGGGCGCTAGATCCCCTGGAGCTGGAGATGCAGACAGTTGTGAGCCCTCAGAGCTGAGGTCTGCCGGAAGAGCAGCGAGTGCTCTTTGCCCCTGAGCCATCTCTCCAGCCCTGTAATTCATGGTTTTTAAAAGGTTGAATAATTTTGAAGAGACTCAATTGTGATTTAGTCAGATTGAATATCTTTTCATATGTTTTTGTTTACATTGCTTGAGTTATTTTTCTTACCAAATTGTTGGAGTTTTTTAAAGTTAACATTCCTTTGTCTTATGTTATAAAGTTTCACCTTCATGGCTTTGTATAGAATTTCAAGGTCTGTAGGATATTTACAGTTTGCTCTCATAGTTATTTGACATAAATAAGAAATAGTGTTGTTATTCTTAGCCTTAGATGCAAATCCAGAACTGAAAGGAAGCTACGTAGTAGAAAGCATATTTAAATTAAACTTTATAAAATTCAGTAACCTGACCAGGGATCTATTTACAGTACAAATTATCACACAAATCATTTATTGGAATATAGAACAAAAACATGTAGTATTGATGAAATGTAGTGTTTTGAGGGATACATATGATGCAGGATGTACATTTTGCTAGTGAAAGATGCACTGTATACGTGGCAAGTGGCTCAGGCTGTGGTATAATCAACAGTACAGTGCCAGACTGTTTTAAACAAAGGATCACACAATATTTCAATTATTTATACCTAAAAAAACCCACAAAATCCAAAATGTAGAGATAAGTGCACACCTGTTTGAGGAGAAAGCGAGGCAGAGGAGTAGTATAAGTTCAAAAGGGCATTTCAGTGGCTGAGCCACAGGTGTGACTAGAACTGGACAAACACATTTACCTGTGACCAAGGAGAACTATAAAGGAAACACGCTCTTTTGCTGTGTGTCACATGATATTCAATAGACCCTTCCTTTCTGCATGTATTTCAATGTGTGCACTGTCCATAGTGGAAATACTCAATAAACCCAATCAAACAATCAATAAACAAATCAAAAACAAAAAGAAAAATAGTAAGTTTGTCAGGTGGACAGATAGACAAAAAGGCAGATATCCATCCATAATGTGTAACTAAGGGTTTTGAGTCTCCCTGTACTGGAGTCCAAACAGAGATGGAGCTCTCTATGGTCTTCATGGGACACAAGCGTTGTGAGTATTAACACACTTGGAAAAGTGTGGAGCCTGGTACACTCGGTTTCACTCCTGTATGAAGAGAGCAGAGTCCTCCTTCCTTCTTATTCCCATTGCATTTGGACTTCTGAATCCTTCTTGAGTCTTCAGTTCCACTCTCTAAGAGTTACAGAATTTTAAGAAGTGTTAGTTTTCGTTTTCATGGAATTATGTTCTTTTGTCACGAGTTCTTTGAGCAGATAGAGCTGACAGCCATTTGAGTCATGGTGACATAAAACTGAAACCATTTGAGTACATGAGACTTGGGGACTTTTGACACAGAGTGTGCCTGTATCTGTAGGGTCTGTCCTTAGTTCTCCCCGAGTACCTTAGCATACGTACCAAACAAGTTTGCCTTCTGATTTTTAAAATTAAAAAGAAAGAAAATATTGCCTTTAGTTTTTAGGTTTGGTTTTGTCTTCCTTTCCTTTTTCCTTTCCTTTCCTTTCCTTTCCTTTCCTTTCCTTTCCTTTCCTTTCCTTTCCTTTCCTTTCCTTTCCTTTCCTTTCCTTTCCTTTCCTTTCCTTTCCTTTCCTTTCCTTTCCTTTCCGCCCCTTTCCTTCTTTTCTACTCTTTTCTGGTTTTAGGAGAGGCTACTATGTGTACTCTTCTCTTGTATAAAGTCCGGCTTTGTGAAGCGCCTGTGTGCTCCTCTGTGTCTAGTCCTATCTTATAGCCCGAATCTCTGACCACTCTTTTGTCCTCTTTTTTTCTACACTATGAGATTCACTTTCAGCTCCTCCTGAAAGCTATGACTGGGGTTTTGTTGCCTAGAATTTCTTCTCTTTAGGTCTCTAGATCCCGGGACAATAGTGTTGGCACTAGGGTAGTGCCTCACCTATCTCTTTCTGCCATCTGTAAACACTTTCACTGTGCCTTTAGTGGATTGGCCTCCTGAGGATACACGATGCAGAGTTTGTGAAAGAGCTGCTAAGACTGTAGACATTTTCCTTCAGTGGAGAGGAAGGGTGGACTGTGGGAGAGGTAGGGGCTGGATCTGTTGTCACCACTGCATGTGCGCCAAGTGTTCTGCTTTAATTTACCCACAGGTTTTTTTTTTTTTTTTAGGTCAATAAATGAATTTTATTGCAGGGAATACAATACAAATATTACAAATATTTTGAATTTAGGGTAGTCTCAAGAGCATGATATACTGTGGTTATGACTGGTGATAAAAACTGAACTATATTTCTGTGATACATTGACATACAGCTTATCATTCATATTCAAGACAGAGAATGTAAATGGTAATATTCTTTTTCTTTTTGAGCTTATTGTACAATCACATTTCTCCTGTATGTAGATGTGGCTATTTTAATGTAACTTAATTTCCCACTGTAGCTTGCCTCTTCTTCCTATTTAAACTGTTTGCTTTCCTATCTTTATTCCCCATCTCCACTCATATCGAAGTCCAAGTTGGCATGGAACTTGCCTGACTCAGCCTTCCAAATGCTAGGAAGATAGGCACAAGCCACCGTGCCTAACTTCTCATTCTTTTTTATTTTATGTATTTTAATGCCTAGACTTGACCTTTCATATAAAGATAATATATTCTTTCTGTACCATATATTCCCCCTCTCTCCCAGACAGGATTTCTCTGTGTAACTCCTGGCTATGCTGTGATTTGCTCTGTAGACTGGCCTTGAACTCGGAGATTGGCTGCCTCCACCTCCCAAGTGCTAGGATTAAACGCACGCACCACCACTGCACAGCCAATGCTTTTCTTTTGAGTTATAATTTTAACATTTAAAACGTCGAACCAATTGACTTATTTACTCTGAGCCTAGGGAGTTGTGGTTTTTTGTTTTTTTGTTTTTTTTTGTTGTTGTTGTTGCCCTTTGTTTTGTTTTTTATCTTTGGTAAGAGCTACATGGTCCTACATGATTGGTTAACATGATTTGTTCTAACACTGCCGTTCTGCGTTAAGGAAGGCCATGAAGTTAATATTATTAGTAAGTAAAATCCTGTGTACACAGAGAGGATGAAATTGGGCACTCTTGGAGAATTTATCTGATAGCTTTGGTGTCTGAGAGCTTTGGACATGAGGTTAATTTTGCTTAGGATTACTGTGTTATGTCAGGTATAGGATGGAAGTGGGCACTGAAGAAAAGTTATCTTAAGAAAAGAAAATCTTATGTTAAATTCTTTTAAAATATTATACTAATTTAATGTTAATTCAAAATCTCAAACTACATTTATATGTTTGTGTATGTGTGTGCACACGTGTGTGTGCATGTGCACATGTGTGCGCGCGTTTGCACATGTGTCTGTGCATGTGCACATGTGTGTGCGCGTTTGCACATGTGTGTGTGTGTGTGTGTGCCATGGTGCACATGTGGAGATCAGGGGACAGCTTGTGGGAACTGGTTCTCTCCTTTCATGATGTGGGCCCCGGCAAATGAATTCATGTCACCAGGCTTGATGGCAAGTCCCTTACCTGCCAAGCCATCTTTTTGACTCTGCAGATATTTTGAAGAGATACCACTGTTATTTTTTTTTTTAAGTGGTAGAAGTTTTGAGTGTAGGCACAGACGACATCGCAGTGTTTTTAAGTTTAAGAACTATTTGCTTAGCTTTTTATTGGCCGTTGATATTCTTTCAGTGCCTCTAAGGAATAGATTGCTCCAGATCCCAGCATTCCAGAGCTGAGGCAGCAGGAGGATAACGATTGTGACCATGGCTACATAGGAAGATCCTGTCTTAGATAACTTAAAACTAAAAGGAAAACAAAGTAAGATTGCTCAAGATGCCAACTACTAGACTAAACATATGAGCTTGTAGATCTGGACTCAGTTTACCCCTTCTCAAAGATAAATTCACTGCTAAAGTTATGTTTTAAGGATCAAAGATCTTTGCAAAAAATAAATGTCCTCAAAATTGACTCAGCACTTTAGCATTAAACTAGGCCCCCGTCTCTCCGGTGAGGACTCAGGAGTATTTTGCACTCTTGCTACTGGCAACGGGAGTACATGGTAAGTATTGATTTGGGACAAAATTAATTAATTTTATGTGTTTGAGACAGATTCACCTTCATGTAGTATTCTTTCTCTCTACAAAGCAAGTGATTAACCACTACTTTAATTTTCAATTAATCAAATTAGGTTTCTACTGGTAGATTTTGATTACATGCAGTCCTAACAGCTTCCAGACACACTTCTCTTTCCCATATGCTTACCATATGCTGAGTAAAACCGATGTAGAATAAATTAGTGTGAAAGTAGGAACACTCAGTCCTTTTGTAGAGTTCATCTTGAGTGACAGAAGACAGCTCAGAATCATTTCAGCTGTGAGGCACCTTTTGAAAAGTGATATGGAAAAGAACCCATTTATGAGTGCCAAGGTCTGTTTTCATAAATGTAAATTTGAAAGTTCATTAAAATTTTGGCATGTGATTTGGAATGCATAATAACTGGAAATGAGTCAAAGCCAGAAATCTGTATCCTTATACCAACAGCGTGTTTCACTGAAGACTGGCTTTGTGTGGTTGTTTAATATTTAAAAGGTTAAAAAAATAGTATTTACTTGATGGTAATGACTCTGGAAACACCTCAGGATGGAGGGGCTGCAAAGGCAAGGGGGTGTTTGCCATCTCAGAATGCTCGCCAGCCCTGCTCTCTGCATAATGAGACCGGTGACTTCTTCACAGTAACAGCTGGCCCTCTGGTTTAGGGACAAACATAATATGCATGTTCACTACTGACTTTGAGACTGGGAAGGTTGACCGTGAAGGACATTTCAGTTTCCATAAGAACAGCTTAAAGATGGCCCCTATGGGCCGAGACTAGGTGTATCTAGTGCTAGTAGTTAGTGTGCACAGTTGCTGCGAACCTCTAACACTGGCCTTTCAAGCTTAGGCTGCAAAATCACAGGCAGCAAGGAGAGACCCTCCAGCTGTTTGTTCAGGCGGCCCCGTTTCTCCTGTGGTAACAGAAAAGCAAGTTTCCATTTTCCTTTCAGAGATTTGCCTGTGAGGCACCCAGTAGGCAAGGTAAGAATGAAGGATGAGAAAGTAGCCAACACAGGAACATTTGTATTTGAAAGTTTACATAACCTCAAGATTTTTTTTTTATTTTTATTCTTTTTTAATTAAAATTTCCACCTGCTCCCCGTTTCCCATTTCCCTCCCCTCCTCCCAAATATTGCCCCCTCCCCAACTCCCCTCCCCCTATCCCCACTCCTCTTCTCCTTCCCCCACACCATTCCCCCTCCCTCTCGAAACTGAAGAGCAGTCCAAATTCTCTGCCCTGCGGGAAGACGAAGGTCTTCTATCTATGTCCAGGAAGGTGAGCGTCTAAACAGGCTAAGCTCCCACAAAGCCAGTTCATGTATTAGGATCGAAACCTAGTACCATTGTCCTTGGCTTCTCATCAGCCTATAACCTCAAGATTTTGTATTCATCTCCTGTCAATTGTTGCTTTTGCTGTTATATGTGTGCATTTTTGTACAGATTGCATTTTTTTTATTATTCTTGTTGTTTTAAAATTTTAGTTTGTGCATATAGGTGTTTTGTCTGCACGTGTGTTTGTATACTGTGTGCTTGCCTGGTGCCCACGAAGGGCAGACGAGGGTATTTGGTCCCTGCAGCTGGAGTTACAAATGATCGTGAGCTGCTGTGTGGGTGCTGGGAATCAAATCTGGGTCCTCTAGTACAGCAGGCAGTGTTTTTAATAAGCCATTTCCCCAGCTCTCTTGTTATGAGTTTGGTTTTAAAGGGTCCTTTTCTATGACATGTGGGCTGCCTTGTGTCTACATTCCGATTTTTGCCAGACGGGAGGAAGGTTAGCAGCGCACCATAGTAGGGCGAAGAAGGGGGTCGCCAGGGTGGCATGCTGTGTTCCCTGAACTCGTGACTGTGCTCAGCCTACCCTGCCGCATAGTGTGCCATTTACGGGTAATGTTTATAATTAACCAAGATCCCGCACAAAGTAAGTTTATAATCACTGTCGTCTTGGCTTATTTCCTCTCTTAGCCTTTGATCTGCCTGACTTTGACACATGCTTCTCACTAACTTCTGTAGATTCTCATTCTGACAGGATGCTTTGATTACCCACCCCCTTCCCTGCTTGGGTTCAAGCTCGGAGTCACTGAGCTGATGCTCTAACATTTGATTTTCACTTCTCCAGTGCACCGTTCGGGCCTTTTCTGGACTTGAATTTATACTTTTCTTACTTCCACGTGGCCTCCCCTCAAGTGATTTTCTACAGCATGGCCACTTAGTCTAAAAATGGGTCTCTCATCAAAGTTTTTTTTCTTAAAAACCCATATAATTTCATGTTTTTAGCCAGGTCTCGTGTAGCCTGGGCTGGCGTCATGTTGCTTGTTGTCAACTGAGGATGGTCTTGAGCTGATCCTGTTGTCTGCATCTCCCCAGTGCTGAGATGACAGGCGTGGGTACCATGCTTGGCTCTTCAACCTTTTATTTGACATAAAATTGTATATATTTATGGTATACAACATATTTTAAAGTCTGTGTTACATATTGTGAAATGATTAAGCATATGTATCACTTCACGTATCATTTTTTTTGTGACAAGCACTCTTAAAATTTATTGTCAGTTATTTCCAAAATATAGTATATTGTCATTAACTATAGCCCGCTCTGTAAAGTGTTTCCCTTGGTCTAATCTCTTATAACGGAAGCTCCATATGCTCTGGATAGTATCCCCCACCTCCTCCTTCCTTATTGAGAATCCACGTAGCAGTGAGATCATGTGCTGTGTCTTTCTGTGTCTGGCACATTCCACTTGATGTAATGTCCTACAGCCTCATCCGAGTTGTCACAAGTGATAGGAGCTCCTTCCTTTCAAGGTCGGGTGATGTCTATCAAGTGTGTATAACACAGTTTTCTTATCTATTTCTCCACCCGTGGACACTTAGACCACTCTGTGTTCTGGCTCTTGGGAATGCAGATCTCCATTGAATATTTGTATGTATATATTGGATATATATCCACAGTGGGATTGCTGGAGCAGTAATTTTATTTTTTAGGACTCTATGTGCTGTTTCCCATAGGGCTGTGCTAATTTATATGCCTACTCCAGGTGTATAACTCACCATCTCCTTGTCCCAATAATGCTTGCTCCATCTTTCACCAAAAGCCATTCAGAATGGACTGTGGTGAACTCTTCTCATCCCGGTGTTAATGTGTCTCTCCTTCATGACTGCTGATGCTAAACTTTTACTTTTAAGGCCTAGCATCTTATGAGATGCATGGCCTGTCAATATTTTCTCCGAAACCATCAGTTGCCTCTTTCCTCTACTGAGCAGAATCCCATTTGTCTGTTTTCCCTGTTATGGCCTGAGTTTTTGAGCTCATAGCCAGTGAATCATCATCACTCAGTTGATGTCATGACCATGTATTCTGTGTACCCTGGGCATTTAAATCTCACTCATCTATTTTGGAAAAGCTGAGCCATCTCTCCAGCCCAGCTAAAGAAACTTTTGGAGATAGAATCTCATGTAGCTCAGGCTGGCCTTGCATTCGCCATGCAACGAAGGATTACCTTGAATTTCTGTTTCCATCTCATGAATTCTGGGATTACAGGTGTGTGTGCCACCATAACCTGATTTTTGAGATTTTAATTAACATGTGACGTTTACATATATTTATGTGGTACCTAGAGTAGGGCAATATATATTTTGATTGCATGTAAAGACAAGATTAGGGTAATTGGCATTTCAATACCGTTAAATGTTTTAAAAATGTCCTTTTAATTGAAAAAAATGCATTTTTAGTTTTAAAATTATTTGTAATTATGTGGGGGGGGGCATGTACATGTGAGTACAAGCACCCATGGAGTTCAGAAGCCTTGGTGCTGGAGCCATAGGCAGTTGTGAGTCACAACATGTAGGTGCTAGGAATCGAACCCTGGTCCCCTGCAAGAGCAATACATATTCTTTTTTTTTTTTTTTTAAAGATTTTATTTATTTATTATGTATACAACATTCTGCCTCCATGGATGCCTGCAGGCCAGAGGGCGCCAGATCTCATTACAGATGGTTGTGAGCCACCATGTGGTTGCTGGGAATTGAACTCAGGTCCTCCAGAAGAACAGTCACTGCTCTTAACCGCTGAGCCATCTCTCCAGCCCAGCAATACATATTCTTAAACGACTGAACCACATACCTGGCCATTGCATTTGTTGTTTCTTTGTTGCGTCCCATGAGATTTTGCTTACTGAGCTTTCCTTTGCTTCCAAAGTATTACCTTCTTTTTTTGGTAAATGTCAACTTTTTCTGAGGGGGGGGTAGGTTTAACTGAATCCCCTAGGTCTTAATGAGAGCTTGTTAACCAGTTCTGGTTATGGTTGTTGATAAATTTGTCCTTCTGGCTTGATGCTTAGTGATGTAACTAGAGAAGGTGAGTGTGTCCTATCTGTCTTTGTGATTCAGCATAGGGTAGAGGCTGGTCTGTGCTCAGTATACCATCTGTTTATTATTAGGAGATATACCATTCGTTTGGTTTATTTTCCATTATATCATATAGTAAATGATGTACATAAAACATGTTTTTGAGTAAAGATTTGTGCTATATCATGATTTGTGACTATATAGAGAGATTTATCATAATTTCTTGGTATTTAAATTTGTGAATATATTTTATGGACCACAATTCTTGAGTTAACAAAAGAAAAATTCACATTTAGTTAGAGAAAGGGGGGTAACAAACAGTATGTGTGTGGTTTATAATGAGAAATTATTTCAAACTAAAGAATTATTTGAAATTCTGAATTCTAAATTATTATTAAAAATTATTGGTAAGGATACTAGGGGAGTTGGCTCAGTGTGTAAGAATGCTTGCTGAGCAAGATGAAGAACTGAATTTGAACTTCCAGCACCACATAAAAAGTGGTGTTGGTGTCTATACGTATAATTCTAGCATTAGGGTTCTTCTTGGCCAGCCAGCCTATCCAAAATGTCAGGCTGAGGTTCAGTGAGAGCCCCTGTCTCCAGGGAATAAGGTGGAGGATAGGAGAAGATGACACCTTAACTGTAGCCCTGCATTGCACATACTGTCATTGATATTCATGCCTGCACACACACACATACACACACACACACACACGCAGAGTAACAAAACAAAAAAACACAAACTAAAGAGTAAAAGATTTATTGGAGGACTAAAGTGAAACCTACTTTTGGGGGACTTTAATCACAGGGAGACCATCAGAGTGGAAGAAAAAGAAGATGATGCATTTTCAGTCAGGAAATGGTCATCACCTCTGTTAACTTATACTCTGAACCCATTGTCCGTAACACAGTACACTCCCAGACCCAAGTCCGTATTTTGTGTTAGCCTATTGGAGACAGGTGGAAAACAGATTGGCAGAAACAAGAGGAAATAAAGCCCTTTAGTCTGCAGCTTGTCCTTAGCCATTCATTGAACTAAGCAGGTAAATGAAGGCTTTGGAAGCTGCAGAGAAACCCGTCACGGGTTCTGAGGCGAGATGCAGTTTCCAAATGTTTCTGCCACATTTCTGTCTCACCTGCTTGATTTTGACAGTCTGTCACCGGGAGATGGGTGGTGATGGTGGTGTTTACTCCTTTTGAGCTGGCTGGCTGAACCAGAGAGGCGTTGCCCCAGGTGTCTGAAGCTGCATCACAATAGACAGCGAAGCTTGTTCTTGCTGGAGTGCAGCGCTGGTTGTGGAACCTGGAGTGGTCCGGAGGCCATTCTGTCATGGGAGAGGCGTGTGGAAGAGAGTCTGGCACCATGACGATGAGCCCCGACACAGGCTCCAGCTCTGCTCTTCGTCCTCTCTGCTCCAGCTACCTGACTAGAACCCTGTGAGAACTACTGATCCAGTATGACCCACTTGTGCCTCAATCGGTTTCTGACTCAGAAACTAAGGCATAGGGCAGGGAACCCTGACTACTCTTTGGGCTGATGAGGGAGGGGGACTTGGCTGGGGGAGGGGGAGGGAAATGGGAGGCGGTGGCAGGGAGGAGGCAGAAATCTTTAATAATTAAATAAATAAATAAAATAAACACACACACAGGCACAAATATCTATATATCAACTATATATAATAGTATAATATCATAAAACAACTTCCGAACATTGTAAAGTGACATTGAAAATAAAATTCCATAAATAGTTTATTGTCTAATCACTTGGACTAGGGAACTGATTATATTCTGAGATAAGTGCTTTTTCTTTCATCTTTGCTGGAACTTTTATGATTTTATTTCACTGTTGAAAAGCATCATAAAGGGAACACAACTGTGTACCTACCAAAAAAAAAAAAAAAAGAAAAAAGAAACTAAGGCACAGTAAATGTGCTGCTGCTGTTCCAAACTGGGTGTGTGGCGCTGTGAGATGGCTCCGCAAGGCCATGTGCTTGCCTCATAGCCCAATGGCACGGAACTCATAGAGACTGCCAGGAGGGAACCATCTCCAGACAGTGGCCCTCTGATGTACACGTGTCATGTTGTATGTGCATGTATAGGTACACCCCTCCCACACACTAAATATCATTTTAAATGTAGGATTACTTTAAAAAAAATAGTATGAATAGACCTTTTTAAGGGTAATTGTACGTTTACTGCAAACATTAAGAGGAAGGTTTAGAAACATCTCTTTATCAGCAATGTACTCTTAAAAAACACTAAATCTGAGCACCTGTTATCAATTGTGCCTTCTAACATTTTTGTTGAATTTCTAACCCCCAACACATTTGAATATGTGTGACTTCTTCGGGAGTCAGAGCTTTTTGCAAGAGTGTCCTTTACCTGGTGCCTGCTGCGGAGGCTCAGAGGGGAGAGGGCCATGGAAACGCTTAGGAGAGATGAGGATTACATCGGCACAGCCGAGGAACACAGGGTTGCCAGCTGGACAGTGGGAAGGACTCCTCTCGCAGAGCTTTCAGAGGGGCATCACACGGGTCCAAGACTTTCAGGTCTGTTGTTTTCAGTGCCCAGTGTTTGGAACCTAATATGGCGTCTGTAGGAACGTAATACCACGCCTCAAGTTAAGTGGGGAAAATGGCACAGTGGTGCCCACCAAAAGCTGTACAAATGAAGAGAAACCACAGCATGCAACAAAAAGCATGTTAACCATCTAAGAACACGAAGTTAGAATTTTGCAAACAAAGCGATGTGACAATTCATTTTAACAGTAGGTTTGAGATGGGATCTGTGGGGCCACTTGCCCTTAGTCTTAACACTCAGGAGGCAGAAGCAGGTGGATCTCTA
The DNA here is from genome assembly GCF_950005125.1 of Chionomys nivalis. Taxonomy (NCBI): domain Eukaryota; kingdom Metazoa; phylum Chordata; class Mammalia; order Rodentia; family Cricetidae; genus Chionomys; species Chionomys nivalis. The sequence continues at coordinate 57,290,214 of NC_080096.1, forward strand.
TGAGGTTGAGGCCAGCCTAGTGACATAGGAAGTTCCAAGCCAGCCAGGGCTATTTAGTGAGGCTGTTTAAAAAACTAAAAAGTGTAAAAAAAAAAAAAGTAAGTAAAGACTTCATCAGAGAATAAGCATAGTGCTCATTTTTATTAGTGAAATAACAGCTAGAGCAATGAGATAGTGTTACTGCCCGCGGGGTAATGGCTAAAATGTGTGTGTGTTTTGGGGGAGTTTACCATTCTCTGTGAAGAGGGTAAACACCTGGACTATATCTTGGTTGTGGGTAGAGACAAAATACTATGCTATCTGTGGGAAAGCTTTTTAACTTCTTAATATGCTAAGTGTGTTAGATACTTTTTTTTTTTTTGTTATTACTGTGACTGCATCCCTGACAGGAAGCAACTTGAAGGAGGAAGGTAAGAGAGGCTGTGGTGGAAGGAGAGTGAGGAGGGCCGCCGCTTGCACCTTATCTGATCACGAAGCAGCTTGGGAGAGACTAGGGCTAGAACTGGGGCAGGGATCTAACTCAGAATCCTGTCCTTAGTAGGCTGCTGCTGGCCTCTCCGAGGATCTGTAACCCCTCAAATAGTGCCACTAGCTGGGGATAAAACTTAAACACATGATCCTGGGGTGGAGGTGGATTTCACGAGAGGACTATAACACTAAACATATGCGCACCTAGTCATATTGCGTGTAGGTCATATTCTCTTATCCAAGATTATTGAAAGCATATGTCCATCTAAGGACTCCTGTGTATATCTGTGTTTGTTTACTGGAGCTTTATCTGACTGGCCCAAACTAGAAGAAACTCAAATGTCTACCAACAAATGGGTGAGTAAACAGTCTGCCTAAAAAGGAACAAGCTGATGATGTTTACATTGGTGTGGCTGAATTTCTAAGTGTCTAAATAATTACATTGAAGAAAGAAGTTAAGAAGTCAATCCAAACAATGCATGTTGTATATGTTACATGTTAGAAAAAAATTCTAGGATGGGCTGGAGAGACGGCTCAGCAGCTAAGAGCGCTTGCTGCTCTATCTTTAGACCTGATCTTGATGCCCAGCACCCGTGTGTGGCGCACAATCATCTGTAACTCCAGTTTCAGGGGATCTGAGGCCCTTCTGTAGCCTCTGTGGACACCAGACATGTATATGGAGCACAGACACACATGCATGAATAAAACTCATACATCTAAAAATTAGGAAAAAGTAAGATCTTAAAGTGTTAGGAAGTACTGAGCATTTACATTGACAGAAAGCTGCAGTGTGTCCTGGTTATGTGAGATGCACAGACAGGGAAGAAAAGGGATTACTAGCAGACTGCAGGAAGTTTGAGATTCATGGTATGGCACCTTCATTATATTGGTCATGTTGATGGCATTTTGTGGAATATATTTCTGTCAGGACGTATGTAGTGTTCCATGTTAAATATATGATCTTTCCACTTCTGTCTCCATAAATCTAAAAGAGGAAGATTAAAGGTAAGAGAACATGTAGGTTTGTTTAAGTATGTGCCTGTGCATGTGTGTGGTGGGCAGGTAAACCCCAGCTCTGCTGTCAGCATAACAGCAGAAGGCAACGTTTACTTATTTATTTACTTTTGGATGCCTGCCTTTAATGACAAAAAGCCATTTAAATGCAGAGTTAATTAATTACATGTGGAGAATTAGATTTTAATAATGGAAGATAAGCTACCTTACATTATAAAGTAGGGAACTTAGCAGAAATTAAATCTTGAGTTGTAGGGAGAAGTGAAGGTCCAGGAGAGAGACTAGAGGATCAATGGAGCCTTGACTTAGTCACAGCTCATAGGAGAGGGGCTGTGAAAGCTGTCCCTCCTGCCTGCTCATCTCAAGGGCCGGCTTGAAAGCTGAACAGGTTTGAGTCTACCAGAATAGCCATATTGCGCACTCGCCTAACCATGGCATCTTTCTGCATTCCAGTTTGCTCATTAGGCCGCTATAACCTGGAATCCCACAGAAAAGAGGATTCTGGGAAAAGAAGCTTCTGCTTGAGTGACAGCAAAACAGATCTTGTTGGTTGATGAACTTGGTTATTGTAGGGCTTACTGTGAACCTAAGTCCACGCTTCTCCTGTAATAGGTGGGTTTTAATCAGCACATGGAGAATGCATGTCAAATGGAGTGCAGGTCCACGCACAGGCAATTGGAGCAGGCCTTTTCACTGTCGGTGCTGATGAACAATGAGCAGACTGCATCCGCTTGCACACAGAAGGTGTTTATAGTGACATAAACACCTTTTCTGCACAGTTACATAAACAGTTTCTCAAGGAAACATTCTCTAGCATTCAGGAAATGTGTCTTACTTTACAAACAAAAAGTGTGTTTTTCTACAGATTTAATTTACTTAAGGGCTCTGGGTAGAACAAGGCTGCGATTGTAGAGGGGTAATGTTACTCCGAGAACACTTTGGGCTTGGGCTCTGGTTAAGTCCTTAGAGACAGCATCTTGTTTGAATATCCGTGGATTAGCAGAGCACAGGTTGGTACAGGTGGGCCAGGTTACAGATTGGACACACTCGAGAAAGTTGTACAGTTGTGAGTCTAATTGTATTGCAAATTCCCATGAGCCTGCAATTGTGTATTTGCTTATTTCTGAAGAGCCTCTATTGTAGGCGGTTCTGAGCTCAGGACCCATGGTAGGGAGAGTTCTTTGTGTTTACCAAGCACAGTTTACTCATTTCTAAGGGAAAGAAATATTTCCTAGAACTGGTAAGTTAGGGTTCTATTAAGATTCTTTAAAGAATTTAGCTTTTAATGTTAAAGGTAGATTTTATCCATAAACCCATTGTAACTTGGAAAGGACAGGGACGGTGCCTTCCTCTTGGCACAAGGGAATCCCCCAGGAGTCTAGGAGGAAGACCCCAGCTTAGACTCCTTAGCAGTAGCAGATACATAGCCTGATCTGTCCATCTCCTGTGACCAGATTGGTGCCTAGCCCAGCTGTCATCAGAGTATTCATCCAACAACTGATGGAAACAGATGCAGACCCACAGCTGCAGAAGAGGAGGAGAAAGGGTTGTAGGAGCCAGAGGGGTCAAGGACACCCCAACAAAACTCACAGAATCAATTCACCTGGGCTCATAGGGGCTCACAGAGTCTGAACCAATAAACAGGGAGTCTGCATATGTGACAGTTGTGTAGCTTGGTCCTCTTGTGGGACTCCTAACAGTGGGAACAGGGACTGTCGCTGCCTCCAACTCTTTCGGAAGCCTACTTCTAATACTGGGTTATCTGGCCCAGCCTTAACAGAGGGACATGCTTAGTCCTACTGTGACTTGATGTGCCATGCTTGTTAATATTCATGGAGACCTGCCCTTTCCTGAAGAAACAGAGGATTGGGGGTAGGAACAGAAGGAGCATGAGGAGAGGGATTAGGCAGGGAGGAGGGAAGGGGAAACTGTGGCTGGAATGTAAAATAAATTTCAAAAAAGTAGCATGGTAGGAGTGAACACCAGGCACTTATGGCCTAGCAGATGAATGGTTAATTCATTTTAAATTTATGAAGGTGGTTCAGTTTTAAGGTCACCCTCATATCTAGATATTGATTCCCCTAGAAGTAAATACACTCATACCATATATCTGTGGAGTATAATTATGGACCTTTGTCTTTCTCCTGGAAAGATCCATTTAATGTCTGTAATATTAATGCAGTAACTGCTAAGAACACGTCCTTAGCATGTGGGAGGCCCTGCATCTCTTTTTCCGCACTGAAAACAAATTCCCTGTTCATATGTGAATTCAATGACTTCTTTGTGGCTATTCAACTAAACACCAGGCCAAATTGTGATTTTACACAATATTCCAAAACGGAGGATTGTTTGCCTTAGGGAAACTTGTCTTCTCTAAGAATGAAGACAGGGAGTTAATTTTAAAACACTCTACTGGTATCTGTGTATATGTATGTGTGGATATTTATTTAGTGTGTATGTGTAGGTATGTGTGTGTGTCAGGGGTGGAGAGGGGAGAATGCCTTCATGTTGTGTCCCATGTGTGCAGGTCAGAACACAGCAGTCAGGAGTTACCTCTCTTTCTATTGTGGGTTCTGGGGACTGAACCCCGGTCACCTGGCTTAGATAGCAAGCACCTGACAGCTAAGCTGTCTTGAAAGCTCCGTGACCAGTCAGATCCAGGGACCTCTGCCTCCTTCCTTGCTTCTAATGTTGTTGCTGGACATCCCAACTCAGTCTCTGCTTGCATCGTGAACACTTCATGAACTGAGCCTGCACCCTGAAAATAGGCATATTTTTATATTTATTTATTGGCCGATTGGTGGGTTGATTGGTTGTCTGTGTGGTGCACTGGCAGAGGACAGAGGGTAACTTGAATTGGTTCTCCTTTTTACTATTTCCACTTGGGGATTCTTCAGCTTCGTAGAAAGTGCCTTTTATCCACTGAACCATCTCTTCCGCTATGAACATGCTTTTTGACTATCAGCATTTATGTTGATCTTTTTAAATAGGCATCCTGAAAAAGTATATAACACTGTATCACAGGCAATTAAAATTGCTTGTTCTTTTAATGTTTTCTAAGGAAACTCGAGGCTACCAGATGAGTTTGGAGTTAGAAAGAAATATTTAGAGAGGGTGAAAATATAAATGCTCTATGTAACTATTTACTCATTTCTTAAACTAGTGTTTGTTCATTGTAAGTTGAATGTGGATAGTGTAAAACAAAGGAGACTTATAAACAAAAGAGAGGGGCTGACAAGATGGCTCAGTGGGTGATGGTGGCTCTTGGCAAGCTGGAAAGTCTAACTGGATCCCTGGGAGCCATGTGGAGGAAGGAGAGGACTCACTCCTGCAGTTTGGCCTCTGGCCTCAGTACACACTGTGGTATCGTGTCTGTTTCTGTCTCTCTTTCTCTCATGCATATGCTCACAATTCTGTTTTAGAGTTAAAAGACAGCTAAGGACATTGTTATATCTTTCTGACTCGGGCATGAATTGTACTCCCCTTGAGGCTTGGTTAGAGATGTCCCCAAGTGACTGTCTCTGTGAGCATCCATCGAGTTGTTGAGGATCCTGACATAGGTGGCCAACAGAACTTGTAGCAGTCCTGAAATCCCAGTTTTGCTTTATCTGCTGTGCTTCTCATTCACGGTGAAATGCATTTTTCAGCCATAGCATTTTGCAGTGCTCAACTTGACTTTGTCGTCTGGATAATAAATGAATACTCAGCAGATGAATGTATCTTCCGAAGACCAACGCTGTAGGTTCTATGGGAGAATTTCTCATCCGTTCCAGGTGATCGGACTGGAAATATGCTTTTTAGGAGGAGCGTATTCCATAGGAAGAGACGAGATAGAGGTGTTTAAAGTTGGAACAGTAAGGAAACATTTGGGGTGGCACGTACATTGAATGCTGTTGGGAACTGATAGGAGTATAAACACTAGTGGAGTTTCTAATTTTTTTACAGTCTTAGGAGATTTATTATATTATTTTATTTCTTCACACATTCTATACCATAGTTCCCATTTACTTACTTCAGCCCCCCTTTGTAAAGCATTTCATTGTTCTGTTGTTCTTGGACCGGTAGCACAGTCTGACCTTGGACTTGGGATGCTTCTACCTCAGCCTCCCCCTGTAGTGCTGTAAGAGTTGTGAGTTCCCAAACTGGTGAATATTATTTTGATGTGCATATAATGTTTCATTTATAAAAAGACAGTATTTCAACACCCTCCTTTGGTATGAGGTGAATAAGTGGATTCTGTCTTTCTTCTTATGATGCCGTTGTTTGCATGGACTTGTCACCTCAGGTTAGATTGCCAGAACTGAAATTTATCTTACAGGAAAACTATCCTTCGAGGCTGGTCTATGAGGTTGAGGGACCGTGTACAAACACACATTCGCTAACCTTAATGTGGAGGCGTTAAAAGCTAAGCTGGAGTCCTCAGGCTTCACCTCTCCCTTGCCTCTACATGCGTGTGTGTGTGTGTGTGTGTGTGTGTGAGAGAGACATAAGCTTCATTTCACCTGCGACTGAAGCAATGCAGTTTTTTGCTCTCTGACTGAGAAGGTGTTTTGATCACTGGTTCTACCCATGCACTCACAGATGACCTAGCTTCATTTTTTTTTATGGCTGACTATATGCCACTGTGTACAGTGAGGTTGTGAATGGCCTACATCCTAGTGACCTTGCCACACAAGGCCATGCACAGATTTCTTGGGCATACTAATGCTATATCCTTTGGATAGATCCGGGATTGCTAGGCCATTTGGCAGTTCCATTTTTAATATCTCGAAGAACTTCCATATTGTTTTCTAATTTACATTTCTCCCACCAGTGTGCCCTGGCTCCGTTTGTCTGTGCCCACACTTGTTACTTTTCTTGTTTTAGTGATAAGCACTCCAACTTGGAGTGATGTCTTTTAGCAGATATTTTTAAATTGTCTTGGTATTTCTAGCTGTGAGGATGCACACCTTTAATCCCACCACTCAGAGTGCAGAGACGCACAGATCTCTGTGAGTCGGAGGCTAATGCAGTCTACAAACAATGTTCCATGACAGCCAGGGCTACACAGTGAGACACTATCTGAAAAGCAGACAAACAAAACCAATACATTTGCTTTATATCAAGAGCAGAAGAGCCCTTAAAGACAGTTTTTGATCGTAAGATCAAACTTAGATGGTTTAGTCTATAATCCTCTGGACTTTATGAAGAGTGTTAGAGTCATTGTTTACTAAATGGCAGCAACAGATAGGGTGGGCAGAAGGCTCAGGAGCTGAAGGGTTTGCTGCTCAAGCTTGGGGGCCTGGATTCTCATCCCCATCACCACATTAAGGAAAGGGAAAAAAATCAAAAAGCTTGGTGTGGCCGTGCATGCCTGTACCTAGTATCATGTCGGGTGGAAACAGGCATAACAGGGACCGCCAGTGCTTGACTTGCCAGCCTAACTGCGTGTGTAGTCAGAGGCCGTGTCAAAGCAGTGGGGTGGAGTGCTAGAGCAGATGCCTGGTGTTCTCCTCTGTGCTGCACACAGGTGTCCATACCTGCATATATATGTTGTGTGCACACCATACCCTCTATTCAGTGTTCCCTGCACACACACACACACACACACACACACACACACACACACACACACACAGAAGTGTTGGAAGTGAGATTGATAACTGTAATAGAAAAAGAAAATATTAGAAGATTTAGATTACAAACCAATTTGTGATACTCATTTTTGGCCAATGTTTAGAGGTAAGACAAACAATTGAATGGACTTATTATAGGTCTACCTGGGCTGGAGAGATGGCTCAGTAGTTAAGACTTCTTACTGCTATTCCGGAAGGCCCTAATTCCATTTCCAGCACCCACTAGCGTGGCTCAAAATGTCTGTAACCACAGTTCCAGGGGACCCAGCAACCTCTATGGACTCCAGTCTCCTGTATCATATTTATCCCCACCTTAATTAAAAATAAAAATAGTATATGCTCCATATAGCTAATACCCTAAGCTTTGAATTAGCCGTAGGATTTTACAGAGTTGCCTAGCAATGAATTTGAAACCACAACAGACAAAACCATCTGTATTAGTTGTATTTTTTTTCTGTATAATTTACTAAAGTAAATTTAGTTTTGAAAGCTTAGTGTTTTAGGAGATTCCAGTTTCTCTTGATTGTTACATTCTTGTGCTCCTCTGTATAAGTAAAATGTCTAGAAATTATTTTTTTCTGATCAAAAACACCAATGTACCTAGAAATGTATGTGGGAAGTAGAATTAATGTGTGAGAAGAAATGAAGTGGTTTTCATGATCTTATTTCTATATTTCTAACTAAATTTTGTAGAAATTTTATAATCAGTTGTCATCTATCACCTTACTTATTCAAATTCTGCAATATAAGATCCACACAGGAGAATGTATGTTATATATAAATGACAATGCGAAATAGTACAATAAGCATCTGTGAAAACCACTTCCAACTCAGCTGAACTAGAACATGGCCAAAACTCTCCCTAGAGTCTCCTCCAACCCTGTTTGGTCTTGTTAGATGTACAAGTTTAAAAAGTTTCAGTGCCTGCTCTGTGTGTTCTGAATTGTACTCAGTGTGTGGCTAGCCTTTGAGAAACTAAAAACGGGCATGGCTAATTAACCTTGGGACACGTGCGGATTCATGATTGATGCTGGTGTATTTGTATAATTCTCTAAGATGAAGCTTTAAAATAAAGTGACAATATTGGGAGTTAGTAATTCTTTGGCGAGTGTGATGATTCAACAGTTTTTCACCAAGCTAGATGACCCGAGTTCAATTCCCAGGACCCATATGGCAGAATGGGTTGCCCTTTGACCTCTGCATGTGCACCGTGGCATATGGACTCCCTCTCTGTGTCTCTTTCTCTATTTGTCTGTCTGTCCGTCTGTCTCTCTCTATATATATACACACACACATACACACACACATACATACAAACAAACAACAAACAGTAAATTCTGGCTAGATTTAAATTTTGTGGGGTTTCTTTTTGAGCTAGAATTAGTTTACTTTTCTACATAGTTCAAAAATTACTTTTATAATTAGTTTTATTACCGAACCTAGAAACATGAGTATATATCATTCATACATACAATCACATACATGCTCATTTAGCAACACAAGTTAAATTATGTGGTGGTCGGGTAAGAGCGGGCATTTGAGGAGGAAGTTACATATGACATGGCTGCAGTCCTCCCTTGGTGTCTGCGCCTTATTCTTGGAATTGGTGACTTTAATGTCAGACAAGAAGACATTAACCCCAGAGAATTAATAAGTTAGTAAGTCCATGCATACATGTAGAGAGTTGAGATTTTCCTTTTACTATTCTTTTTCTATTTTTACATGTGGTAATGCTTCTGAACCAGTTCTTTTTCTCTATCCTGTAGTGCCAGGGATCGGACTTCAGGTCTTATGCGTTCTAGTCACTGCGTTGATTTTTTTTTTAAAAATATTTATTATGTATACAGTTTTTTAAAAATTATATATACAATATTCTACCTGCATGCATGCCTGCACACCAGAAGAAGGCATCAGATATCATCATAGAAGTTGTGGGCCACCATATGGTTGGCAAGAACTGAACTCAGAACCTCTGGAATAACAGACCGTGCTTTAACCTCTGAGCCATTTCTCCAGCTCAGAGTTGATTTTTTTTTAAATGGGTCTTTCTTAAAGACCAGAGACTCGAAAATCCTTAATCCTTAAAGTTTTTAGGGGAATCCTTTGAGAATCCGTGTGTAGTTATTTGCAGGTATTTTTCTGTTGTGTAAAACAAATATTAGACCCCAGCTTTGATCTGCACAGTCTTCTCGGTTTCTCTTTGTTCTTTCTTTGTCTGTATCTGGAATTCTGCTGTCTTGACAGGCAAGTGTGAGACTGAGAAGTGGGATATAATTGATGCCAATTCTTACTCTGTTTTTCTTTAAAACTACCATATGGCTCTTCTAATCCCTCAAACCTGTTTTTTTTCCTTGTGTATAATGTCTCTGTGTGTACATCTGTGTGTGTGTATCTGTGTGTGTTTGTGCCTGTGGGGGTCAAAGGTTGACATGAGATGTCTTCCTTATTCTCTCCTTTTTGAGTCAGGGGCCCTGGCGCTTACCAGCTTGGCCAGACTGACCAGTGAGCTCTGAGTAACCTACACGCTGGTGAGCCCATCCTGTGCCCTCTCGTTTGCATGGCAAGCATGTTTGTGTAGGCACGCATGGCTGTTTCCCTAGCCCCACCTTGTTCTTTCTATGATACCTTATTTAAAATGGAATAAAATGACAACTGAATTTACATTAAAATTTATCCTTTTTATTGAGTATCTTGAAAAAGTAGCTAAATAGTTTTGACTTTCTTAGTAAAATAGGTCATTGTGTACATTCTTGCCTAAGGACATTATAGTACCCTACTGATTGAAAGTGTATATGTTTTAAACTATTTTATTTTTAACTTAAAAAAACATCATTATGTTAGCTGAAATTCAGCCAGATTGAACCTGGAGGTTTTAGCTCACGTTATATTAGCTTTCTTGTCTATATTAAAGTACTCTATTATTTCTGTTAAACACATGCATGTTTTTTAAGCATGATTTTTAAATTTTCTAGTGCTGTTTTCTTTTTTTCTTACGTAGAATAAAGAGTGCTAACTTTTTGGGGTCATTAGAAGAATTTGGTGGATTTCTCCCTCTGACACTTTGATATTTGCTGACATTGATTTTTTTTTTTATATTGCTATTGTAGCAAATTAACATAGCATTTAGTGGCTTTCCAAAAACACTTGCCTCTTAGTTCTGTGGCTCAGAAGCTGGGACTGCTCTGTTGATGGTCCTAGGTTTCAGCAGATTTGATACCTAGGAGTCAGGGAGTGGAATTCCTGAACTCCTGGGCTTGTTGACAGAATCTGCTTTTTTGTGGTTATGGTAGGAGTTGCATTTCTCTATAGATTGTTCCAGCAGGTTCTCAGCAACTAGAGAGACTTTTCTCTGGTTCGCCCTTTCAAAGCCAGCAGTGGAGTGACCTATTCTCTCACACTAGTCTCTCTAACTCGGAGTGTTTGAAAGTGAGACCATCTGGACGATCCAGGACTGTCTCCGTGTTCTATGGCCCGTTGTTGGTAACCTTAGCAGGTCTCCTGAGAGCACTGCCTGCATTGGTGTTTGATTGAATAACCACAGGGCAGGGGTATCTCAGGGAACCGCCTACTGGTGAATGATTGACTAACCATAGGGCAGTAGGGTACTTTCCTCTTCTTTCTACCCAAACACTCAACAGTAGAAATGTAAGGGAGGAAGGGCTTACTGGACAGTTCTAGGCTTTGGTGACTTCTAGCTCTTGATGGCACAGCTGGGGAGGTGAGAGTGGTTCTTTCCAGCAGAGGTTAGATGGCTGGCCAGATCTTAGCCTGAGGACAGACGCATAGAACACTGGGACTGGAGCCAGGTCTAGTAACTCCCGAGCCGTGTTCTTAATGACTCACATCTCCCAGGTGAATGTACACCCCAGAGCTTCCAGACTTTTCAGGCTAGTGCCACAAACTGTGGAGGGAACGCCAAAATACAAGAGGTCATAGGGAGAATTTTACATTCAGACCACAAGCACAGACACCGAGAGCCTTAGAATGTCCCCATCCTGGTGCTCAGTTAATTTTGGTGGCAGATGGAGGTTATGGAGGTGACTGGCGCTGATGAAGGAAGTTACCTTGTTCAGTTTGGAGGTTATAAATTCCTTGACAGCAGGCACCTTCTCTTCCTCCCTCTTTAAAATTTTTGGGGACCTTTAAATAAGTACTTTCCATTGACTGATGACTTGGATATAATAATGTAATATAAATATAATATTTGTTCCCTCTGAGTCACTAGCAGTACTATAGGAACCCCCACCCCCTTTAAATCTATGACACCTTACTGCAGAGATTAACTGCATATATGACATTAGTTTCTCCCCATTTTATTTCCTAGTTTTGATTTTGATGAGTCAGTCATAAAGAAAGTGACTTACTGTTTGTATAGGAAGTTATATGACAGAACATGACCTCTGAGTTGCTTTGTCACATCAATTCTCAGGTTTTGGTGGGAATTTTTTTCTCTTTAAAAAACAACTGTGTTTCCAGCCACTTCTTCTGTGAGTAGTGTGTATTGTTCTTGTTGAGTGTAGAGCTGGCAGTCACTCAGGGGAAGGATGCTCCTATTACAAATAGGATCCTTAATCCTGCACCACTTGGCACAGGCCATGGAAGGCGATAATAACCCGCTGTTCTTCTTATCATCTGGGAATACTTTATTCATCAACAAAATCTTTATAATGATTTTGTTTGACTTGTTAGAGACCTGCTAAGAAAGTGAGCTTTATCGCCATCTTTGAGATGCCAAGACCTGCTGGGCCTGGTGCCAAACAACTGTTATCTGTGGGGCAGATAAGGAAGGATCAGGGGATGGAAGGACGGAGAGACATCAGCTTTGAGGCCAGTCTGGGATATAAAACAAAGCACACAAACTGCAATGGAAAAGCCGAGATCAGGGGCCTCAGAGGGTGTGGCAGGAGACAATCATGAAAGGGCTATCCTGTCACATGTGGAGCTTTGGGTTTGTTGGAAGCACACGGTTATAGAGTGTGCTGTATGTAATGCTAGCACTCGAAGATCAAGGTCATCCTCAGCTACCTGTCAAGGCAGGCCTGGGATACAGGAAGCCTTATCTCTAAACAAAAAGAAACTCCCCATCCTCTGACATACACACTATGAAAGCCCAAATCCCTAAAACAAAAACCAAGATTGGAACACCATCATTGGAAGAATTTTCTAGACTTTCTTCTACTTATTACATTGGCATGACTTAGGGCCTCTTCCCTGCTCCCTGCCCCCCATATATCGTTAAGCTGGAAGATATGAATTTGTTTAATGTTCCTTGTTAAATAGTGTTCGTTTTCTCACTTTCTTTCTTAAGGAACCTCTTGGGATCATTCCTCTTCTTCTTCTTCTTCTTCTTCTTCTTTTTTTTTTCAATATAAATCATGTCCCAAAATATGTGTCTGTCTCTCTCACCCAGAAGATACCATCAAATGAAAGCACTCTATTGTGTGCCTTCTTCCCTCACTGCCTTTGAACTGAAGTAGCTGGGCTGGCTGGAAGACCTGCTGCGCTCCTTTCAAGACGCCTTCCTGTCTAAATCAAGGGTCACTGGGTCCAGTGCCTGCTCAGACCTTCTGTAATTCTGTAGACTAATGTGGCAGTGCATTATCTGTTACGGGAAACTGTGCATGTGTGCTTTTTGAACCGAATTTGAGCCGTATTAAGTTGTACTTCAGGAGAACACATAGTTGAGTAACTCTTTGAATGTCAGAATCTTTGTACTGTTCTTCATTAACTTTTTTGAGGGAGGATCTTGTTTTGTGTTGGCTACACTGCAGTTTGGTGAGACGCTGGGACTGATCTTGATGGCCCTGTTTTCCTGCTTCTACAGCCTAAGTTCTAGGTATTACTACTTCTGGCTCTTAGCTGGTTTTGAAGAGTTAGTTTTATTGTCAAAGTACCATTTGTTTAATTCCTATTTATCTGATTAATCATTAATTAGGGAAATGATATGCACTCATTTAAATTAATGATACAGTTTTACTCTTTCTCTTCTGGTATAGACAATTTAACTTGTCATTCAGTTTAGATCGTCAGTCAGGTTATTATTTCCCTTTTTATTGTAAATTATAAAATTTATTTTTCACAGTTTTTAGTTGTGCGTTTCAGTGCTTTAAGAACATTGAGATTATCTAGAGTAGGTACTAGATTTTCATAGACCAGATTTTAACTCTTCAACTATGGAGTTAGTGACCTTTAACTGCTCTGCATACGTTGATTATTTTCCACTGGCAGAATTTGAGCACTAAATGTATTAATATAATTTGTTTTTTTTATGTAGCTAGTTATGCCGTTAAAGCAAAGAATAATGGTTTGAACTTTCAGAAAGTAGTTAGTAGCATCATGGTGTTATGCATTTTTGCATAATGTCTTATTTTGTCCAATATTTCTATTTTTGACAGTTTTTACTGGAGTGACTTCTGCATATTTGATTTATGCGTTTATGACTTTTAAAATTATAATCACTATAATTTTCAAAACAGTTTTTGTTTTTAATTATGGTGGCACTGACAATCATTCCTTTCTTTTCTTTTCTTTCCCTTGGAGATAGGGACTTAACTGCATAGCTCAGATGGGCCTTGAACTCATGCTTCAGCTAGAATTGCGGGCTTGCAAGCTTGCACCACCATGACTAGGGTAGTGATAATTCTTACAAAAAGTGTTCAGAAGTTCAATGATACCATTTTGTGTAAAACAAAAATGCGGATCTCTGTACTTGAATGAAATCAATGACATAAATGCATTTCAGGAAACATACGGCTTGATCATGGCTTCTGTGCAAGTGAGTGCTACTTGATAACTGATGTCACTGTGTGCATATCTGTGCTTCTCATTGTGCCATTGCTTTGACACTTGGCCAGAAAGTGCTACGTACGATTTTAGACTTGTTTGTTCAAACTTATGACACTTAAAAATACCAATTTATAAGTAACTTTTGTTTGACAGAGAAAGCAGATTTATTAAGGAAAATTGAGAAAGAACACCTGAAAGGGACTCCAAGGGAGGGACTCTCTTAATTACCACTAATTTAAAGCTTACCATTACATTTATTTGTGAGAATGTGTGTGTGCGCACGCGTGTGCATGCACGCATATGCATTGTTACGTCATGGAGAATGTGTGAAGGTCAGAGGACAGCTTGCTGGTCTTTTTCTACCTTGTGGGACGTGGAGATTGAACTCTGAGTGTCAGGATGGAGGCAAAGTGCCTTCACCATCTGAGTCACCCCATCTGCCCTCATTTATCATTTAAAAACGGACAGACTTCTTATTCTCCAGTCCCACCTCAAGCAGGAAATCAAAATAAAACTGGTTTTGTACTTTACTAATGTTTTCTGTGCGTGTTTAGTTATTTTGTACACACATGCATGTGATATATATGAATTCATGTATTTATATATAATTTTATAAAAATAGAATAGTCTCAAGCAAAAGATGATTGAAATGTTTAAAAACAGAAATATTTTACACATCATAGCTTTTTAAATGCATATGAGAAAAAAGTGACAATATACTTTATTACATTTATTTAAAACGAAGGTGTATTATTTGGATACGTGTGCATGTAAATTAATTATTCTAGGAGCCAGCTAGCTAAAAAATGTCTAAAAATCATGTGTGGGATTTCTAGTTCCCTCAGAGAATTTCACCAATTAAAATAGATTAAATACAACAGGTATTTCACATGTAAAATAAAAATACTGAGTCTTGAATATGATTTTGCTGTAAAATATGATTAAGAAATATAATTATGGATTTTGCAACAAGGGATTTATACAAATTTGATTCATAAATTCAAAGATTGTTTTTACCATAGTCCTATCCTTCAAAAGTATTTCACTATATTTCATGATGTAGGTGTGATTATTAATCATTGTCTATGAGATGTATTCTCTTATGTTTATAATTGTCTTCAGTATTTCATCAGACATTTGAATATTTTGTGTCATACACAACACCAAGCACTGGTAATACCCAAGAAGAAAAACATGACGAAAACTAAAAACTACCCGCCCCCCCGAATCAAAACAGCAAAAACACATCCAAAACAAGCTAGCAAAAAAAAAAAACAAAAAACAAAAAACAAAAAAAAAACAAAACAAGCTAGCAAGGGAAAATTCCATTAGCAGATGTTACAGGCTATTGTGAGAGGTGGGATGGGGGTAGAGAAACACATTGCATATGTTCAGAATTCAGTCAGAATTCTAGAGCCCACACCGGTAATGCCAGGTGCTTTAGAAAGAAGATGTCAGAAAAATCTCAGTGAGCAGGGAAGATGAGAAATAGGAGTTTTCAAAGATGAATAGGTGCTGGGTGGTGGTGGTCCGCACCTTTAATCCCAGAACTTGGGAGGCAGAGACAGGTGGCTCTCTCTCAGTTTGTAGTGAGCTTGGTCTACAGCTCCAGGAGTGAGTTCCAGGGATAGCTATGGCTACACAAAGAATTCTTGTCCCCAGAGAAAAAAACGCGATGAATAGGGTTCCAGATAGGTGGGTGGGAGAGGAACCTCGTAGTTGAGAGATGAAAATTAAACAAAAACCCCACTTCTGGGTCTAGAACCCGTGGTTGACTGACAATGGCTATTTAGGAGAATTTAGTGGAGTAGGCCCTGTGGTGTAGCAATACAGGCAGCGATGATAGAACTACTGTATTCTGTTAGAGGAAGAGGAGGGAAGAGCTGAGGAAATAACCTGGAGAGCATCAGGCTGTGGGAAATGTGCCTTCCTTAGGAAATTTTGAGTAAGCTTAAATGGAAGATGGTATTAGGGAAAAAAGAAACATTCACTCTGATTTGTCTCTATTATCAACTTTTCTCTTAACTAAAAATATTTTTTTATTCATTTGTATGGGTGTTTTACCTACATATGTGTCTGTGCATTATGTGTGTGCCTGGTACCCATGGAGCCCAGAGACTTAGAACCTCCTCTAGGACCTGTGGTAATTTGAATCTGCAGCCGGGATTCAGAAATGGTCACAGTTGTTGCACTTCAATTGCTTCTTTCTTCACATTTTTTTTTCTTTCAACCCAGAGAGTGCCAATCACTTGTCATTTGTCATTTCCAGTTTTTAGTAGGTTGATATTCAGTCTCTGAATGGCAAAGACAATTTAGGGCAGCTGGGGCAAGAGGTAGCAGGCCTGTCTTTATGATAGGAGCAGTGAACTAATAGCGCGTAGGGTAATGTGTTAAATTCATGACTTTTATAAAAGCAGCAGGCACAAGTAAATGGCAAGGACTGACGTGTGTTGTCTCCAAAGGCAAAGGCTTATTACCTGAGAGATAATGTACATTCCGTTGAACTCTTCTTGGTGAAAAAGAATTCAAACAGACCTGTAATAAATACTCGTGTATTCATCCTCAAAGTCAACATGTGCTGCCCCCCTTAGAGCTTAAGGGAATTTTATGAAAATCGACTAATGATAGTTGGGAAATCGTAGTGAAATATGTTTTATACACGTAGAATATAATTTTTTAAATTCAAGAGCGACTGAAACAGGGAACTCGAATATGTGATGATGATCCTAGCTATTGTATTGAACTTTCTCTAGAGAATAGGAAAGGCTTCTGTTGGGAGTATGTTTTCCAGTATGGTCTGTAGGCTCCCATTATTGGATGGTTTGTTCTTGGCCTATGTACATGTGTTGTGGACGGCAGACTTAACAGTGTTAGTGTGGGGAATCAAAGTCTTTAGTGTCAAGAAGAATGGGGAGCCATCTACTCTAGTAACTTCTTATTGAGCTGCAGGGGTGATGTCTTGCCCTGGCACTATGGTCCAAATTGGGAGATAAAATTTTAGCATTAATCATGATTTTTTTCCCTCATTCAATAATATTATTTCTGTTCTATGAGGAAAGAAACCAAAGTGGCAATTGCTTTTTATTTTTTTAGAGACAAATTTTTAACCATGTAATTTCAT
This sequence comes from Chionomys nivalis, assembly GCF_950005125.1. Lineage (NCBI taxonomy): Eukaryota > Metazoa > Chordata > Mammalia > Rodentia > Cricetidae > Chionomys > Chionomys nivalis. The sequence goes on from NC_080096.1 coordinate 57,307,218, forward strand.
ATTCACAATTCTGCCTCAGCTTCTAGAGGACTTGGATTATAGGCAGGTACCATTGTACTTATTGAAATAATTGGTTTTCTTTTACCTGTACAGCAAAACTGAAGACAGCAACATTTGGAACTTGTGTAACTCAGCGTACCTAAATTTCTACGCGAAATTAAGTCCTTACAGTAGCAACAAGCTATATATTGCCAAAAATTATATAGAGATTTTTCTTTTTTACCCTGTAGTCTTAGGGATGATACCCAAGACCATGGTTGTGCTAAGTACACACAGCACTATTGAAGATATGTAGTACCACAGCATGATTTCCAATTGGAAATAGGTCTTGTCTTGGAGAGGGAAAGACCTTAATGTTCATGAAGTACCTAGCAGCTGTAGAATATCTGATCAAGGATGAGAATAAACTACAGTCAGAGAGATTAGAGGTATCATTTCCCCTCGCACCCAACACTAGACGACATTCTTATGGTCTTAGGAAACCACCGACTTCTTGTTTGGCATGATTTTAAGGCACATTCACCCAGAATTAGACACAGTATTTATGCTCTCACTGCCTCTTCTGGCCTGGAGAGTTAATATTGTAACTTTGATATTAAAATAGTCATCAAAATGACATTTTCTGGTTAAACTTGTTGAGGTAGGAAGTTGACAAGATGGAGTTGAGGTTGAAATATTAAAAAAAAAAAAAAAGGAAAAGGGAGAAAAAGAAAAGAAAAGAAAAACATGAGGGTCTGCTCCATCTCAGTTTTCTTAATGGATGGCTCACTCTTTTCCCATTTCGTTTATCTATAGTTCATATTCCATGTTCTGAATTTCTCTGTTACGTGGTGAGAGACACATGAGGTCGTGTACTTTTGTATTTATGTGTCCTGATTAGACAGAACAGCGTTCACTACTCTTTGCAGCTACAGGGCGCATCCTTGGTTCTCTCAATAATTGACGTTATATGGGTCACTAGTCTAGTCTTAGCCAGACTCCCTGGGACTCCTTTTTTTCTGTACTAAGGAAAGAAATTTTATCCTAGCCTTTAAAAATGCCATTTAGCATTTCAGATGCTATCTTGACTTTGATAAATATTCTGTAACTAACATGTGGAGTAACTAAATGATCTTCAATATCCCATTTCCTAAAAAACCTTAATAGAATGCATTTCAATCTAGTCATAACCGTAGGCCCTCTTACTATAGTGAATTATTTCCTTTCAACTGAAGTGGACATCAGAAAGCTCAGATACTATACAGATCCTGCAAAAATTACATTTTCTTCCCTATGTATAAGTATTTGGGATAAAGTTTAATTTGTAAATTAGGAACAGCAAGAAAAGTAACAATAATAACTAATATCGAAAAGGGAGAATTATAACAATATATGGTGAGGAAATTTACATGGATGTGTGACATCTTACTTTACTTTTACCTTAGCTAGAGGTGACATTTAGAGTTTCTCCTTGGCATTTTTGAGTTGGCAGCATCCACCCTTATGCTTTAGAGCCATTATTTAAGTTAAAATGTTACTTAATTAATGCTATGAACATGGCAGTTGACTGGTGATGAGATGGGGAAGAAGTGACTAGCTGTGATAGGGAAAGGACTGAGAGGGAAGCAGGAAGGGGAAGGATTTTATAATGTCACTCATTGTGATAGACACTTCAAAGCTTGTGTAAATGTTTATTTCTGGCGTTTTTCATCTAATATTTTGGGATTAAAGTGAATCATGGCCAACTAAAAACGTGGATAAGGGATAAGTCATGAATTATTGAGGGAGGGAGCCACTTGGTAGGAAAGGAGAGTGATCCAGGAGGTATTGGGAACAATTTGATTCCCAACTCTTCCTGTACATGCATACCAAGAAATTTTGGACCTTGAGTGCATCCCGTTAGGTATATTTCTTAAATAAAATTAAGAGCTACAAGAGCCTTCAGGTTCCCAAAGGGAATGGAAAAATAGTGATGTTTGTGATACTCATTGAAGAGTTAAATGAGAAGTCAACTGAAAAATTTCAGCATTAAGAACCTCATAGTCTTGACCGGGTGGGCGGTGGTGACACACATTTTTAATCCCAGCACTTGGGAGGCAGAGGCAGGTGGATCTCTGTGAATTTGAGACCAGCATGGTCTATAGAACAAGTCTCAGGACAGGCTCCACGGATAAACACTGTCTCTAAAAACAGAAGAAAACAAAGCAAAACAGAAAAGAAAACAAAACAACAACAACAACAACAACAAAAAAGAAAATTAAAAAAGAGCCTCTTAGTCTGTGGGTGTGGTGGCCCATACCTCTAATCCTAGCACTCAGGGGATCTCTGTGAGTTTGAAGTCCTCATGGGAAACATAGTGAGCTCCAGGACAGCCAGGGCACAGTAGAGAGGGCAAACAAAAAGAACCTCTTTGCCATCTGGAAGAAACATGCAAGTTTACCAATGTCACTGTTCCCGTCGCCAAAGCTGTTCAGAGCTCTTGCTAGGGAAGAGACAACTCTGCTCTGTTCACCTTCATTTCCCGCCCTTCTCACCGCTGGGTCCAGCCATAGGAGTGCAGTTCTGCCTAGAGTACTTTCTTCAGGCAGATTGCTGAGATGCCCCCTGTGGGATGGGCCCCACCAACCCCATTCACTTTGCATTTCTCTCAGCACAGCTTACTGTGTTTAGGCTCTCATTACTTGACAGAATTCCTGACTGAAAAAATGCACGGGCGAAGAGGATTAGTTTGCCTCTTGATTTTGGAGTGTACACTCAGGATGACAAGATGTCATAGTGGAATGGCTCTCAGCACACAGATAGGAGCCTGTGGCTACTGATTCTTTCTGAGATATATAAAATAAGTTTGGGCTATTAACCACCACGGCTTGCTTCAGAATGATCCACCTCCACCCACCAGCTGGAGACCTGGTGTTCAATCCCATGAGCCCACAGGGATCATTTCACATTCAAACCACATCTGCTTACAGCTTTTCCTTAGAATGCCATCTTTTTGCTCCGGCTGTTTTTCTTTTGGACATTGTAGGTGTGGAGTGGATATGGCCAGTGAAGAACTGACTGTCTAGCATCGTTATTATGACACACTCTGCAGTCAGATGATGGCTTGGTCTCTTTAGTTGAGGACTGTCATCACCTTTGGAACAAGTAGACTGGCCCGACTGTCGCCACCTTTGGCATGAGTACAGAGACCTATTCATTGAGACAGCACATCTGTAGACTCTCATTCTAGGTGTTTACCCTCCTCATACCATTGGGCTATAGAGAGCACATGGTGCCCCGAGGAGCAAGATTCCGGTGAAGTTTCTAAAAGTGCCACATGGTCTGCCTGACGCATGGAAGAATCTTGACCTCTTGGTCGATGCAGATTTGAAGCAGAGCAGTGGGCTAGCCTGGGTGTGGCTGCCAACTGGAAGTTTTTGAATTTCTTGTTGAAAGCTGGTCTTTGTTCGCCCTGGGAATACCTCGGGCTCATCTCTTTGTATGAAGGGAAGCTTGCAGAACAGGTATTGCTCAGAGGTATGGTGAAGAGCAGAAATAAAGCATCAGCAGCAGCCTTGTCTCTGGAGGAGGAGTTGCCTATCTTCATTTTTACGCACCCTTCTCTGTGGAAAGACTCAAGGATAAATGCCCCAACAGGATGTGACATAGGTAGAGCTCAGCCCCTGGACCACAGAATCGTCTCTTTCTGAAAAGTTAAAAATTCTGTCTCAGCTTTCCAGTTTGTCTCCAAGTTTTATGTATTTTGTTTCCTTAAGCCTGCTTTCCAAAGACCTGAAGAATGAGGGGAAGAACGATTCGGTAAAGTAAAAGAACAGAGAAAGTGCTTCCCTTGTAGGAAGGATTGTGCCCTGTTATGGGCTGTGGCATATTTCCTGTTTCCATTGTAAATCACCAGATGCTAACTCTGGCCTGTGGCAACCCACTATTCAGGTGGCTTAGAACATGGGCATTAGGTAGCCTTGATGGACATTTACCTCAGTCTTTTTTATCTGAAATCATCCCTCTATCTATCTGTCTGTCTATCTACTGTCTGTCTTGTCTATCTATCTATCTATCTATCTATCTATCTATCTATCTATCTATCTATCTATCTATCTATCTATCTATCTATCTATCTATCTATCATCTGTTGTATGTGTGTGTGTTGAAGGGAGGTGCTTGCTGTAGCACTTAAGTGGCTGTCAGAGAACAACCCTTGGGAGTCCGTTGTTTCTTGTTCCCATGTGGGTCTCAGGGATCCAGCTCAGGTTGTCAGACTTTGTAGAAGGTACCTGCATCTGCTAAAGCCATATTGCTGGCTCATTCCTCCTGTGTCATATATACAACAGCATAACTAGGGATTGTAAAGTATTTCTAGGTCTTTATTCAGTTGATTATATGCATAAGCATGTGTTTTATCTATGTGTTGCTTCAAATGCTTTAAAATATTTTTTATTTCTACAATAATTTTTCTTTTTGGTAAAATATGAAGAGTGTTGTTTACAGCCTAGGAAGGAAGCCTAGCCTAGATATTAATGTCTGCTTAAGGAAACTGAGGCACAGGAAGGAACATTATTAGCAACTGGAATTACTCTTACAAAATCTTGTAACCACACTGTTATTGGCAAGCAAGAACTCTAACTTTCCTTTCTCTAATTTGTTTGGTTTAAGTCAAACAGTTTGACTTTTCCCAGAGGGAGGTTTCAACTATGAACTTGGTATTTGAAAAATGTCTGATCTCTTTTAAAGATTTTATTAAAGAGTTTATTTCAGATGGAGAGAGGGATTTCTTGTTTTTGCTCCTGCAATCTAAGAAAGAAAAAAACTTCAGTTATCTATATTAAAAAGATAAAATCAGATGTGGTGACTCATGGTGGTATTCTTAGTTCTTGGGTGGTTGAAACAGGAGGACCAGCAGTTCAAAGACTTGAGGCCACCTTGAGCTACATGAGACCCTATCTCAACAGAATTGGGGGTGGTGAAAAAAAATAGTTTGATCTAAAAGTGAACCAAGACCAACAGTAATAATAACAAAAACGTAAATTAATTAGTGAAATAATTCTAGTACTTAAAAGACGCTCTGCACAGTAATTGCTTTGGAACCCAAGTACAAAGTCTAAAATTTTCATAAGATGCCCAAGCACATAAAAAGAGGGGGTGCATCCTTCCCCCAGCACTCAGCCAGCAGCATTAAGTCGTTTCAGAACCATTAAACTTGTAAAGGAAACCAATTTAAGTAGTTCCTCCCAAGATACCTAGCCCTCTCTAATGAAAGAGATTCATCATCTTAGGGATAGCACAAGAAGGAATTCGGGCCCTGCCAGATGAGGGCAGAGTGGGATCTCTTTAATTGAGAGCCTTCAAATCTGAGCTGTCACCAGGGCTTGTCAGTCTCTCTGGAGCTGCTGTTCTGAGCCAAGCCCTCTGTGGAAAATTCCATTTTGAAATTCCTAGAGATGGAACTGAACTTCTTCTGAAGCTTAGGCTTCGCAAGACCTAGTTTTGTTTCTTTTGTTTTTTAAACAAAACAACAACAACAAACAAAGGAAACAAACAAGACAATAAATAGTTCTCACCCTCGCTGCACACAGTCCCTATTGGTACTCTTATAAAGCAGGCACCTTTCTCAGTACAACTAGACAGAGAGTGGATGAATACTAGACCCTCGTTACACACGAGCAGAGTCGAGAGGTGCAGATGCCTGCTTGAGTCATCGTGTAAGGAGTTAGAGTTTGAACCCAAGCTGCCCCACTTAGCCCTGCACTCTTCCCAGTTGCTATCGTGCCCCTCCTATTCTGTACCTACCATGCTGTCTCTCTGTCCTCCACCCTAATTTCAAGATCTTTAAGAGAGAAAGAAAAAGATGTTTGTACCTGTCTTTGAGCTGGGACTCTCTTTTTTGGACAGTTTTATTTCGTAGCCCACGCTGGCCTTCATGCAACCCTTGTCTCCCGAAAGCTGAGATGACAGATGTATTGGGAAATAAACAAGAGGCGGAAAGGAATCTAGCTCTATCCTTCATGTTATAGATATTTCATGGCAGGAAGAAATTACAGGGCTCTTATTTGGGTCAAGCAACCCAGGTTTGACTCTAGAGAACATAGGGAAGGAGGCATTTCTGTCCAAAGGTTTCGTCTTCTCGGCCATTAGAAGAACATTCTCATCAGGATAGGCTGTCAGCTTTAGTTTTGGTAGCAAATTGCTTCACTAAGATGGGGATGGGGTCTGTTGTCCAAGGTCTTTCTCTGGGGTTACGTGTGAAGGCCAAATGCCACGGCAAAGCCTTTTTTTTTTTTTTTTTTTTAATACTGCTTTAAGACTTCTGGGCACAAGCAGTTTGTACTGTTTGTTGACTAAGATAAAAAGCTTTGAAAATTCCTCTCATGACACAATCTTGCAGCCAACACATTAGACTTTTTATTTTTGTTCCACGTTCTTCTGGCAAGGAAAAGAATGTAGTAAGAAAGAACCGTGATATTTCAAAACACATCAGCTCTAAGACCATGGCATTCAAAGGTTGTATGGAATCCCTTGGGCAGTTCATCCTACTGGGCCTCAGGGAAGGGAGGGGACAGAAATCTTTCCTGGCTCTGGTCAATGTTTGTTCAATTAAAGGTGAAATTGCTGGCCAGGCTATTTATAGCATATTCATAACATGATGAGAGCAACAAAGGACATTCGTTGGTTTTGAAACCTGGCCCGAGAAAGACTGTTTTTAAATAATAGACAGAAGTTTTTGTTTTTAAGTAAAAACCAAAGATTGAATCGTTGAAGTGCTCTGCCATTTTTGACATGAATTTAAATCTTGGCACTTAATCAATTTTTATCATAATCATCCCTAACAGTTTGTGTTTAATATTTAGAGATCAGTGAAATGTCAGGTTTTTGGATGAAAATCCCAGCTAAATTGGGCCTATCTGGACTTCAATATAATATACTGTCTTAGAATAGAAAGTTTTCATTTTGAATAATAGCAGATAGGTTTTCATTGGCATTTCTGATGACCCTGACCCAAGTGGAGCTGCCAGCTATATTAACTGTGTGAGCTTTGAATTTCTGGTTTACAGTACAGACATTCTCAAACTCCTTTCATTCCTTCCCCTTTTCAGTGAGGTCATTGAAGCTAAGGTTTCACATGTTCTAAACTCTCCCGTCCCCTAAACTTTCATATCTTTTAATTTAATATGTCACTCTCATTTAAGGATATAAATGATGTGATTGAGATTTATTTCTCAAAATAGAAACCTGTGGACTAGGCATGCAGAGGAACTAGATTACATAGAATTATAAGATCTATTAACTAGAGTTTGCACTGCTTTTGTCAGGGTTATGGAATATTGAGATGTTTTGCATTTGCTTATGCTCTGGAATATTTGTTTAATGGCAGAAAGATGTGTTGCATTCTTTTATATTCTATTTGATTAACTTTGTAAACCTGTGTTACTTTGCCTGTCTCAAACACCTGATAGGTCTGAAAGAGTTGAACGGCCAATAGCTAGGCAGGAGAATGGATAGGCGGGGCTAGCATACAGAGAGAATAAAAAGAAGAGAGAAGACGGAGGAAGGAGAATAGGAAGGGAGAAGGATGTAAGGGGTGTGGGGGGGGAAAGCCACACAGCCAGACACTGAATAAGAATGTAAGAAAAAAAATAGAAATAGAAAAAATTAAAAACCCAGAGGGATAAGATAGGGTAATTTAAGAAAATCTGGCTAGAAACAAGCCAAGCTAAGGCTGGGCATTCATAAGTAAGAATAAGTCCTGCATATTTATTTGGGAGCTGGGTGGTGGGCCTCCAAAGAGTAAAGAGTAGGAAAAAACCCAACTACACGTCAGTGGTTCTGTTCAACAGCATTCTCTGATTTCAGTATCTCTAGCTTCTTTAAAAATCAAACTGGCTTACCTGCTTTAAGATGTATGGAAAAGAGCTGGGCATGGGACGGCATGCCTTTACTTCTAGCACTTGGAGGACATATCTCCAGGCCAGTTAAGGCTATATAGTGTGACCCTGTCTCAGACCAATTAACCAACTAACCAACCAATGTATTCAGAGATGGTCCAATGATGTACACATTTTTCAAGCATCTTCCCCCCTATTTTTTATGCTCTCTTAATCATATGACATCCAGAAATGTCTTCACTAAACAGAAGCAAGAATGTTGAAAGACTAATTTCTTATTTTTGGGTTGACAAAATAAATGTCTTGGAGAATTTTAGGTAGCACTCTTTTTTTTTTCTTCCTTTTTTATTGTTTATATTGAGCTATATATTTTCCTCTGCTCCCCTCCCTTCCTCTCCACACCCCTCTGCCCTCTCCCATGGTCCCCATGCTTCCAATTTACTTAGAAGATCTTCTCTTTTTCTTCTTCCCATGTAGTTTAGATCATGCATGTCTCTCTTAGGGTCCTTATTGTTGTCTAGGTTCTCTGGGATTGTGAAGTGTAGGCTGGTTTTCTTTGCTTTATGTCTAAAAGATACTTATGAGTGAGTACATATGATATTTGTCTTTCTGGGTCTGGGTTCCCTCACTCTATATGATGTTGTCTAGATCCATCCATTTGCCTGCAAATTTCAAGATGTCATTATTTTTTTCTGCTATGTAGTACTCCATTGTGTAAATGTACCACACTTTTCTTATCCATTCTTTGATCGAAGGGCTTTTAGGTTGTTTCCAGGTTCTGATTATGATAAACAATGCTGCTGTGAACATAGTTGAGCACATGCCCTTGTGGTATTGCTGGGTCTTGAGGTAGGTTGTTTTCTAATTTTCTGAGAAATCGCCATACTGATATCCAGATTGGCTGTACCAGTTTGCATTCCCACCATCAGTGGAGGAATGTTCCCTTTATCCTAAATCCTCTCCAGCATAAGTTCTCATCAGTGTTTTTGATCTTGGCCATTCTTACAGGTGTAAGATGGAATCTCAGAGTTGTTTTGACTTGTATTCTCTGATGACTAAGGATGTTGAACATTTCCTTGAGTGTCTTTCAGTCATTTTAGATTCCTCTGTTGTTGAGAGTTCTTTGTTTAGGTCTGTACTCCTTTTTTTTTTTTTATTGGATTATGTGTTCTTTTGATGACCAATTTCTTGAGTTCTTTGTATGTTTTGGAGATCAGACCTCTGTTTGATGTGTGGTTAGTGAAGATCTTTTCCCAATCTGTAGGCTGGCATTTTGTCTTGTTGACCATGTCCTTTGCTTTACAGAAGCTTCTCAGTTTCAGGAGGTCCCACTTATTAATTGTTTCTCTCAGTGTCTGTGCTGCTGGGGTTATATTTAGGAAGTAGTTCCCTGTGCCAATGCATTCAAGTGTACTTCCCACTTTCTCTTCTATGAGGTTCAGTGTGGTTGGTTTTGTGTTGAAGTCTTTGATTCATTTGGAGTTGAGTTTTGTGCATGGCGATAGATCTGAATCTATTTTCATTCTTCTACATGTTGATATCCAGTCATGACAGCACCATTTATTGAAGATCATTTCTTTTTTCCATTTTATATTTTTTGCTTTTCTGTCAAAAATCGGGTGTTCGTAAGTGTGTGGATTGATATCTGGGTCTTAGATTTGGTTCCATTGGTCCTCCTTTCTGTTCTTATGCTGTTTTCAGCACTGCAGCTCTGTAGTAGAGTTTGAAGTCAGGCATTGTGATGTCTCCAGAAATTTATGTAGCACTCTTAAGTTTTCCACTTAGGAAAATATATGCACTATTAATTAATGAGATATGTAGTTCAGCTTGTAGGATAAATTTGTTACTAATTAAAATAACCCCTGACACACAGCTTTCCTGATAGACTATTTTCAAGCTATTAAAATAAAATATATGCATTTTTGGATAAAGACTTAATATTCATGGGTCATTTGTCCCCACATTTACTGTCCACCAAGTCCTGGAAAGATCAAGATCGAAGAAATGAAAGTTAATTGAGGTTTTCTTCATAAAGTCAATGACATCTCTCCACTCTTATCCCGAATATCTTGAACTGGTTTTTATTGTGCTTTTTAATTATTCAAGTATCATGTTTACTAAGTTATTAATGATTTATTTCTGATCTTGATGGATTCTTTTTAATGTGTACATTACTCATTTCAATATAAAAGCATCATAAAGTTTTATGAAACTTTAATATAGTCAACATAATCTTACCTATTACTTAATTGAGGGTATTTGTTGTCTTGGTTTTAGTATAATAGGTCAGATTTGGGAACTATACCATTAAAGTTAATAAAATCAATTATGGATTCGAGGAAAGAAGAATTGATGTGGTATCATTGTGAAATGTTGTTAAGATTTAGGAATATGTGACAGGACTTTTATGTAAGTTATTAAGGGCCATGTGTTTGGCTGTCTTGTTTTGCATTATGCAAGTTTAACTGCCAAAGAGTGTCACCGTGCACAGCAAAGTGTTCAGCATTTCTGCTGTGTTTATTTATGGATCAGCTATCTTATCCATACAAATGGCTTCACCGTGAACCTTTAAGGTTGTATACATCCTACTGATGTTTATATAAATAAACTCTTCAGCAGCGGGTTTCTCACCCACTCTTGCTGCTATTTCATTGTGTCAAGTAGCCTCAGTATTGGCTTCCTGGAGGCCTTACTAGGCATATGGTCTATTGGTGAATTCATAGCACCAGGCTGTTCTAGATCTGTTTGGAGTCTTATACCAGCTTAAATTCTGTCTCCAATCATTTAGGACAACCTTGTACAATCACTTAAAAATAGCCAAGAGATTCTGGTGGGGATTTGGAATAAACATCCCTGAGCATATTCTTGTAAATGAGGGTGATTTTTTTTCAAGTACTCTTAGAAATATTGTCTCAGTTTGTTAGTCTTCATAACCAGTTTGCTAATTTTCGTAACTGGTTAACTAGTGTTTGTAACTTACTAGTTATCGGAATTATCTTTATTAGCATAGTATCTTCGCAGACTTGTTGGTCTCTTTCTTTTCCTCTTTTTCTCATCCAGCCACAGTTTGGGCACTTTTCTTGAGAACACAGTGTTTGTAATATTTACTCAAGCCAGGATTGAACACAAGTTAATATGGTTTTGTGGTTTTTGTTTCTTGTTATTTTTGTTAGAGAGAGAGAGAGTGGGGAGCAAAAGAGAGCAGGGGGAGGGAGGGGAAGAGAGAACACAAAGTTGCATGGATAGGGAAGTGGGAGGATTTGAGAGGAATAGGAGGAGGCTGATCAAAATATATTGCATGAAAAATTTTTAATTAAAAGAAGTTAATGCATAGTGTCATAAGTCTCGGCTGAATTAAGGCAGAGACTTCAGGTGCAGAGTGAGGTTTGTAGTTTGTGGACAATGAGATTCATGCTCCAAGGCAAACTGACAAGATAGGAAAGAATCGTTTTTAGTAGTATCTTGAACGTAATTGAGTTAATGTAATGAATATTAATTGTGGGTCAAGTAGTCATTGAAAATGAAATGTGCATGTAGCTTTATTTGGAAATTAATATATATCTAATCCTAACTCCCTAGACACTGTATTCTCCTGACTCTGTGCCACCATATCAAGCACACCTTAGTTTGTTCAAGTCATTTATTTAAACAGATTGTCATAAACGTTTCTGTGTGGTCTTATGGTGAGATTGCTGAATAATCTTCTTTTGTTTCAAATTAAGCTTATAATAAGATATGGGAATGATGTTGAGACCTTCAGAAATTGTATGTTTGTATAGGTGCATAATGTGGTGTGTGTGTGTGTTACAAGATCCAAGAGACAGAAAAAATCCTCGTAGATGATATTTGAAACCAGAAGCAGCTGCAACAAGGTCACTCTCCTGTGTGGAGATGGCCTGGCCACATTGTCACCATTTGGGCAGTCTCCTTTAATCATGTCATTAGGCATTTGACACTTCCGTTGGACATCATCTCTAGCCTTCTAGGAACAGACATCAGTGGAGAGTGTGGCACAACACATTCTATTTGTGCAATGACCAGAAAGTACAGTAGTCGTTTTGCAAGTTGCATAATACTTATTTATGTATTGTATTTCGGTGTTGCATGCTGGCCAGGCTTGAGTTAGTGTTGGGAAGCTGCTGGCAGCTGCTTTGTTCTCAGTTGATTAACTTGTTCTTATTATCTTTTTCTTCCTTGTTCTTATTTACTTATTTTGGTTGGCGTTATTTTTTAATTTAAATAAGACTTTTGGATTTCATTGAAGTGACATAATGGGATTACTCTGTTCTTGATATTCCATTTGGGAGAATTTTGATCTTATCTGCTGAACTCAGCTTGAATTTTATGCCCATCCTTTTCCCTTATAATTAAAGCAACAGTTGAACATCATCTAGAAAGTTCCTCACATGATCTTTCCATCCATTCTTGGCAGAAAAGCTCAAGCAGTAAACATGTACCTCTTGTGCTGTATTAAGATCCATAACCTTGCTGGGCATGATGGCACATTTAATCTTAACACTCGTGTGACTGATTCTTGGAGATTGTGAGTTCAAGTCTGGCCTGGCCTATATATCTACACAGTTGAGAGATAGTCTTAAAATAAAGGGGGGGGGGTATTTTGTTCTCTAAAAAAATTACATTTGGTGATACAATAATTTTGATATTAAAGTAGTATTAGAAAAGGAGTTTTTAGTGGGTGATAATACAGAAGACTCTGGCCATTAAAAATTTATGTCTTAGTAAGGGATGCTATTTTATAGGGCTAGGGGAAAACAGTGATTCAGTAGGAAGAAAGGAGAAGTAGGGGAGCCAGAATGGATTGCTTCTCTCACCATGGTGACCGTGTGAGGCAATCTCTTGGCTTTCAGCACTGAGCATGTCAGAATCACTCAAGGTTTAGGACAGCAGACTGCTGGGCTTACGCCTGAGAAGTCTGAGATAGGGAAAAATCATTCAATTAAGATGAGAATTTCAAATGAGCCATATTTGTAAGAGAAGAAACATCTGAATTCATTTTCCTTGTTGTGTTAATGTATCTCTTTCCTACTACAGTTCTTTATCCTCAGTGTTGGCAATGTGTTAAGGTCTATTTAACTCTTGGTTAGATACTTTGGCTAAACGGCACCATGTCTCTCTTGTGTAGAAATAAGCATGTCGGCAAACTATTTCTTCTTGAGACTAATATTTCAGTCTGGTAGGGAGTTTCCTGACCATGACTGCAGCACTTGGAGACTGAGGCTGCCTTTGTTCAAGGCCATCCTTTAGTTGCCCTGTAAACTCTAGGTGAGCTGGGATTATAGAGGGAAACCCTGTCTCAAGGAACAAACTAAAACACTTCATTAGTATTTGATAGGAGCTTAACATTTACAGAACAACTTTGTCATAAAATGCACAGTGTGTTTACAGTGAATCTGCTTGGTCCTGCAGTATGCTGTTTGTGCCTGGAAGAATCAGATGGAGAAAGAACCTATGTTACTTGCCTAAAGCTAGTTACTGTGGGATAGGAAGTGGCAGAGAAATAGGAACACAAATTAATCAGCTGGCTGTATACGTGGTTTCTCCATAAAACTGAGCTGTTAGTGTCTTGTATTGTGGAGCTGTGGGTTGTATGCATAGGAGGTACCTGGAGGTCTCAGTGCTTCCTGACTGTATGAATAATTCGGATTCCAGACTACTGTTTGCCCATGGATTTTCTTTGAGTTTGTGGTTTTCACATCACTCTTTTAAAGATTTTTTTTTTATTATTATGTGAGAACTGTTCTGTAAAATAAAGTAAGAAGAGAAATTAGCAGAAAGAAGAAAAAAACTTTAAATCTAAGCATCCAGTAGGGAGTGCTGGGCACAGAGACCATTAATAAATATCTATTGATTGAATGCCAGGAATTAGCTTCCTGACCCCGGAGTAAATTGCTTAAGCTGTCATATTCTATCTGCACCAAGGGGGGGTTGGCAGGGCTCTTCTACTGCTTCTCTTCTCCTTATGGATTTATGTGACATCAGTGATCTTACAGGGACTTGGCGAAAGCGTTAAATAAATCAAACCTTTAATCCTGTGTTCAAGGAAGAAGTGATTTTATATTTGCTGTCTTTAACTATCTTACTGCTCTTTGCCATAGTCGGGAAGAACGTGGCATATTGGCAAAGTTTCATTTCTACTTCTTTAGAGGGAGGGTATGTGGGAGGCCAAATGCATTTATTTATGAATAAATTATTGTGTTATAAAATATTAAAAGCTTCTTCCTGTTAAATCAAGTTCTATTGCTTGATTTCTACCTTTTCCAAGCCCAGATTACAATCAATGGAATTAGGGTTTACCTACCAACATTTCTTCATAAAAACAAAATAGCAGGGCTGGAGAGTTGGCTCTTCGGGAGGGTTCAGGTTTGGATCCCAGAGCCCACAAAGCTGCTCTCAACCATCTGTGAATGTTTGTACTATTGGACCTTTTGTGCAAACCTACTTATGCAGTCCTAGACTAATAAAAAGGAAAATATTAACAGAAAATGAATTTTGATAATAGCTTTATATTTTTATAGAAACCGACTCTAGTCCCAGGGGATCTGATCCCTCTTCAGTCTTCTGGAGGCACCAGGCATGTATATATTGCACACATATGCAGGCAAAATACTCATACACATGAAATAATAAAATCAATAAAACTAAAAGAAAGTCCCAGTAACAATGATGTGGGCTTATGCATATTAGTTTACGTGACTTACTGTATTAGGTGATATCAGTGTCCTGTTACAGTGTGTGCCTGTTTGGGAGAGAAACTACATGTGATTGTACATTTTTAACATAAGCAATGGTGGCAAAGAAAGAATGATTTTTCCTGTTGGTTATTAAAAATCTGTATTGCTGTATATTAGTTGTATGAGACAGTAGCTGCACATATGCTACTTAAATACATGTATGTAATATACTTGATATATATATATATACAATATCATAAAATGTAATATCGTACTCACTCCCACTACCTCTCGTTCACCTCCCCAACTGACCACCTTTCAAAAACAAAACAACAAAAAAACAATTTTATAAAACAGACCACACAAACTTCAAACAGGTCTGAATTCTCTCATTGTTTGATGACAAAAATTTTGCCATTCACATAATAATTCATTTATATAATAAAAATATTTTCTTATTATTTTAGCTTACTTTATATTCCCCACAGTTTCTTATAGATAAGTTTGTCTTTCAGTTCTGCAGTTCTGTATGTGGAGAGATGCTGGCTTCTCTGTAGAGACTGGTCAGAACTGGCGGTGGGACATTAGCAACTAGTGTGGTCGGAGTCCGCCTACAAACCAAAGGTTCAGGAACTGTAACCGGTGCTTTATCCTTTATAAGCCCCCTTTCCTTTTTTAAGTAATAGGTTTCTATAAAAGCATAAAGCTCATATCAAAATTAATAGTTCTATTACTATTATAATTTTTGTAATTCTGGGATTTATTTTTATGGTATGACGTAACAGGAGAAACTGCATGTGTAGGCTTGCACAAAAGGCCCAATTGCTTTTAACAGTGGGTTCCTAAGGTGATCAGACTCTACTCCAGGGTGGAGGACCTTCCCTTCAGAATTACCCTGAGCAAGTGAATGCTAGCAACTCTTCAAGCTGCAGTCGTAATTATTATCTTGTTTGACCTTTGCCTATAAAATTTGGTTTGAGTTGTGTTCTTCTCTTTGGGTTTAAGATTCAGCTACTGGCAGGAGTTTTATAGCTTTATTTAATCTCTGTTGAACCATCCCGTCTCCTTCAATAGGGCATAAACCTATTCATCAACCTATCTTTTATATGTGCAGTCAGGAATACTATTAAGATTGACTGCATTGAGGCAGAGTGCTTTGTAGTTAAAAAGTAATATAATAGGCTTCAATGTGATTAAGAACAGAGGTTACTGCAAACGCAATATATGGTAAAATCACACCACAAAGAGCTTTTTACATAATGCACTATGCCTAATGTGCAAACAGTTGATTTAATTTTCTGTTCTACCTCTCTCTAAAAATAAAAGCACGGTGTTTCTCATAAATGCTACCACATATCTTGTTGTTTCATTCTGTAACACTTGAGTTGATATGCGGCTATAACTCAATTATATCAAGTCCTAAGGAATGAAGTTTCTATTTTGATTTATATATGTGAAATGGGGTCTTGTTCAGCAGATTTAATCACACTCCACAGTAAGGATGGAAATGAGTAAGTGAAAATCTAATTTATAAAATTTCGTTTTTTTTTCCACGAGGCAGTCTCTGTTTTAAAAAATCAGTAATATTTTAATGGTCTAATAAAAATAAAATTTGTCGCTGATTATGAAAAACCTTTACTGGAATGCACTTGAAAGAGTTCAAGTGTTGAAGCTGAGTGTGTAGCTCAGTCCTAGAGTATCTGACCTGCTTGGTTGAAGCTATGGGTTCAGTTCCCAGAATTATAAGACAGAATTCAAACTTGAGTATGGTGGTGCATGCCTGGAACTCCAGCATGTGGGATATGGAAGTATAAAGATCAGGAACATAAAGTCTTCATTTTAAGGCCAGCATTGGCTACCCGAGACCCCTGGTCTCAATCCTCCACAGGTGAATGTACACACACATGCATGTACGTGCAACAAAGCAGCCAGAAACCAATTCAAGAATAATGTTGAATTCTTGTTGGGATTGTTTTATCTCAGTTTTCTGATTTTTGTTATAACAGATGTGTTAATTAGCCCGTAGAAATTTCATGCTTAATTGAAGCTACTAATATACATTATACATTCCCTTTCAAGTTAGTAGCGGCATAGTTTTTTTGGAATAGTAGAACTTTGGATGCTGAGGCAGCCTCTGAAGTAGAAGCTGGTTTCTTTGCGATGACAGAGGTCCAAAGTGAGTGTTTAAAAGAGACTTGAAGCCAGAGCTATGTCTCTTGATTTCCTGCTAATTTGTCTTTTACTACAGTGTGGGTCTTTTTTTTTTTTTTTTTTTTTTTTTTTTTTTTTTTATTTATTTTTTTATTCTTTTTTAATTAAAATTTCCACCTGCTCCCCGTTTCCCATTTCCCTCCCCTCCTCCCAAATATTGCCCCCTCCCCCCACTCCCCTCCCCCTATCCCCACTCCTCTTCTCCTCCCCCCACACCATTCCCCCTCCCTCTCGATACTGAAGAGCAGTCCAAATTCTCTGCCCTGCGGGAAGACGAAGGTCTTCTATCTACGTCCAGGAAGGTGAGCTTCTAAACAGGCTAAGCTCCCACAAAGCCAGTTCATGTATTAGGATTGAAACCTAGTGCCATTGTCCTTGGCTTCTCATCAGTCTTCATTGACCGCCATGCTCAGAGAGTCCGGAATCAACCCATGCTTATTCAGTCCCAGACCAGCTGGCCTTGGTGGGCTCCTAATAAATCAGTTCCACTGTCACAGTGGGTGGGTGCATCCCTCGTGGTCCTGATTTTTTGCTCTTGTTCTCCCTCCTTCTGCTCCTCATTTGGACCTTAAGAGCTCAGACCGTTGCTCCAAATTGAGAATCTGTCTCTACCTCGATCCATCGCCAGATGAAGGTTCTAAGGTGATATGCAAGAAATTCATCAGTATAGGATAGGGTCATTTCAGGTTCCCTCTCCTTAGTTGCCCAAGGTACCAGCTGGGGACATATTCCTGGACACCTGCGAACCCCTCTAGAGTCAAGTCTCTTGCCAGCCCTAAGATGGCTCCCTTAGATAGGATATATACTTCGCTGCTCCCGTATCCATCCTTCCTATATCCCAACCATCCCAATCCCCCGAGCTCCTCCCATCCTCCCCTTCTCATATTTCTCATCCCATTTCCCCTTTGCCCCGTGCCACCTCACCCGCAAGTTCCCAGTTTTTGCCCTGCAATCTTGTCTACTTCCCCCTCTCCATGCGGATGACTATATGATTTTCTTTGGGTTCACTTTCTTATTTAACTTCTATAGGATCACACATTATATGCTTAATGTCTTTTATTTATGGCTAGAAACCGATTATGAGTGAGTACATCCCATGTTCCTCTTTTTGGGTCTGGGATACCTCACTCAGGATAGTGTTTTCTATTTCCATCCATTTGCACGCAAAATTCGAGAAGTCATTGTTTTTTACTGCTGAGTAGTACTCTAATATGTATATATTCCACACTTTCTTTATCCATTCCTCCATTGAAGGGCATCTAGGTTGTTTCCAGGTTTTGGCTATTACAAACAATGCTGCTATGAACATAGTTGAACAGATACTTTTGTCATTTGATGTGGCATCTCTTGGGTATATTCCCAATAGTGGTATTACTGGATCTTGGGGTAGGTACAGTGTGGGTCTTAAAGCGAGATTATGTTTCCATTTTCTAGTCTGTTCTGTTGCAGCATTTCAACACCCCTATTTTACAATATACTTGAAATGTTAGCTGAGAATGTTTAAACTAATTACAAATAGGTGTATGTTAGGCTGCTTTTGGAGAAGGGTTTTAGGAAAATCCAAACAAGTTTCCGTGCATTTTTGGTTTGTATTTGACTACTTTTCGATCAGTGGGTGTACCTCGATATACAGAATGTTCTCCGTGTTAGCAGGGATTACCTCTCTATCTTTAGACTGGATGTTGGTTTTTAAGTATGCAGGAGCTATATGAAGTTGGAAATAGTGTCACTTCATTCTATAAATGATGGAACAGAGTTTATCATGTGAGTGTCCAGGTTGCATTTGCAAGTAGAGGCCCTTTTCAGCAGCCCTGAGTACTAACTGACCACTAAACTCCTGTCTGTTTGTCTGTCCGTTGGTTCCTCTCTTCCTCCGTTCCTATCTCTCTCCGCCTTGCCATAAGTCTGTTGCTGAACTCGGTTTCCCAATGGATCCTTGATTTAGGTGAGCAAAATACTAGATCTTCAAGAATCCTCAGCCATGTGCTCTAGCATGCTTGCCTTCTTATTGGGCACCTCAGTGATTCCCAACATCATCTTCATCCACTTCCTTTTGTTCCAACTTCCTGTTCTGTCTCATTTTTCTGTACTCCTCACCCATCCCCCTGTTTATTTAGGGCAACGTTGCTCTCTGTCTATTGTTTGGATACCATTGTTTCTTTCTGCTAAACAAGAGGTTTGGGGTTTGTTGTTGTTGTGTTTCTTTCCTGCTCTTTGATTCTGGTTGTTCTTGGAGCTAAAGCAGTTCCTCTGCTTGGATAAGCTTCTCAGCGCTGACCACTGCACAGAGACCAAAAGCGTTGAGTTGATAAGATGCTGCAAAGAAGTCTTGCTCCTCTGCACCCTCTCTGGAAGCATTTTTTTCCACTGTTGGAAAGAGAATAAAGCAAAAATTGAGAAGTGAAAGCTAAGTTGCTGCCCTTGCTGGACTGCCCTCCTTTGGTGTCTCTGTGAAGTTTGATTGTGGTGGTCTCAGCTGTTTATTTTTGTTGGAAATGGGTTTTGTATTTGATTTATTATATTTGATTACTTCATAATGCATGGCCATGTCTGTCACCCGCGCACAGCTGGTAGCTCTCTTGCGTATGTCACCGTTTATTGTTCTCTGCCTTTGGAAAAGAATACGTATCAGAATAAGAAATTGAATTGTAAGCACTAGGAGAGAATATCATTGTTCTGCCTTTAAAAGTAACTCTGAAGACACTACTGATTTAAAGGGGGAAAAACCTACTCATTTTGGTTGGAAGGTATATTTTTAATATGAGGTTATGCTTGAGAAAATAAACTTTTCTCTCTTAGTATTCTGAATGGTCACCCTCTTGTGCTCCCCTTCTGAAACATGTTTCCCCCATTGTCACGTGGTTTTCTTACCCTAAGAAAATAGCTTTGCACTTGTGATCTTTTATTTTTGAAAAATTGCCCTTAAAACTCACTGCCTTTTAATATGGCTAAAATTCTTCAGTTTTAGATCCTGCTTTTGTACTGTTCACGAACAGGGACAGGTTTTTATTTAAAGTTCATCATTCAAAACTGTATTATACGTATTTCTAAGAATATGTCTAATTATCAAATCTTAAGACCCATCGCTTTCTCTGGAGTTTGTAGCATTGGAAAATTTAAGGTGCGAGAAATGAGACTGAAATGACAGGCAAATCTGTACATCCAACACAAGGTGGGATAGGGATGGATGAGGGGTCCGCTTAGAGAGTTTGTAGGAAAGAACGAGTGTCCCTCACCTTAGACAGGAGAAACCTGGTAAGAGCTGAAGGAGCTCTGGGAGGTCAAGTAAGGACAGGTCTCTCTGTGGTTGTTTGTGTGTCTTCCTGTGTCATTGTAAAAGTTATTTCTGTTCTTGCAAGACCCCCCAACGCCTTTGTCTTGTTTTTCTTTTAACTCTTACACATGACCTGCTTACTCCCATGCTCCTTGCTTCAGCCTTTTTTACTGTTGCTCTGCTCTCTTGTCTTTTTGTTGCTCCCTTCCTTAGTATTTTCTGTGTGCGTGTTTCTTCTCTATTCTTACCCTAGCCTTGTTTCCTTCCTCAGAATAAAATGCAGCCTCAGTTGTAAAATTATCTGGGATGCAAGGTTGAGTCAAAACCAATGTCAGAGGAGTTTTCTGCATAGTGAAATCATTAGGTGATACTTAAAATAATACCCTTTATTGGCCTTTTATTTACTTGATTTAAAAATGCAAATGGAGGGCTGGAGAGCTGCTCAGCAGTTAGGAGCACTTGCTGTTCTTAGGGAGGAGCTGGATTCTATTCCCAGCACCCACAAGGGAGCTCATAAACATCTATAGCTCCAGTTCTGGGACTCTTGACACCTTCTTCTGCACTTCAGGTACGTACATGGAATGCACATGTTCAAACATCTAAACAAAACCCTTATATACATAAAATATGCAAAAATTAATCAAAATAAAAATTTAAAAGCTAAGTAACTTTTAACACTGGGACCATTTCTCAGTTTCTTCGTTGGAAGATCATTCTTTATCTACCAAATGCTGCTTTTTCAGACAGGCCTGAAATACTGTTTTGTGTGAGATTTTGGTGTTTTTTTTTTTTCCCCCTTTTTCTTCTTCTCCCCCCAAACCCCTTATCTTTTTGCTTCTTTGTTTGTTCTGATTTTCTTTTGAAGAAAGAAAGTGCAGCTTTCCATGTGTGGCCTACCCTGTCATCTAGCTCATTTCTTTCACCACAGCCTACCAAGTACTAGGATAATGGTCTTCCATGGGATAAAAATCTCAGCGCGTTTCTTTCTGAATAACTCTGCATAAAAATTAGGTTTATCTCTGATATGAACTTTCTAAAGATGGAGTTTTGCTTTTCCCATCCAATTAGCCTGGAAATGTATTTCCATTTGGCTATTTGTTTAAAACTGTAAGAGCAATTTCATGTGCTTTTGGAGTAAATGTAGGCCAAGTTGCTAGGAGAAGGTTCAACATTAGTCTGAAGGATTGTTGACTAGCAATTCATGTTGTTTTCTAGTTTGGGACAGTTTTTGTTTTGCTGGTTTTAACAAATATTGTTACAGCAAGTTCCTTGAATTAATATTTTTGAAGGGAGTCCCGTTTTAACGTTGTGATCGTATTTTCTTAAAAGGAAATTTATTGACTTAGTTTTAGCTACCTGGACTTGGCTAATTCTGGCAGAATTTTTGTCAAAAGACTGGAGAGGTCACTCAGTTGATAGAGTGCTTGCCTAACATACCCAAGACCTCAATAAGATCCTCAGCACCATGTCAGCTGCAATAAAACACAGTGTAGAAAACAAACAGCTTTCTACTGAATTCCCTCTTGGGGAATATACCAGCCTTTTTTTTTTTTTTTTTTTTTTTTTTTTTTTTGTTGGGTGATAAACTACCATGACCATGAGCAATGTAGAGAAGAAAGAAGTCATTTGGGGTTCATGATTTCTGAGGGAGAGTCTAGGATGGCAGAGAAGCTTGATCGTGGCTGCTAGCACTGTAGCTGAGAGATCACATCTTATCCATACACAGGAAGCAGAGAGTGCAAGAAGTGGGGAGAGGCTACAACTTCTCCAAGCCTACCATCAGTGACATATTTCCTTCAGCAAAATTATACCTCCTAAAGTATTGGTTCTCAACCCATGGGTCACAGGTTGAGAACCATTTTTGGGGGGGTAGGGGGGTCACACACCAGCTATCTTGCACAATAGACATTTACATTAAATTTCATAACAGTAGTGTAACAGCTATGAGGCTGCAAGGGAATAATTTTATGGTTGGGGTCACCACAACATAAGTAATTGTATTAAAGGAAGAAGGTTGAGAGCCCCAATCCTAAAGGTTCTAAAATTTTCCCAATGACCTGAACCAAGTTTTCAGATCAAGTACATGATCCTATGGTGGACATTCCTTATACATATTAGAACACACAGAGAGGCTAAAGATATTCCTAATACGTATGTAAACTTGTAAGTTACCAGCAAGTGAAGTCATCATATGAGTCCTTGAGAGTTTTGCAATTTGATTGTCTTAGAGCCGGGAGCTCGTAGTTTAGGTCTAGGGCTGTCTTGGAGCACTGTGACAAAAATGACCTTTTTAAATGTGTAATTTATGCCACCCCCCACAGGCTGTGTCTGTATTATTTTGTGCCACCATTTTCAAAAATGCTGTGTATATGATGCCTTTAGTCATACTCTGCTTGACATCTTGTCCTGTTTCTTTCCTTTCTAGCTCCCAGGCATGTACAGTTCCTACTTTTAAAGCCTACATTAAAGTTACATTTTATTAACTCAGTTTCATAAATGAAAGAATGTGCCTTGGGTAGAGGTTGATCGTCACAGTTACATCAGGACTAACTAGTTTGGTATGATAAGAAACAGAGAGTACATTTGGCGTCACAGTGTTAGCAGAAGGCTCTCCGGAGGCGGTGCTGTTTGAGTTGGGCCGTGTGGGAAATCTGAAGGAAGTAAACTATGGTCCACTCCTACTCCAGAGGGCTGTGTTTTATTGGTGTTTCTAAAGCTTTATGAAAAATGTTTGTGTTCATACACAGTTGTCTGTTGCATGTGGAAAGGATTATATTTCAGGATTGCACATGAACTTTCAAAATGAGTAAGGTGAAAAACTCCACAATACAATTCAAAAATGCCTGATGCTATCTTTAATCCCTTTTCAGGAAAATGAAGAACAGGTAATAAAGACAAAGGGAGAAAATTTCGTTTGTCTGTTGTTTAGAAAGTGGCCAAATAGAAGCAGCGATGAATAAACATGTGTGTGTATCTCTCTTTCTTGTGTGTTTGTGAGGGGCGTGGGGGAGACTTATAAATATGAGTCCACATGTTCTTATAAAAACAAATATGGAACCCAACTGTTGATTTTTGTTCTTTTTAGAATGTCATACTGCACAGGCGTAGGCCATGTTTAGGGACAGTGTGGTAAGCTGTCCCCTGATGCTCCAAGTCTTAGATGTGGATGCCAGACTTTCAGACGCTGGGACAATGAGATGAGCTGTGTTGGGCACTGTGTTCCCCATTTCTGGAGACTCTGTGAGGTGGAACTGAACTGGGAAGGGAAGGAGTCTAAAAATGCGCAAGCTGGAAGCAACAATTGACACAAAGCAGTGATAATAACCAGTCTATATATAAGGAGACTGGTGTGTTTCCTTCCTGAAGGGCTCAGTGTAGTAAATAAAATAAGACCAATAATTATCAATGGGCAGCTGGGCCATGTTTTTATAGAAGTATTCAGAGCAACATAAATCATAGTGTCTAAGTAAATAGCCTAGAGAACTGCTCTGGAAGGGAATTTACCAGCTGTTTTCTTGAGAAATGGTGAAATAGGTGTTGCTTAATAGTATCTTTAATGCTTAAATGAAGGTCTTTTGGATTTGATGAAGGATTTCTATGGGTCTTTTTTAAAACCAAAAATGAGCCCGATTATTGTATGAATTAAATTTGTTTTTGTTTATATAATTTGTTGCATGGCCACTAGTTTGTTTATTCATCTAAGAAACTCTTTCTGTGCTAGGTATATCTCTTTTTCAGACCTTTTTTCATAAATGAAAATAGTAAAATTTTCACTTAGCGTTTACTCATTAGTAAGTATATGGATTTGTCTTATTCTTTGGTAACAAAGTTATGGCCTTTTGTCTTTTCTTCCCCTTGTATGATTTTCCAAGGTCAAAATAAAATAGGCCCATGTTCAGTATGTGCAGTTAGCTTTATGCCACACATTGCGGGTTAGTGTCTCTGCTGTCCCTACAGTTTTGAAGAAGCTGCTTTAGGAAAGCACTACCCTCACTGGCTGTGTCTTCAAGTCTGATCCTGCTTCTTCTCTAGAACTAGCCCAGACATCCATGTTTAGGGTTCTAGCATTCTAGAGTGAAGAAAGCTCCCTAATTTTCAGACAAGAACTATGGATTTATATCACCTTTTTCATATGTTGATTTGATCTAAATCTGGCTAGGGAGATGGCTCTGTCGGACAAGTGCTTGTGCTGTGTGATCACAAAGACTAACGTTAGATCTGTAGAACCAATGTTAAAACTGGCCAAATTGGTATGCTCTTGTAATCCCAGTTTTGGGAGGGAGCCACAGACAGATCCCTGAGGTTTGCTGTCTAATTGTCTTAGTCTCAATCAAGTGCCAGGTCAGTGAGAAACCTTGTCTCAAAAATTGGTACATGGCTAGCATAGCAGCACACACCTTTAATCCCAGCACCTGGGAAACAGAAACAGGCAGATCTCTGTGAGTTGCAGGCCAGCCTGGTCTACAGAGTGAGTTCCAGGACAGCCAGGGCTACATAATAAGATCCTGTCTCAAAAAAACAAAAAACAAAAACAAAAAAACCAAACCAAAACCAAAACAACAAAAAGGCACATGGTGTGTGAGGGGGAAATGAAACCCAAAGTTGACATCTGACTTCCAGAGGCACATGCACGCATACCTGTATGAGCATACATGTATGTACGTCTGTACACATAGACACAGTTTTAATTTGTCTTTTAAACCTTTCATTATATTTAAGTTTATTATTTGTGTGTGTTCATGCATATATGTGTGGAAATCAGAGATAGCTTGAAGAAGCTGATTCTTTTCTTTCTTTGTGTGTGTTTCAGGGATTGGACTCAGGGCGTTGTATTTGTGGTGTTTTAACTGGCTGAGCCACCTTGCTGGCCTTACTATTTACTTCTAGTTAAGAATTCAGGATACTGTATAGGTATTGTTTCTTGTAAATGAAAATTTTTCATTTAAAATAATTGAGGTATAAGTTAATAAATATATTTTCTTATGGGAACAGACTTATACAGAACATTAGTACACAGCCGATCGCTTCCTTTAGGAGGCCGGAAAAAAAAATCCCAAGATTTTCAACTCGAAGATGTACCCACTAACAGCTGTTTCCTATAATTGGAGCAATTCGCATGCAGAATAGAGAAAATGAATTATACAAAAGGGTTCAGAGAGGAGCAGCCATAACTCTCTGGCGGGTGCCGCAGCCCACAAAATAAACTTCCTTCAAATGACACAGGCATGATTAATCCCAAGCAACCTGGGCATCAAAACTGCTGCCTAAAAATAATTTCATTAATTCTTTGAGGATTTCATACACTGAAATTGCCATTTTCAAGGGCTCCACAGTTTAGAAAGGCCACGCGTGTAATGATGCCAGCCACCAGCACTGGGTGGGGCTGCATGGTCACCCCAGTCTTCAGGTCATTTGAATATTCATGAAGATTGGCAGGTGGTCAGGGGATGAGTGACTGCCACTACTCTGGATCCTTTTGCTCTTTCTTTTTCTTTTAATTAGAAAAACGTACAAGATAAAGTGAGTTGCTTAATTCGTGACTTTTTCTGATGTCATTTTGGGAGGTGATTTTTATCGGAGATAGTTGGATGTTAACATCTTGGCTTCAGCTTGTTTGGTGGTACATTTCTATCTATAATCTTTGTACTCAGGAGATTGAGGCAGGAGGACCGAGATTTTCAGGCTAGCCTGCGCTACATGGTGAAACACTGTCAAGGAAAAACAAAACAGACCCTCGTGGTCCACTCACATTTGTGTAGCCATATTCCTGTCTGTGCCGTGTGTAGCCAATATTCATGTGCATCACCAACCTTCCTTTAAAAATAAAACTCACCATGTTTGTCGTGTTCCCTGCCTGCAGTCACCTTGCACACTGCAGCAGTGCTTGCAGGTGTATAGATGCTGTTTTTTCCCTGTTTGAGAGGAAGGAAGCAGAAACCGCCTGCAGATCTCCATCCCAAAGCTGTGGTTCACAGTCCTGTGTTCCAAACCCAAGCCTTTCTTCTTCTTCCTGTTTCCATTTTGCTTTCATCCGAGAGGTGATGTGGTGATTGGCTTGCGTGAGAATGGGTTTCTACATGGAGCCCCTTGCTGCATTTGTGTATGGATCATCTTGGTTCGTTCAAACTGTAGTAACAGAGTACAGAGGACCTGATAGCTTAGAAACAGGAAGTGTTTATTTCTTGTAATTCTGGTGGCCTGAAGTCTGATATCAAGGATTTGGATTGTTGACTGGCGTCTTGCTGTGGGTTCACACTGGGGTAGTGATCAGGGTACCATCACGTGCAGATTCTGACGTGCGGATTCTCTTTAGGATTGTTGACTGGCATCTTGCTGTGTGCAGATTCTGATGTTGTTTAGGATTGTTGACTGGCGTCTTGCTATGTGCAGATTCTGATGTTTAGGATTGTTGACTGGCGTCTTGCTATGTGCAGATTCTGATGTTTAGGATTGTTGACTGGCGTCTTGCTATGTGCAGATTCTGATGTTTAGGATTGTTGACTGGCGTCTTGCTGTGGGTTCACATTGGGGAAATGATCAGAGAATTTTTGGACCACACTCCTACTAGTAGTCCTTTGGGAATTTTGCACAGTGAGTTGAGTTTTGACAATTTTCATCCCCTCCCCTAATTCTTCTCAGCTTCACCATTCCTCCATGCCCAGTTTGTGTCCACTCTTCTCCCGACACCCATCATGTCCAGTTGATGCGGTCCAGATATGCACAGATCTGTAACCTGCTAGAGCATGGTCGATCTAATAGGGGCCAAACTCCTGACAGTTCTCAACTGCGAATAGCCCCTCAGCTCGGGGTGAGGTTCCATACCCTTCTCCCCTGTCTGTCCTATGGTCTGTTTGGTCTTGGTTGGGTTTGCATAGGGGTTACCGCAGCTGCTGTGAAGTCACGTCTGCAGCTTCATGTTGCGTCCAGAGGGTATTGTTTCTCTGTGTTCACTCACTGTCTCTGGCTCTTATAGTTCTTTCCTCCTTCATCTGCAACCACCCCAAACCTTGGGAAAAGGGGGTACATTCTAGATGCTCCATCTCATATTCTCTGCACCTTAGCCCGTTGTGGATCTCTGTGTTAATTTCATCTACTGCAAATAGAAGCTTCTCTGAGGGTTGGGAATACAAAACTCATTCATGAAGGTTTCACCTCTTGATCACCTCTCAAAGGAATCTTGTGATACCATTAACATCAGAGATTAGAATATCAACACGAGAATTTGGGGGAGCATAGACATTCAGTATATGGCGGTCACCATGCTTCTTCTTCAAACTGTTTAGACGAGGATTCCAGGGTTCAGGGAAGTGAGGCGACTTTGTAGAGAAAGACTGGAGATTGAACTAGGTCGTAGATTGGCACTCAGGTGTGCCAGCTTTTGCACCTTGACCACCTGACCTCGTTTTAACTTCCCAAGGTAAAATAGGTTTTGTTTTTACCCTGTTCCTGAGGCAAGAGGAATAAACAGGCTGGGTTTTTAGTATGTGGTTCGAAGGAACTCTGTTTAGCTTCAGAGTAGTGTTTAGATAATTAATGCTTCGGGTGGGGGTAAGGAGGTACTCTGTGGTCCAGGAAGACTTGGTGAGGAACTTGCGGTTTGGATAAGGAAGGAAGAGTGGAAGGAAGCATTGAGCGTAGGTGGGAGGTACCGTGCATGTCTGAGGGAAGCCAGAGTTTGAATGAAGTCCAAGGGCTGTGGTGGAAAACCTGGGCTGCTGATGAGGGCTTGGCGTCCTAGAGTGCATCTCGACATTTAGTACATCTAGTTTTACCTTGTTACACTGTGGAACCACCTTCTTTTAAAGATACTTAGTGTACTGTGTGTGTGTGTGTGTGTGCACATGCGTTTTTGAGCATATATGTGTACCACATGCATGCAAGAGTCTGTCGAGCTTAGAAGAGGGCAACAGATCCTTTGTAACTGAAGTTGTAAGATGCCATGTGAGAGCTAGATAGTGAACCCAGGAGCAAATGCTCCTGACTCTCCAGCCCACAATACTTAGCAAGAATAAATTCAGTGGGCTTGTGATTGATTTAGAGGAATGAATTTCATTTCCTAAGTTCTCTAATTCTCCAAGATCTTGCTTTAATTTTGTTTTAGTTTAGGAAATATGAAGATCATTTATAGTCTTACCATGTGATTGAGTTTTGTGAGTTTTGTGGTGGAATCTCATTAAAACTTATTTTTTGGTGGCTTGGGAAAGATGGAGACATTGACTCTTAGTAAGCATGAGAAGAAGTGACAGCCTGGGTTTCAGATCTCTGAGGAAGGAGACCACCCAGGACATCTCAGAGCTTAGGACAGCAGCTTAGGCAGGGAGTGATTTTCCTTAACTCCCAGTTTTGGCTGTTTCTTTACTTAGGAAACTCTGTAGTTCATTTAGTTCTTTTTAGCTTTGATTACAGACCCTGTCCTGTTTCTGAGAATTATAACTAAGTCACTCACTGTGACCATGGTTGACTGTAATGAGCTATACTCCACCCAGATTTTAATTAAAAATATAGATAGGAAAGTTATTGTTTTAGGTCCCCGAGAAGAAGGAATCAGAGACTCTACTGTGAAATGGGAAAGGGCTGTGAAAATTGGGCATGCTCTAGATGGTAGAATGTTTATAGCAATGTATTTTTGTCTGCCAGTCTTACCTTTCCTGTTTTCTTTTTTAATTTTGCAGTGTGCAAAGACCCACCTTACAAAGTAGAAGAGTCTGGGTATGCTGGTTTCATATTGCCAATTGAAGTTTATTTTAAAAACAAGGTATGTAATCCTTACCCATTAATCTCTCAGAAGATCCTCTGTTAACCAAATAAATAATGTTTAAACTAATCCATTGATAAAACTTCTAATACTATATAATGTTAAAGCTAAACTTGACTGTAGAATTTTGGTTACCACAACTCTTTAATCATAGAGGAAATGGCTATAAAAATAATTTCAATAATATAAAGTCAGGTTATATAAAATTCACTAGCTATTCCTTGGTAGAATGATTACCATTCTGAACAAGATTGGAGATATTTGTATGGCAGAAAAGGGGAATTAGAGGTTTTCCAGGAAATGTTCTTGGTCTTGCTTTCATATTTAGGATTACAAAAAAAAAATCCTGTATTATCTTTAGATGAAAAACATACGTGATCAGTATATAAAGTTATTGCAGCCTGAGGTATTATGGGTTCGACTGCATGGAAAAGATGCCAGCACTACGTTTGGGGCAGAATATGCAGACTCTATGACATGGGTGATTGCTGAACCTCGTGGGGCTTCCCTTATTCTTGATCTGGGAGGTAGGAGTGTCCACCTCAGAAAGTAGTTAGATGATGTAACATTATCTCATTCATAAGTAAACATTTATTCAGTGCTGGGCTTTTTTGCAGCATTGGTTTTCTGGGTTTTGTTTATAAACATGATAGATGATTGTCTGAGGGAATTTTTTCTTTGTGCTATACCTTTGGAGACAAGAAGGAGCCGAATCAGCAGCATAAGCTGCAGTGGGCTGTGCGTGAGCGGTGAAGCCAGTTCACCTGCCACTAAGATCCCGTGCCTGCCTGCCAGAGCTACCGCTTGCTGCTTCTGCCCGGTAGTCATGGATCAGCGGTTTTGGTTACCTCCCAGGAAAGCATTCAGCCGCATGTCAGGCCTGCAGCAGTGCTCGCGGCTTTTAAATAATGCTGTTCCTCGCTTCTCATTCAAAGGTATCGTAGTTTCTAAATGTGCCCTAAAGTGAGACAGTTCACTTTCAAAACGAATGAAAAAGCAACTGAGAAAACAGAATTCCATTCTTTGAGTCAATATTCCATTAAGTCTGGTCCTGCGGACAGCAGCAGCAGCAGCTTCTAAGAGCAGATGAGAAAGACGTTTTCCCAGTCTGCCAGATTTACGCAAGCAGCGTCCCCAGAGTGCAGCCTAGGATCTATGCTGAATGGCTTCGGTGCACAGGGTCAAAGCAGTGACAGGCCACTCTTTAACACTCAGTACTTTCCACACCAACAGTGGCTTTTCCATGTGTACAAGGCTCAGCCTTTCAATTCATCAAAGATTTCCTTATGACCATAAAACTATACTAATCTCATCTCATAAAATAAGAATGTGTTAGTGACTGGGTGTGTTTTATTTTTCATATTTTTTTCTCACTGTGTCTATTTACCACATGTCTGCCATGTCATCTTTTACAAGTCTTCAACCCCTATTAGGGTGTACACACACACGGGGGTGGGGGACAGAGACAGAGAGGCACAGAAAGAGACAGACAGTCAGAAAGACACACAGATAGAGAGACACAGAGACACAGACATGCTTGACAAGAACATTTTTCTGTACTTACTTGTTTGGTTTCATACTTTGACTTTGAGCAGAGGCTCAGTGCCTTACTAAGTTTATAAGAACTTTTGAGAAGCGGAATTCATCCTTATTATGAGATGTCCTAATACCTATTCTTTCTTATACCTGAGTACTATACTATTCATCTAAATAGTTCACATTTTGATTTTCATTTGTATGTTGATGGGTATTTGACTTGACTCCACTTTGTGACTCTTAGGAGTGATCCCACTCTGAATAGCCATTTATTGGTTTTCATGTCAACCTATGTTTTGAAATTCTGCTGGGATCATATAATCCTATTGTATGTACGTACTTATGTTTACCTTTTGGGGCAACCACTAATTGTTTTCAGAGTCCCCGTGCCATTTAGTGCATTTTATATTCCCTTTAGCAGTATAAAAAAGTTTGAATTTTTCTAATGGTTTTTATGTTCATTGTTGTCTTTTTAACTATAATTATCCTGGTAGTTGGGAAACCGCTCTTCATTGTGGTTTTGATTTGCATTTCTTTGAAGACTTATGATGTTGAACATCTCTTCCTATGCTTATTGTCCATTTATTTATATTCTTTGGAGAAATGTCTTTTCTTACTTTACAATGGGTTTTGAAATGATTGTGTTTATGAGAAGGAATTCGGAGCCTTTCCTCCCTTTATAACCACTGCCTTTTATTGCTGTCTATATTTAATTAATGAAGATGATGTTGGGCTTCTTGCATCCTGTCGTACCCTCATAACTAGTGTTCTAATTTTATCCAGTGGTTGGATTATACTGTTGGAAGAGTCTAGGCCTTCACCCCCAAAGCATTTCTCTCAAAGAGTGAAGCTCTGATTTCCTGTGAGAGGGACTGTGACTGTGGGCAGACTCTCTGTTACTCAGGTGAATCTGATATTGCACTGCTTTCAGCTTGGATGTGGGAGGCAGTGGCAGTCAGAGCTTTATGAGTTTGAGGCCGGCCTGGTCTACGTAGTGAATGCCAGGCCAGCTTGGGTTGGGGTTGAAAGCATGTGCCTCCACGCCTTCTTAAAAGCTCTGGCATGTGAACTGCGATGCTGCTTCTGATTGATGCAGGACTGTAGCGGACCCCAGGAACTTCTTTGCTTTGTATCCTGAAATGCAGTGCTAATGTTGATATCACCCCCTCATCTCAGACTCTGGCAGCTATTATTCTAGTCTTTTATTTTATGACTCTGATAGCGTAACTATTTTAAATGCCTTTTGTAAATGAGTTGTACAGTGCTTCTCTTCTGAGACTGGCTCATTTCATTTCGTGTAGTGTCCTTGCATAGACACTACACTCTAGATAGACACCCTGGTTTTCTTCTGACTGAGCTTACTAATGTGTAAACTGTCTAGTGTAAACTGTAGGTCCTTCCTGCAGAATTTTCATTTCATTGTGAGTGTTTATTATTGTCCTTATTATAAGTATTTGCGGTCTTGAAGAGTACGTGTGCACTGTAGTGATGGTTCCATCCTCCCAGTCTTGGGCTTGCTCTGATGAGTGCGTCTTTAGTTCTGCTCATTGATTGGAGACATCAGAGTCAAGAGGGCTAGTAGAGTCTAGGTTGTTCTCTTGGGTCTCTGAGTGTCGTTTTGTATTTGAGTACAATAAAGCCAGCCTGTCTATGAAAATCATTCGTGTTTCAGAAGCTAAAACAGCATTCACATCGAACCAAGTTCAATCCTGGTGCTTTAGTTTGAGAAGACTCCATGCTTCTTTCTCTCAGTCTGTTCTCAGAGACACTGTGTGAGGGAATGACAGGGACAGGAGCCTGTGGAGAGTGAGGGGAAATCTGATGTCACCAAAGCAGATTGCCACTCCAGGAAACACATTTGTCTTATATTTTGAACAAATACACACGTTTCTTATCTAGATTTATTTTATGTATTTCAGTGTTTTGCTTGCATGTGTCTTTGTTTATCACACGCTGCTTGGTCCCCTCAGAGGTCAAAAGAGGCACCGGATACTCGGGAGCTGTAGTTATGGTTGCTCTTCCATCTCCTGGAGTTATATGCTGCTGTCAGCCACCATTCACAGCTGGGAATCGAACCTGGGGCTTTGTAAGCTACTGAGCCACATCTCTAGCTCCTTTTATTTGAACTTTGAGGAGTAATCTTTTCTGAGGAGCAAACCTTAACATCATATTGATGTCTGTCTTCTAAGCAGAGATTTCTAGTTGACCAGAACACAACGTTATGGGTATTTCCCCCTCAATAAATTAAAGCAAATAAGCAAGACAAAACCACAAAAGAAAAACAAAACAAAAAACACCTTTAAGAGAAAATTGCACCTAGGATTCAGAAGCACTTCCATAGTCCGTATCCTTAGGTTTTTCTGAAAAGTAATGGCTTTTTGTTTTCTTTAAACCTTCTGAGGGCTCATGAGGTTTCTATTACTGCATCATTCCTTTAGTCTTTAGTGGTTATTAGTTCTATTTGTCAATGTATTTTTCCTTAAAAGTACACAGGAGTGAATGTTCTTATGAAGAGAGTGTGGAATAAAATTACTAAATTACTTAACTCCACCTAATGGTTGTTGAGTACTTGGCATAACTGTTTTCAAGTTTCTTTCCATGTGTCTGCATGTTAAAACATGTCAGCAAAGAGCCTGGCTGGGTCATGATATGTCATACTTTAATATTTTTCTGTGTATTTCCCTTAATCTACTTACATAATATATCTCCAAGTAATAATTTAAAATTTCTAAATGAAGAGACCGGAGAAATGGCTCAGCGGTTAAGAGCACTTACTGCCTTTGTAGTGGGCCTCAGTTCCCTTTCCCTTACCCACAGCTCCGTAACTCCAGTTAAAAAGGATCTTATACCCTCTTCTGACCTCTGTGGGTATACATAGATACACTCAGATACCTACACATATACATGAAGTAAAATAAATAAATCTGTAAGATATCTGAATTATAGTCTATGGCAAAATGTAGCTCATTCTTGAGTTTTTCTATTGTAATCAGGGCACCATGAATACTTGCACTCATATTTGATATTTCTGTTCAAGAGATTCTTAGTACTGGAATCAAATATGATGAACATTTATTATTTCTAGATGTTACCAAATTGATAAAAATGTCTTTATCAATTATATTTCCAATTTCAAGGTTGACTACTGCCTGACTTCTTAATTCTAAGGTTGCATTGAATAGTTAACAATTTTGAGGTGAGATGAGACAAAATTATCATAATTCAGGTGATAATTATGCTAGTGGAGAAGGGGTATACGAGAGATGTCTAGTTCAGGTGCATTGGGTGGGCTAGGACGTCTCTACAGAGGAGCTTATATTTGCTAGATCTCCATCCATCAGTATAGTCTAACATACTTAGCCATGTAGGGAAATATAGCGGCAGTGTTAGATATGGTAAAACCAAAGTCAAGAACACAAAACGTATGGGAACTTCAAGACCTTCAAAAGTGTGGAAGAAGGAGAGAATATTGTAAGAAAGCAAATAAAATACAGGAAAGGTGCTAAAAGACTATGCTAGTTGTTGCAAGAAATGAGATTGTATCATTGAAAATGATGTGCCTTTAAAGGCTTTTTAAAAAAGCAATGGAATGATAATCAGATTTTTTTGCATTAGAGAAGAGCCAGTCACTTGTCATTTTAGAGTGTAGACTGAGGCAAGCTTGAAAGCAGAGGACTTCAGGAGAAGTTGTGATGGTCTAAGCTGAAGTAAGTAGTTCCAGTGTCCAGAGAGGAAGACTAGGTAGATCTGGAAGAAAATCTGACTGAGATGAAGACGAAGGAATGAACGGAGGATGAGTTTTATGAGCTTTATTGTTGATAAGCAATCACCACTACCTTTGTGAAGATATAAAGCATAGGCATGGCAGCTGAGGGAGAGCTGGCCATCAGTTGGGACAAGAATCCCAGAGCCAAATTACGAAGGCTCTTCTGTAGCATATATTTCTCATTAGATTTTTAAGCTGATATTCATTGGAAACTGATAACATTTTTAACCAAGGAATAAAAGTTAAGTAGACATTTGATTTCTGTAAATCGTTTTGAAGGCTGACTGGCGGAAGGACTGAGAAGAATGCATCATCAGAAGGCCTAGCAGAAGCAGGGTATGTGATAGTTTGGACAGTAGTCAGCAAGGCAGTAGGATGGAAGTCTTGACTTAGGTGCTGAAGGTAGAAGGAATAACCTAGGTTTCCATTGGTTGGCTGTGTTCGTGGTGTGGTCTGCTTGAGAAACCAAGGGGAGATGGTGAGTTTCTCCTAACACAAATGAATTTTTCACGTATTTGTAGGTTGCTTTATATGTAATCCCAGAAGAATCCTTTTAAGAACTACTTTGACCCAACTGTTAAGTGTCTAGGACTTTTCTGTTCCATATGTGATGAAATCTTGTTTTTAAATTTTCTATTTTTGCCTCTTAATTTCCTTCACCTCCAGGAAGAACCTAAGAAAGTCCGCTTTGATTATGACTTATTCCTGCATCTTGAAGGCCACCCACCAGTGAATCACCTCCGCTGTGAGAAACTTACTTTCAATAACCCCACAGAGGACTTTAGAAGAAAGTTGCTGAAGGCAGGAGGGGTAAGTGGCAATCTGGTGTTTTTTTTTTTTTTATTTTTAAATCTTTCCTATTAAAAAATACTGCTTGCTAATATGTGCGTTGACATGCTGGAAGAGCCCAAAGAGTACAAAGTACAATAATGATTTAACTGTGGACTCATGGTTTTGAATATAGAGGAAGGCAAACTCTTAAACAGGTGCAAATCTGAAATGACATCACTGGTTAGAACAACCTTAACATCCCAATAGGTCAAGTGTTTTTGACAAAGTGCTTGTGTTACTTCTTCTAGGTTTATGTGAACAAATACCTTCATCTTTGAGAAGGTACTGAAAACAGGCCAAAGAAATGATCCTGCCCAAGAGAACTCAGAGAATCAATGAGTGGCTGGAGTTACTTTTATGAGCCTGGTTAATTCAAATATATCAAAAATCCCAGCTAAACAAAGGCAATAACTCATGAAATCCACATCTGTAGAGATTCTAGTCAAGCCAAGGTCAGCTCTTCAAGAGTCTCCTCTCCATGAGCAATTGCTTGCCAACTACTTATAAAATCTTATGGATGGGCTTGTGAGTCTTGTTTTATGAGCTTCCTGAGTCTTGCGACTCTGCTTCCTCCCACTGGGAAGTGTGTTTGAATATGAGAGAAATATCTATGTAACAAAGTCCGAAATAAGCAACAAACTACACACAGTTAAAGACTAGGATCTGCACTTGGCTAGGTCGGTTTGTACAAAGCTTTTGGAAATGTTGAAGGTTATGTGAAAAATTACATAAAATGGAGTTGCTGTCCAAATTTTCTTTATCGTAATGAATGGATATATTTGAATATCTATTTTTTTTGATTTTTGAGCTGTAAGTAGAAGAAATTTCTTTTGGCTGTAGGTAACAGGTGGGATGTTTTTGTCCTTGCAATTGGTATTGCTGGCATAAGCATTTAAGATATTTGTTTTTAGCCAGTCAGTGGCACAGATAAAGATGCTGAATTGACTAAAATCTGCCGTAAAATTAGTATCACCCAGGCCATCAACCCTGTCTTATGATGAACTTTCTCAGTCAGCCCGGGTGCACAGCTCAGACTCACGTAAGATCCAATTCAGACGTAGGCTTGAAATTTGTTCATCACTCTCGGGTCCTCTGTATTTAGTTTGTCTGGAAGGATTTGGTGTAGTTTTGTAGCCATGAGCTGAACATTTCCTTAAGCATTTATAAGCTCATTGCCTCTGAAGATTCACATCACTGTGAACTCTGCCTTAGGGCTGTGTAGGGCACAGTAGATTCTTTGGTACCATGCTCTTCCCCTTAATGGGTCATAGACAGTTACTCTGCAAACTGTAGCAAAGCTTTGAACCCTGCCTAGCTACACAATTGTGTGCCCATTTTAAATTATGTGGACACATTTCTTTTCCAGCCCTGTTTCACTAGGTTTTTGTCCTTTTGATTGAACTGCTAAAAATGTATTTGAAGCTAGGAAGTGATTTTACTGTGTTTAGTTCTTCACTATACTAGTAAGTTTGTAGCAGCTTCAGAAACAAGGAAATGTGTGTTCCTGACAGAACGGGCTTTTTTTTAACATGTTAAAATTTGGGACTTTATTGCTTCTCAACATTTTGGATAAGATCAAATGTAAAAATGGGGAATTAATATACATTTATTAAGGAAGTTGTTTTTTTTTAATGACTCTTTCTGATTGCTTTAATCATTAACAAGAGTGTAGTGTAGAAGCAACCCATCTACCTGCCCTTAGCAGTAACGTGGTCTGTTATAATTCCTGGTAATTCTTAAACTGTACCTAGTAGTTTATTTTTATGAAGGTGGTGCCTTAGGCTTTTTGGATATGTTGTTGGATAAGTAATTGAATTTGTGGATTATGGGACTTGAAGTCACCAGGTTAATGATAATGGTTATAGGGAAAGGTAACTATGATGTAGAATATTTTATAATAGGCCTGTAATCCCAGAATGTGGAAAGGTTAGAGGTTAGAGATAAGGCAGCGCCACATCCTGGTATAGTGTTTATTTTGGTCATTTGTTATACTGGTGTTTTTTCCCAGTGACCCCTGTGACTTCTAACTTCCTTCTTTGTATTTCTCCAAGTAGCCTTTAAGCCCGTGGATATTTTCCTATTAAACTTCAAATGTGTCTTGACAAGTTTAAAATGTTTGCAATGTGGAATATTCCTTGTAGAGATCATTTGGCATGCTTACTAATTTATTTAAGGGACTTACTGCAATGAGTTTCATTACAAAGGAAAAGCTACAATTTCATTTGAAATTGTAGTATCTATAGATTCATCTTATATGCAGAGATTAAATTGTCTTCTATGAAAATGTTCAAAGCACTTGTGGACCAATACACATTTTTTTGGCTAAGAATATTTTTAACTGACATTGCAAAATTTACTGTTGTCTTAGTGTTAGTACAATCTAAAAGCTACAGGTTTTTTTTTGAGACATTTGCTTTCATTGAAATTTTTCTGTCCAGATAGGTTATTTTTTTTCCTTTCTAATGGCTGTATTTTGAGGGATGGCAGACAGGGAAGGTCTATGTCCTTTATTCCTAAATACTGCATTAATATATGTGGCAGATGTGTGTGTGTGTGTGTGTGTGTGTGTGTGTGTGTGTGTGTGTGAAAGAAACAAGACCTTCTTCATGTGTACTAACGCAATCATTATGAAGAGCTTCAGGCATGAGTGGGCCTTTATGATTTTCTTAAACTGCACCTATTTGATGACCCTGTTCACCTGAGAAATATTTTAATAAATTGTTTTTATTTTACATTCTGGCCACTGTTTCTTGTCCTCGCAGTCCTTCCTTCCATCCCCACTTTGTTCCCACCCTCCAATCCACTCCTTCATTTCTGCTGAGGACAAGCCGGGTCTCATGGGTATCAATAAAACATGGCATATCAAGTCACAGTGAGACTAAACTCCACCCATGTATTAAGTTTGGGCAAGAAGAGCCAGTTAGGAGGAGAAGGGTCTCAAAAGCCAGTAAAAGAGTTGGACACAGCCCCTGTTCCCACTGTTAGGAGTCCCATAAGGGGACCAGGCTACACAACTGTCACATATATGCAGAGGGCCTAGGCCAGTCCCAGGCAGCCTCCCTGGTTGTCAGTTCTGTGAGCCCCGATGAACCCATCACCTGAGAGATTTTTAGTTGTTCTTGGAATGTAGATATATAAAATAGATGAGTAAATGAAAATTACTGATAATAAATCATAGGGAAGTATATTTTAAAACATGGATTCAGAATGCATATAATTTTGCCACTTATTAAGGACTAAGTAAAAGTTGCATATTGAGATGAAGGTATTTCATTATTTTTACATGAAGAATTGAATCTTAGCCAAATGGTTTGCATTAAAGAACTTAGAGCATCTTAAACATTTTTCCAGAGTTCACCAGTCTTTTGATTTTATAGTAATGAATATTGAGAATACTGATTTATATAAATAATATATCATGGCAGAAATCATTTGAATTCTGCCCTAATCTCAAATCCAAGTCCATTAGATTTTTTTGAAAATGAAACTCAAGCCAGAAACTCAAATGGCAACAATTTCACTATAACACAATACAACTCAAATATATTAGATATATTAATTTGATACTTAATATGCTGAGGCATGATCAGAAAAATACTGTTATGTTTCAATAGCAACAGAAAAATTTGGTGTGTCCAGTGAAGCCACGTTAAGCATTGGTGTTGTGTGGTGTGACGTATCCATAATGTTACGTGCTCATGTTTTGTGTTCAGGAGTGCAAGGAAGCTTTGCCTTGTAACACAGGCATGTGCTGCCAGAATTACTGTAGATTGACTATGCATTTGATTTTGTAGTAATTTTTGTTCATTGCACACCAGAAACTGCATGCAGTTATATGTGCATGTGTATGAAGGCTGGAGGTTAATGTCAGGCAGGCATCTTCCTCATTTCTCTACCCGACCTTTTAAAATTTTTTTTTTTACCAAATTTTTATTGACAATTTTTTTTGTAAATTTTTATTTATTTTTTTTTTATTAAAAAAAATTTCCCACTTCCTCCTCGCCTCCCGTTTCCCTCCCCCTCCTCCCGCCCCTCTCCCCCTCCCCCCACTCCTCTTCTCCTCCCTCTCCAGTCCCAAGAGCAGTCAGGGTTCCCTGCCCTGTGGAAAGTCCAAGGTCCACCCCCCTCCATCCAGGTCTAGGAAGGTGACCATCCAAACTGTCTAGGCTCCCACAAAGCCAGAACATGAAGTAGGATCAAAACCCCGTGCCATTGTCCTTGGCCTCTCGTCAGCACTCATTGTCCGCCATGTTCAGAGAGTCTGGTTTTATCCCATGCTTTTTCAGTCGCAGTCCAGCTGGCCTTGGTGAGCTCCCAATAGATAGGCCCCACTGTCTCAGTGGGTGGGTGCACCCCTCGTGGTCCTGACTTCCTTGTTCATGTTCTCCCTCCTTCTGCTCCTCTTTAGGACCTTGGGAGCTCAGTCCGGTGCTCCAGTGTGGGTCTCTGTCTCTATCTCCATCCATCGCTAGATGAAGATTCTATGGTGATATGCAAGATATTCATCAGTATGGTTATAGGATAGGTTCATTTCAGGTTCCCTATCCTCAGGTGCCCCAAGGAACTAACTGGGGATATTGCCCTGGGCACCTGGTAGCTGACCTTTTAAAATTTAATAGTACTTATTTTATGTTGTATGAGTGATTTCCTCACACGTATGCTTATGTATCACGTATGTGCCTGGTATCCAGAGATCAGAAGAAGACACTGGATCTCCTTGAATGGGAATTATGGGTGGTTGTGAACTGCCATGTGGGTGCTAGGAATCAAACGCAGTTCCTCCTTAAAAACAATATGTGCTTTTAACCACTGAGCCATCTCTCCAATCCCACTACCTTTCTTGTGAGACGGGTTCTCTGAACAAACCTGAGCTCACTGATTTTGTTCGTCTACTTGGCAGCAAGCCCTGGGAACCCTCTTGCTTTAGTTCCATAGCACTGGGGTTACAGATAAGCACCACTATGCTTGACTTTTTTTTGTGGATACTGGGGGTCTGAACAGATCTTTGTACTAGCTCAGCAATACCAGTGGTACCATCACTACAGCTCTAAAACCTTTTTACTGTTGCCAGATTTCCATGGCCGGGACATTCAGTTATATGACCTGCTATGCCCTTGCCACCCACAGTTTAAGAAGATGGGCAGTAGTCATTGTTGGCTGTTTCTCTTTCCGCTTTTTCTTTAATGCCGAAAGTACACAGTGCTATTAAAAGTTGAACTTGGCTTTTCTTGAGATCAGAAAGGTTACTTTTAAAGTTGGAAAGCCTCTTAAAAAATGTTTTTCAGCCCTTAGAAGAAAACGATTCCAAAGTACTTTTGCCAGAAGAATCTTGAAAACTTGCAGATTTTTTTTCTACATAGTAATCTTCAAACCAACAGCTATATGTCAAATTTCCCTTTTACAAGATTTCTTTCTTTCTTTTTTAACATTATAATTATTTTCCAAACCGTCTCAAAGAAATCTTCATGTACATTTTTCTGGAGAGAAAAATATCTTGTGTTACTCTACCGAATCACCCCTTAATATTAAAAATATCTTTTTATTAAAAGAATAAAAGTTTCTGGTCCAGGTGCACTTGGAGTTAGGTATCATTTTCTGAGATTATTGAAATACAGATGGTCTTTTAAGACCGGATCCCAGATGATAATTTCCTCTAAATATGAGATACCACAGTAGAATTTGCTGGAAACAGTGGGTATAGTTTAGTCTCTACCTAGTCTTGCCAAGCCTTGAGTTCAAGCATCAGAGATTAGGGCTTAGAAGGAAAGGAACAACATAAGAGCATCTTTCAAAGGTCATTTCTATTCACTAATATTCCATTTTTAATTTACATTCATGAATATATTAAGGGAGAAAATTACTATATATTACTGGAGGAAATTCCTTTATTTTGAGGTCTTAATTTTTGATTAGCAAAGAAGGGAGCAGTGAGCAACAAACCTTTGAATTTCAAGCAAAAGGATCAGGACTCCCCCCAAGGAGCAATGCCTCCCCGTTCCATGAAGTATTTTGGTTACTTCCCGTAAAAACAAACTGGTGATCACCTTTGAATCAGTCCTGGAATTGTGTTTCTCGGAATGCTGGGATTAAAAGATTTGTGTTAGCGAGAGATGATTTCCCCTTCCCTTCTCTTCTTCCCTTCTCTTCTTTTAAATGCTGAAGTCAGCTTCTCCTCTGCGTTTACAAGTGCAGGCATCTGTTACTGTTGTGTGTCATACAACTGAGACTGCTGGTCTAACTTGTGTCTGTGTTTCTGAAGAGAAGGTGCTGCAGGTTTATACTCAGGCAAGTCATGAACTCAGGTCAGAGTGTCAATTCTGCTCTCGTCTAGACGGCTTGTCCTGGAATCTCAGTTCTTCTCTTGTGGAATGGATGGGATGCTGGTTTCGCCATAGGGGATGTGGAGATACGTTGAGCTGCCCTGGAGACCCTAGGGTCTTGGTTCTTTTTCTTTGGGTCTATTCTTAGATGATAAGCAGCTT
Organism: Chionomys nivalis; assembly: GCF_950005125.1. Classification (NCBI taxonomy): domain Eukaryota; kingdom Metazoa; phylum Chordata; class Mammalia; order Rodentia; family Cricetidae; genus Chionomys; species Chionomys nivalis. Next base: position 57,348,621 of record NC_080096.1, read on the forward strand.
CATATTACTTTTATACTAAACACGTAAATATTTAGTGGGAAAAGTTTGTTATTTTTGTGAGCACCTTGGTACCGACAGGAGGATGTGGTTAGCATCGGAGGAAACCATGGAGGAGTGACGGACCTATGCTGTGTGAAATGCTTGGTCTGTGTTACTCTTTTTCTCGAGGAATTTATACTCCGCCTTTTTGTGTTTTGTTTGCCTAAATTTTTTTTAAAATTTTTTTTAATATTTTATTTTATTTAAAATAAATAAAATATTTATTTTATTATGTATATAGTATTCTGTCTGTGTGTATGCCTGTAGACCAGAAGAGGGCACCAGACCTCATTACAGATGGTTGTGAGCCACCATGTGGTTGCTGGGAATTGAACTCAGGACCTTTGGAAGAGCAGGCGATGCGCTTAACCGCTGAGCCATCTCTCCAGCCCTATTTGCCTAAAATTTAATTTCAGGTTTATTTAGAATATCAGTTTAAAAGATTTGGTTCTTCATTAGAAAAATTAGTGATTCTTAACCATTCTTAACTCTCAGACTTTCACAAATTAAAGGCTTGTGAAAGCTTTAGGGACATTCACATGTGTTACATGCAGCAAGGTGGTTGCATCCTTGTGGTGGTGCTATGACAAAACCCCAAAAGGGGCCAACTGTCCTAGAGTTAAGTATTCCATAGCTGCTCCATGCTTTGGCTGGACATCAAGTGTTATGTCGTTCTCTAGAGGCTAGCGGTGGGGTGTTAGTCTCCTTCCCTCCCACCCCCCATTCCTCTAACTCAACAGGGCAAAGTCTAAACATGTTGTTCAGGCTCCTTGCGGATCACTGGCAAGCAATTGATTTTGAAGTTTGAAAAATTAAAACTAACCACAGCAGTTGTTCCAGCCAGGGTTTCTATAGGCAGAAATCCAATTCTGTTCAGACACCACCTGCTTCAATAGGACATCTCAGGCATCCGTTTGGCAAAGACTGCTTAAGGCATGGGGCGCTTGCTTCCAGTCTGTATTAATCCTGCAGCAAATGCAGTCCTGGTCCTCAGAGTGACAGTTCCATTTCTGTAGGATCTGGTTGTGTGAAGAAATAGTTGGCACTTTTCTGAAATGCTGATTGTTATGAAGTGGACATCTAGCAAAGAGTTTTGCTTGTTAAAGCACCAGAGGGATCTATGGTAAGGAACTTTAACCCCTCAGTGGTGCCACGCCATTTGAATGTGGTAATGTAAGGTCTGGAAGTAACCTAGGCAATGCCATGCAGTAGGGTGTTAGGGACACTTTTGGCTTCTCAACTATAAAGACCACATCCCTTCTGCTATTTTTTATAATTTCTTGAATAAAAAAATGCAAACACCCATATAAAATGATACACAATGAACTTGCTTGCAGTCACCAATAATACTGAAGTAGATACTCCAATTCTTGCTGACAGAGGAAATTAAATTTCTATGCCAGTAGGATAAATTCCTAGGAATACCATTGAAGATTCAAGGCACAAAGTGGAATTTAAATTTTGATGGACATTTACAGATATCTTGTTAAAGAGGCTCTGCTGCTTAGTGCTCGCACTAACCGTCTGTGAGAGTACTCCTTTCTCCACACTGTGATTTATTACCCAGCCACGGTGGGTGGAAATAGTATCTCATTTTTAACTCACATTGCTCTTGTGAGTGATGATGAACAACTTTTCATATGCTTAAAAAGCCATTTTCATTTCCTTTCAGAGGCCACATTTTAATGTATTTTAAATTGGAATATTCTAAGTGTTTCAGTTTTGACTTAAATTTATGGGTATTCTTCCCACATACTTAAACTTGGAAAAGCTACAAGAAGATACGGAAGCCTTTTAACCAAGGTCTGTGTTTTCAGGCTTTCTTCAATTTGTAACAAATTATGTTCTTAGGAATTGATTTGTCAAGACTTTGGCTTCTAAAAATATAAGTGGCTTTTGTGGCAAAGTCATCCCCACAGTGCCCAGAGATGAATGGCTGACTACTACTTATAAAAATGACTCAAAGCAAACAACCCAGAGAAGATTATTTTGGTGGCTATCACTGGGCAGTTTCATTGGACTTTGGATATTTCTTTTGGAACAAGTATGGCCCTGTTTGTTATTTTCTAATATATATCATCCTGTAGTTGTCTACCTCAAAGGATAAGGGAATGCTGCAGTGTTCACTAGCACTGATAAAGGGTGATTTATTTAAATAAATCTAATATGGTGGCCTCATTCATTTGGTGGTTTTGCCAAAGTTATTTTTCTCATATTAGGGTTTTTTTTTCTTCTCATCTATGTTTGGCTGCCTCTTTCCTGACTCGAAATTAAATCATGAAAGTGGCACATATATATAAATGAATAGTAGGATGTCAGCATGTGTGAGCCATAATTTCTGCTATGACACAGATCTCTTTAATTCTTTAAACAAAGTGCAGTCTTTACAGTAGAAACTTATTTATGCCATTCAACATGTTTAGTGGCTTTATGCTTTACTATCTTCTGTAAGTCACACAATCGATTGCAGGTTAGTTCAAAACTTTTGGAAGCATGATACACAAAATAATCAAAGACAATTTTGTCCTCTAAAACCATTCTCTTGTCCTTGTTCCTTCCTTCTCAACTCCCTGTTTACCTTTTAAATTAGGAAGGCATCTAAATAGAAACATACTGTTCATGTCATTCAGGGTTCAGGTGTACTGCTGTATTAGGTAAATATTCAGAGGAAAGAAGGAGAGATGGGTGTTCCCATGGGGTGTGAATATGCAGTTGTAGGATGCGGTCCTTGGTTTTGGATGGTGTTTCTCAGCGGCTGGGGTGTTACATGGTGTGTGAGTCATAGGATGCGGTCCTTGATTTTGGATGGTCTCAGTTCTTTGTTGGCTCCTAAGGAGTAGAAATTCAGCTGACTGGATGTAGGAAGCTAGTAATGTTGTAGCCTCAATTTGGGCTTGACAGGTCTGTGAAGGATGTGGAGGGATTGGCCACTCAGCCCTGCTCTCTTCCCATCCCCAGGACACAAGAAACTAAGAAAATAAGACATGAACACAGAAGAGAAAAAACAAACAACAACAACAACAACTTAAACAAAGACAAGAACTGTGAGCTTTCAGAGGACTTTTTAAAACTAAAAAATAAGGAAAATTTAAAATAAAATAAGACTAAAAATGAAATGATTGACTTAGTTTCCCTCTTCTTGGGTTGACTGAATCTCAAAGCTGCATCCAGAGTTTCTCATGTGACCAAGTCTCTTCCCTTTCATATGGTAATAAGAGAGTTGTTCTATAGAACAGCTAGGTGTTCTGATTGTTCTCAGCAGATTCTGTTTTGTTTTGTTACTGCTCTGTAGTGTTAAGTGAAAGCAGTCTGGGAGTCAGGGGTAATGCAGAAAAGAGGGGCCCTGTTCTCTGATTTTATATCATCCCATGAGTTACAAGAAAACCTGACAGTGATCAGGATCTGAACATCACAGTTTAAGAAAATAAACGTCAGAGAGCCTTGAAAGAGACATTTGTGGTTTATTTCCGGGGAGTGAGGATAGACGATACATGGTATAATATAATAATCTTTTTTACCATGAGGGACACCGCCCTGGAGTAAGAGAAAGAGTGTTTGAACTGATATCTGTAGGCACAAATTCATTTTTGAATCTGCTGCTAATTTGCCTTGGGCTTTAGGTTGGTATAAAAATAAGCATAATATCTCATACTTTCCACTTGAGATTATTAAATCTCAATAATAGCTTTTATTTATTGAAATAACCTTCCCTCATTTGGGGGGTTAAACCATGGTTTTTGTTAGCTGAGAAGGGGGAAATAAAGAGTTTCCCACTGAAAATATTTAAAATAATGATGATTTTCTACTGGAAAGAACATACTTTAGCTTCCATGAGTATATGGACGCACATGTCTGTAATTCCATCTCTTAGGAGGCTGAGGTAGAGGAATTTCAAGTTTGAGGTTTGCTAGAGCTACACAGTAAGATCCTGCCTTAAAATAGTGATAATAAAAATTTAAAAGGATTGCATTTAACTTTCCCCCAATTTTAAAATAAAGATTTGCTAATTCTTTGGGAGTGTGGATTTTCTAGAGAAACTAAGAGAAACTGCCTTGTCTCCTCTGTGACTGTAGACCCGGGCAGATTTCTGAGTGGGGGTAGGAGGAGAAGATCTCATGGAATGTTTGTCTTTTACATTTAATTCACTAAAACCTAGATTGTACAGTTTTTAAACTATGTGTCTTTATACCCCCCTCCCCCCCCCAGCTCTCAAGCATGCTCGCTCTCTCTCTCTCTCTCTCTCTCTCTCTCTCTCTCTCTCTCTCTCTCTCACACACACACACACACACACACACACACACACACTTTTAGAGGTTGGCTTAACCTGTAAGTCAGAGGTGTATTCTGTATATTTGTATTTCTATTGGCTCTCTACTTTCTAAAATTGAAATTATCGACTTAAGAGTAAAATCATAGTTATATTACGAATAAAAGAACTGCTTTTGCATGAATTTGAGATTTTATCTTATGGTTCTGACAATAAGAATTATGTTTGCTAATTTTGAGTCACATGGAAGCTCTTGTGTGTGACAAGAGTTTGTGATCTCTGGCTTGCTACAGTGGTCTTATCTAAACCCTTGGCTTCTGCATCTTAAACCAGTCAGAGGTGCTTTATGGGTACCTATGGATGTTGGATGATGGCTTAATTAGCCAAGACCAGGTATTTGGAAAGATATATATTTTAATCTAGATTATTGTAGGTGTAGATTAGTAAATGATTCATCTCTGTCATTGTCATTTCTGTCTTTCCTCTTGTTAGAGGGAATTTCAGGGTCTTTGATATCATGAAATGATGAAGTATCAAATATTTATTAATGGAAAGACCTTATGAATTTCAACTCTTGGTAACTCAAGGTAAAGATTTTCCGCTGGTGATGAAAACAGAAGAACACTCTCTCCCTATGGTGTCCATGGTATCTCTAGCAAAGGAAAAACAACTATTCCCCCTGTCTCCACCCTACAAATCCAGGCCAAGATCCATGACACAGCTGGGTGATCACAGCTCAGCCTCAACTAGTTTCCATCCCACCTTGTGCAGGAGACAATTTTGCAAGCATTTACAGCAGAACAATTGAAATTCCTTGGGAATAGGTGGGTTTGATATCAATTAAAATCATCTTGTCTGAGAAAAAAATTATCTGTAAAAATACTAAGGTTTTCTTCAGGGCTAGGGGATGGTAGAGGGCTTGCCATGCACTCACATGAAATGCCGAGCACAGCAGCAGCATGTCCCTGTAACCCCAGATCTGGGGAGGTGGAAACAGGAGGACCCTTGGGCATTGTTGGCCATCCCTGTTCTAGCTAAATTGGTGAACTCTTCCAGAAACTAAGTTGGGGGGTTCCTGAAGGAGACAGCTGCTGCTGACCTCTTGTCTACACACATCACCACCACCACCACCATTATTGTCACTGTCACCACAACCAGAAACATTCTTATCTGGGCCTGATTAGATGGCTCTGGTTGAAGGTGCTTTCTGACAAGACTGTGGACCTCGTTCCGTCTCCAGATCCCACTTGGTGGAAGGAGAACTGATTCCTGAACGTTGTCCTTTGACCACTGAGTGTGAGTACAACATGCAATTAATAATAGAAAAAAAAAAAAAACAAAATCATAGTAACACGCCTTTCTTCAAAATAGGAACTTCACCATTAATTGTGAAGTTATGTCTTTCCGAGTGTTAGTCTGGCCTCTTTTTGCCGGTCTGCTTCATGATATTTAGCTTAGCGTAACTACGTTCCTACATTCACAGGTACCCATAAAGGTCTGACTTAAGTGCAGGGACATTATCTTTAGTTGAGACCATTGTGGCAGCCAGGGGTTTCAGATGGCAGGGAACATGAACTTCTCTTTGAAAGATTATGGCTCCTAACCTGGAAAACATTAAATAAAGTTTTGTTTGCTGAAGGGAATGTTACACAAAATATTATGATTTATTATTGTACTTTGTTTGTTTGTTGAGACAGGGTTTCTCTGTGTAGCCCTGGCTGTCCTGGAACTTGCTGTGTAGTTCAGGCTGTCTTCAGATTCACTGACATCTGTCTGCCTCTGCCTTTGAGTGTAGAGATGAAAGGTATAGTCTACCACACCCTGCTATTTATTTACTTTCTTAAAGTAAGTTTAAGTACAGTGGAATTTTCCTTTTAGTTGCTTTAAACTCTGAATTGTTTAAATAGTTGCCAAAGTGATCCTCTGAACCATTCGTGTCACTGTTAATACATCCCCAGGCTAAGATGCAACTGCTTAGGGGTGCTGGGGCTCAGGCTAGGGCCTGTCCTTGAATCTTTTTCCTTACACTCTCTGTGCTTTCTCTTCCTAGATTTCTTTTTTAGCGCTCGATAAGAAAGTCTGGTTCCTGTTGTTCACCCTGCAGCCAGGGCCATGTTTCTTGAGTTCCACACTCTTTCCTGGGACCATCTTAGTTGAATTCTTCTGTTGTTTCTTTTCCTTCTTTTGAGCAGATCATTGTGATTTATATACACACTCCAAGTTTACCTTCAGTCCTTTTTTTTACATCTAATTAAAAGGAGCAATCATTCCATCTTTGTTCTGACTTATGTTTCCTCAAGTGCAAAGGTCAAAGGTATATGTGTCTCTGCACTGAAAAGCAGCACAGGAAGCAACTGTCTCAGATGTACGGGCTTGAATGCTCTACTTCACTACACAGGCTCGCCAGGTAATATAGCCTGCACGAGTTGTTGACTTGTTTAATTGCTTTCTCTCTGCTGTTTCCTGCACACCTATCCTCATTTCTTCTGATTCAGCGAATGTAGAAAAGGACAGACTCCAAGCAGATCCTTTAGTCAAAGGCTGGCGTTGGTATTTAGACGTGTGACTAGTGTCTGTCCATCTGTTTTGCCGAGTCTGACACACAGGACGTTGCAAAATCCATCATACAGACGAGTAAGGAAGGGATCAGGACGATGACGAGTCACCCCCCCAGGAATGCTGGTCAGGTTTTCCTTCCCTGACCTTGAGTGCTTTGCAGCAGCCCTGTGTGGTGCTCCTTTTCGTTTAGAAATGCATAAAAGAACATGGCATGTTAAAGCTGATTCCCCCGGGCCCCTGTTTGCAGCGTTAGGGCCCATAGAGCAATCTTCTGTGAGTCCCTGGGGATAAACTGCCAGATCAGAGTGGCTCACCTGCCAGCAGAAGCCTTTGTTCTGTTTGCTTCTTATGGACAGATTTGCATCGCTGTGTCCTCAGCGTCTCTAGAGTTCTCCTGCCTCTGAAAATACAGTTTAGGTAGAGGAAATGGTAACTTTCCCCAATAGTTTTTCAATACTGAATTTTTATTATTTAAGAATTTCATCATTTGTGTGTGTATACAATGTATGTTGATCATTTTCACCTCTCAATGCCACCCTGGAGCAACTTTGTCATTTTGTTTTCTTAATAACCTATTTGCATTGCCCATATACTAGTCATGGATGTAGGGCATCCACTGGCCATATTTCTTCCTCCAGAAGTCCTCAAACATCAATAGTTCCTTAACTAGGGATAGAGACCTCTCCCCCTCCCCCTCCATGTTGGAGTGTTGACTAGCTTGGTCTAGTGTAAGCCTTGTGCAGTGATGGGTTGTTATGTGTTTGTCATGCCCAGAGTTCACTGTTGCCCTCTGGTCTTCCCAATCCTGGTCTCACGATCTCCGTCATCTTCTTCCGTGGTCTCTGAGTTCTGGGGTGGGGCTGTATGTGATATAGACGTCCCATGGCTAAGAACCCCACTGCTATTCGACCAGTTGTGAGTTTCTGCTTTAACTACAATCTGTTGCGCCAAGAAAGTCCTAGGATGCAGCAGTCTGCTCACAGACCTTCTTAAACCACCATCTGAAGCATTAGTCTAATTAATCTTAATCAATAAAAAACATGAGTCAGATATTAGGGTAAAAACCTGAAAGATCAGAAGAGAAACTGGAACAGCTGCCAGTTGCTTCCTGTCTCCTTCCTCTGTCCAAAAAGGCTGAGAGGCTGTCTATACCCTACCTTATCACTTCCTGTCTCCACCTCCCAAGTGATGGGATTAAAGACGTGTGCCACCACTGCCAGGCTTCTATGGTCACCTAGTGGCTAACTCTGCCCTCTCATCTCCAGGCAAGCTTTATTTGCCAGAACACAAACAAAATATCACACAGCCATCAGCCTGTCTTCAGGGGGCTGGTTAAGATTTCATTCCCCATAATCTCGAGAGAAGCATAATTGGGGGAATCACTTAATTTTTTTTTTTTTTAAAGTGAGCAACAAGGATTGGCATGACTTTAGAAGAAGTGTTCCCTGGCCTTAACTACCGTTTGACAAAGCCTCTGCCACAGAGCTAGCGACATTAAAAGTAGAGATACACGTGAGTCTTGGGTTGATGGTGCATCTCTGAGTGATTCAGCGTGTAGCAATACGGTCTGTGCTAATCGCTCTCTGGATGCTCTGTCACAGTTTGGTCCCCTTATCATGCTCATGCCATGCAAAAGCAGACATGGGCCTTAAGAGTAGAGAATATTTACAGGACAGGGAGGACAGGTGTGGAAGGAGCACGATGCTTTTTGTGCTTCAGATAGATTGCATCCCTTTGCTTTTTTTTTAATGATAGATTTAAGATCCCTCAATAAAATCACTTTCTTCTACTTCTCAACATCAAGTTTAAGAGAAGGACCTTCCTCAATGTTCTGCCCCTTTCTCTTTGCAATTACCAGCTCTTGTCCCTTCTACAATGGAGTAGGAAGCTGAGTGTTTGATAGATTTTAAAATAACAAAGTAAAATGTCTTCCAAGGTCTTTTTTTTTAATTAAAAAAAAAAAGGAACAAAGGAAACAGAGCTTGTCTTGTTGCGAGTGTATGAATACGTTTACCTGAAAATGTCTGAGGACCTCCCTATGGGCAAAACTCAGCAGCAGACTCTGGGTATGAGTGGACATTGAGTTGCTCTTGTTTTTGTCAGACCTCACCCTTGTTCAGTGCCTAGTAACTTCTCATCCCCTCAGAGGACTAACAGTGCATCTCAGTTTACTAGGAAGAAAGACTCCTGCCTACGACTTCAGGCTTCACTGGAGTGCTTTTTAGAACAGGCTGTAGGACTTTAAGACATCTTTTAGTGGGGAACTACCCAACCCTCATCTCACCCAGAGAGCAAAGGTCAGCAGACAACAGTGCCTTCTATTTTGTAAACCTGATCGTTTGTCTAAATTGCCAAGGTGAAAGCACAGTTTTGTCCGTGCAACAGATCCTACCAAGTAGAGCTGAGTTTTCCCCGTAAGCCATGAAAGCCTTCACACACATCCCTGAATTTAGATTACAGCCTTACAGCCCTCCGCTGCAGCAGAGGTAGTGTGTTCCAGTTGAGAGGACACGGACGAGGACTCCACATCCCATCTGAGTTTTCTTTGCTGTGTGGGACAGAGAATGCACACTCACTTGGCCTTCTTATTAGAAGGAAGCCGCACTGCATCTTCTCATGCTAAGAACACCTTGATTTCAGTGAAAAGTATAATTTATCTCAGGAAGTCTTGCTTCCCCTGGAGGGTAGATCTTCTGATTCTTGGGTAGAAGACTACGGCACACTTACAGCATCTGTTTAGTATGTTTATGGGTTCTTAGAGGAAAGGGCAAATGGAGTGAATTTCACTAGACTTGCAGATCCATCTCACCTCTGCTTTAAATGCTCTTCTCATGGTCCTTAACTCGGTATACATAAACGAGGCATAGGGCACTCCCAAATTCCATGACTTGTTTCCTTTCTATTTAAATACCCTTGACAGTTTCCTTGAATTTTAGGGAAGTCACAAGCTCAGTACAAAGAACTTTGCTCTCCTGCACAGTGAGTTGCCAGAGCATTGCTCCATTGTCTTGAGTACTCTAGGATCTTTCCCCCAAAATAAGGATGCTCAGTGTTACCACAGCACAGAGATAAAGTCAACAGTTAGAGTCATTGCACTAACAGACCTTCACCCTCAGGTCCCTTTCAGTTGCTCAGATAGTTCCAGTAATGTCTTTAATTTCATAGCAAAAGAATCCAGTGAGGGATCAACACCTAGCGGTTCATTCTCACATCTTAGCTTCCATCCATTGGGGTGGTGTCTTCTTCCTCTCTAGTGCTTGTTTTAGAAGGTCAGGCCAGTTATTGAGTAGATGGCCTACCCTGGGCCCATGTGATAGGAGCTTATGACTAGGTCCAGGTGTGCATCATTGGTTGGACATCACGACTCTGTCCATCACACAAATTGTGGTTTTGGTTGTACCTTTGACACTCATGTTGACTGCAGTTGGTTTAGCGTGTGTTGTGTGACATGTTGCTTTCTTTTCTTCTTGTATTATTTCATTGAGACGCATTTTGAGAAAATACAAATATCCCACTATTTCTCAAACACGAGTTTATTCTTATTTTCATTATCTTGTCCCAGAGTATATGTAGGTATCTTTTCAAAGGGTTGTAATCTACTATGATACACATTTGTTTTCTTGTCTAAGTCTCCTTTATTCACTAGTCAGGGCTCTTTAATTTCTATATCTAGTCAGATTTATATACTTACCACGTAACTGCTACAAAAGTTGTTCTAGCTTTGATCCCGTATTCAGCTATTTCCCCAGTGAAGGAGAAGCCATCGTCCACTACCCAGAAGCCCTTTCTCCCATTACTGTTCCTCCCTCCCTTGCTGTCTACTTTGTTAGTTTCTCTACCTAATGGCTTCTGGGAGTTGAATCATTTATGAATAAGGAGGGTACTGTTTATTTTGATTTAATGACTTGTGTTAGCTCTGTGTGCATGGGGGACTCTGACTTATCTGATGAGACATTCCCTGGAGTCTACTACATATAAATGCTCAATAAGTTATAGATTCACTCCAAGGCAAATACTTGTTATACACCTATTAGGAGTTAGTTGTTATTCCAGACACTGGAATACAGCCATCAATCAATAAGAAAACCACATGAAAGATTACTTTTATAGTGGACATGACATGAATCAAATTTAGAAAAATAAAAAGTTATTCATATGTATAAAGGAGTTGTGTGAATGTTAATAGCTCATTGTGAGTGATGAAAATACTTTCATAGAGTTTCAGTTAATTCACATTAATGTGTGCTTAAGGATGAAAGATTTGACTTTACATTTTCTTTCTTGCTGTGCTGTTGATTGAACAGGCCCTGTGTATGGTACTACTTTGCCCTTTGACATTATAAGGATGTGTACATGTGTGTGTGTGTATGTTTATATATGGGTGTGTGTGTATGTATATATATATATATTTGTGCTTATGTGTGGGTACATATATGTTCATATCTGTGTACATCCGTGTAGAGAGCAGAGTTTAGTGTTGGGTGTCATTCTCAATTACTCCCTCCCTTGTTTTTTTGAGACAGAGACTGCTCCTCAATGTACAGCTAGGTTGTCTAGTATGTCCCAGAGATCCACTGTCACCACCTCCCAGGGCTGGGTTTGCAAGCACACGCTTCACATTATAAATATGGGTTCAGGGGGATGCTCAGAGCTCATGCGTGCATGACAAGCACTTTGTCAGTGGAGCTATCTACTCAGCTTGAAGTTGATTTTCATTAGAGTTCACAGAATAAATTGTCATATTTTTTCCTCTCTCTGATTCTTGAGTTAAGACAGTTCTGCTTGTTCTCCACATGCAGAATCTGGTGCCTGGAAGAGTGCTAAGTGCTTTAAAGGGCAAATGGTAATCTTAGCAACATGAACATTTATATTACCCAACACCACATTATAGATGATTAGTTTCTGTGTCTTTGATTAAAGACAGCTCCAGATGAAAGCTTGATTTGAGTATTTTCTGTTATAATATGTGTATACATATGTTTGAAACAAGGTCCAAGCTGGCCTTGAACTCCTGGCAGTCTTCCTGGCTTGGTCTCCCTACTGCTATTTTTACAGGTTTAAAAATGCCTGTCTTTGCTGTAAATTTTTGTCTGTCTGTCTTTCTGTCTGTCTATCATCATGTATATGTGTGTTTTGACTGCATTTCTTTGTAATGCATTTCTTTGTACCACATGTGTGCATCGCCCACGGAGGCTGGAAGAGAGCATTAGATCCTCTGGAACTGGAGTCACAGATAATTGTCTGTCTTCATATGGATATCAGACTTGGGTCCTCCAGAAGAGCAGCACATTCTCTTAACCTCTGAGCCCCATCTCTCCCACCCCATATATATATATATATTTTAATTTAAAGGGCGCTTTTACAAAGCTACATGTGTATGTGCAAGTGTGGAGTTGTGCATTTAAGTGCAAATGTCTGTGGAGGCCAAAGGACTGTCAGACTTCTAGAACTGGAGTTATGGCTTCTGTGGGCTGCCTCCTGTAGGTGCCAGGAACCGAACTCAGGTCCTTTGCAAATGTAGCAAATGCTCTGAACCTCCGCACCATCTCTTCAGTCTGTTCTGTTATACTTCTGATAATACATAATAAAGTAGAAAAAAAATAGAATCAGCAACAATGCTTTACAATCAAACACCTACACCTCAGTTAATTTCCCGTCATAATTACAACAAATGTTTATAGACTTGAGCTCTCTTTTTTCAGTATTAAAATATTATATAAATATGAACTCATTCAACACATGGTGGATTGCCCGTTCTTATCTAAGTAGCTATTTCACAACACTCTTAGGGAGATTAAATGAGCTGATTGTGGACTTTGCTCATAAACTCTAATGACTATGTGAACACTGGATGTGAATTTCTCTTATTACACTATCAGGAATTATGATCATTTTAAAAAAATAAAAATGTTACAACTTTTATGCACTTGGCAATTTCTCAGTTGTGCTACAGGGATTCTTGTTTAGGAGGTCTGGGGTAGGTCTAAAACCCTGACTTCTCTCTCTCATATCTTTTTATTAGCTTATAGATAATTCAAAACCATGAATTTCTGATAGGATCCAGGTAGTCCCCATGCTGTTGTCTGCTGACCCCATTCAGGGATATGCTGGTTTTGTTATGTAAACCATTTGCATATTTAGCTTCATGTTATTTTATGTAACCAGTTGGAGCCCCATGGACTCCAAGTGAACACATGGAACATGTGCATTCATGTTCAGTTTTCTGAGTAGACTTGCAGACGTGGGGGCGCGTTTAGAAGATATGTTGACTTCTGCCGTATTGCTCACTTGTTTCATGTATTAGTGTGTAATACAGTTGATATGTTTTCCACCAATCACACCTTTTCTTTTGGCATATGTATTTATTACTTTTGCTTACTTTCTATATTCTGTAGCTGTGAGTTCGTTGTTTTTACAGTTCGTATATTTTCCTAAATTCCCTGTGACTTTTTTACCTTATATCTTTTCATAGAAGGGGAAACCCTTTTTAAGAATAGATTTATCTCACTTTTAGTTATGTATTGTGTATCTGTCTGTGTGTGTAGGGGGTGAGGGGTTTCTCTAGTTATGTATTGTGTATCTGTTTGTGTGTGTAGGGGTGAGGGGTTTCTGTACAAGTGTAGGTGCCCACAGAGGCGAGAGTTCATGGCTCACCTGGAGCTGGACTTGCACACTGTTGTGAGTCGCCTGGCATCGGTGCTGGAAATTGAGCTCAGGTCCTCAGGAAAAGTAGGGCTTCCTCTTCATCACAGGGCCCTTTCTCCAGGCCCTAGATAAAACCTATTTTTTTGAGACATGGAAAATGAAAATGTTTAATTTTTTAATGTTTTCAATTTTCTTTTTAAAAACACTGTTTTTAAAAATAATTTCTTTAATGTTCATTAGTGACTTGCCTGAGTGTATGCTCATCCAAGAAAATTCAACTCAGAGGAGCAACAAGAGATAGAGATAAAGATATCGAGGGTGGGGGAGGGCTTTAATTCTAGCTTTCGGAAGGCAGATCTCTAGGCCAGCCTAGTCTACATAGTGACTAGAACAGCTCCAGAACAGCCAGAGATACACATGAAACCCTGTCTAAAAAAGTAAATAAAATAAAATAAAATAAAATAAAGGAGGAGGGCATGAAATTCAGAAGATGCCTTCTTTGGAAGAAGGTGCACAAAAGAAGTGTAAGGGGATAAGGAAGGATAACCATCATGAGCATGAGCAAGATACATTGCACTTATGACATTGATTATAAACATGCATGAAACTGTCAGAAAATAAAACGTTTATTTTTTAAACAAAACTACTCCCTCTTCCCCCAAAATAGTAGCTAGGAATAAACAAAACTTACGAGCAGGCAAACATTTCCATAAACTTTCTTCATACTTTAGCAGCACTAAAGAAGGGCCTAGATAAGATGACAAGTTGGGTTCACGGATGGGGATATTCTATCATCTGTGGATTCAGCGCAATTTCAACACAAATCCTAGCATATTATAAAATACTAATTATAGCCAGGTGATGGTGACGCACATCTTTAATCCCAGCACTCAAGAGGCAGAGGCAGGTGAATCTCTGTGAGTTTGAGGCCAACCTAGTCTACAAGAGCTAGTTCCAGGATGTCTCCAAAACTACAGAGAAACACTGTCTCGAAAAACAAAACAAAGCAAAACAAAACAAAAAAGAAAACCAATTCTATAGTAAAATTTCTCAGGCCTCCTAGTAAACAGTCTTATAAATTGTCCCTCGTACAACACTAAGTGCTGAAAACACAGACTACCCGATGGGATGATTTTACCATTTCCTGAACCAACTTACAAATATATGAAAAATCAAAGTCTGATGGGAAATTAGTGGGAAAAATGTAGACAGCTCAGGAAAATATGCTGCTTAGGATTTTCAACACAGGAAAAAAAACTGTAAATTAGATCCTACCTCATACCATTCTTGAGGTAAATTCTAGATGTTTAAAAGTATTTCACTATTAGACAAAAATGCTAGATGAGCATTTATATGGCATTACGTTATAGAACTTCATATTAAATGAGAAATAAAATTGAATTAATCATCAAGGAATTTGATCATGGGCCAGAAGACAGAGACCCGGGTTTCATTCCCAGCACCCACATGGCAGTGCACACTACCCGTAATCCCAGTTAAAAGATAATGCTAGAAACCTATGGAAGAGATTGCTTCTGTCAGAAACCTCACACAGGCAGACATCCAGGTAAAACACCAATGCCCATTAAAGAAATTATTTTTAAAAAGCAGTAAATGTTTTTTTAAAAAAGAAATTTGGTAACATTAAAATTAAACATTTCCATCTTCCATGTCTCAAAAAAAATTAGGTTTTATCTAGCGCCTGGAGAGAGGGCCCTGTGGTTAAGAGGAAGCCCTGCTTTTCCTGAGGACCTGAGCTCAATTCCCAGCACCCATACGAGGCAGTTCACAACAATGTGCAACTCCAGCTCCAGGGCAGTCAAGAATGACTCTTGCCTCCATGGGTCACTTATCAGTTGTTACAACACTGAAGAAAATGACTTTCTGCCCCTAGCATCTTTTGCTGCCAGTAACTCCTCAGGGATAGTAGGGCCTCCTTGGCCCCTTCTTGTCAGGTGGGCGTGTTGACTGGCTTGGTCTTGTGCAGGTGGCTGCACCTGCTGTGTGTTTTCGAGTCCCATCTTCTGTCACCACCCAGTGCCACAGTGTTCCTCCCCATCCTTTCAGCCACCCCTGCTCCTGTATTCATGTTTTCAACACTATTGACATACAAACATGCAGCTCATCTCTGCACTTGACCTTTTTGTCATCTTTTTAACTTACTAATTCAAGGAGTTCTTCTGTGTAGAGCATTGCTATTCCTATGTAGGTAGTCATACGTGAGCATTCATTTTTCCTGTATTGTATGCTCATATGTAAGTAGAAACACCTACAACAAACTTGTTGCTGGTTCTAATGGGGGCAATTCTAGTGACTTGCCCTTTAGAATGTTGTTTGCACGGAATTTTGTTAACTGTTGTTGTCACTATGGATGTAAAATAATGACTCCATTTTAACGGAAATAAAATCATTTATTCTTAGCCAAATGTATGTGTCTATAGTACTAGAACATGGATAATAAACACATTTATAATTACATTGGTGGGAGCATCAGAAAGACAGTAGTCATGGTGAACCAAGGCAATCTCTTCCATAGGTTTCTAGCATTATCTTTTAATATTCTTCGCTTTAGGATTGGTGGAGACAAGAGGTCTGCTAAGCTTAGCAGTACATTCTGAGATGTGTTTCTGTTAGTAAGGAGACTGGTAGGTCAGATACAAAGTCGGGGTATCTGGTTTTTAAAGGGTCAAAGACAGCCCACGATGATTTTGGCTCCAGGTCTACCACATTCCCTCTCTGCTTAGTCATGGTCCTCAGGTCAGCCAAGGTCAAGCAGCTGGGGGATTTAATATGGAGGCCATATCTTTAGAGAATGCCAGTTCATATCAAGTTAAGACACTTTTTTTTTTTTTAACTCATGGGTGGATTTTGATTTTATCAGACAACTTTTCAGCATTACTTAAGATAATGTGGTAGTTCTGTTCTCCTCCAGTCTGTTGCTGTGGTCCTTACAGGCATTTTGTCCTGGTAGACTGCTCTTGAGCCCTAGAATTAAGTACAGTTTGTTTCTGCTTCTTTAGGTGTTGCTCCCCGCTGCAGTTGGGTTGATTGTGCGCTATTGTTTTCAGTTTTTTTCATCTGTATTATTGAGTTAGATTGGTCCGTTTATTTTACATTCTTGGCTTACATTGTTGCTTTGGTAACAATAACTGTATAAAACAATGCTTCCTCTACTTATGGGAGACTTTCTATAGATTCAGATTATCTTTTTCAAGAACTTGCTTCTAAACTTCTTGGTACCAGTTGTGTTTGTAGGCGTGTTTTTAACTACTTCACTGATATTAATAAAGTTCCCTTCCTGGATATTGTTTTGGGTTGAGTATCAGTTTTGGTAGCCACATTTCCTTAAAAATTTACTTTTAATTTTGTTGAAATAAAATTATTACTTCCTGATTTATCTGTGTTGTTCTTCCAGGTGTATTTATCCTTTTTGAAAATTCCTATTGCTAATTTGCATTTTCTTTCTTTTGTCTGTTTTTTCTTTAAAATTTTTTACATATATTTTGATTATATTTTCCTCTACTATAATGCCTCCTAGATCCTCCACATCCCACCATGCCAACTTTATGGTCTCTTTCAAAAATAGAAAACAAACCTCACAAAACAAAAATTAAAACAATCAAAAGACCAGTAAGACAAAATATGACAAAATGAAACAAAAAGTTCACACAAAATACCATCGAGTTTGTTCTGTATTGGCAACTACTTCTGTACACGGGGCCTGCCCTGGAGTGTAGTTGGTGTGTCCAATGACACTCCCGTGGAGAACAACTGGTTTTATCTTCCTACAGGTATCAATTGCAAATGGGCCTTGGTTATGGAAGCACACTGTGTCCTCTTTCCCTTCTTAGTGTCGGGCCCCTGGTTGGTTTGAATCTGCACAGGTCTTGTGGGTGCTGCCACAGTCTGTGAGTTCATGTGTGCATCAGTACTGTTGTGTCTGGAAGACAGTTTCCTTGGAGCCATCCATCATCTCTAGCCTTCTATCCTTTATAACCTTTCTACCTCCTCTTCTTCATAGATCCCTGGGTTTTGGGTGGTGCTGCTGGCGGGGGTATGACAGTTAGGTATGAAAATATACCATTTGGGACTGAGCGCTCCAGCCTCTCCCTTGCTGCACGTTGTCCAGTTGTGGTTCTCTGTGCAATAAGATGAAGGGCAGACGAGCACTGATCTGTGGGTATGGCAGAATGTCATTAGGAGTCATTTATTGCTATGTTCATTTAGCATAATAATAGTATTAACTTTTCCCCTAGGGCTATGACCTATCTAGTCTCAGGTTCTTGTCCTCTTTACCAGTGTCATAAATGAGTTCCACCTCATGGAGTGGCCTTAAAAATCTAATTTAAAAACTGGTTATTTACTCCTAGAACATATGTACCATTGTTTCCCCAGTTTATCTTGTAGGCAACTTGCTATTTTAGGTTACAAGGTCATAGCTGGATGATATTGAAAATCATTGATTATTTTTGCCAGTGTTCTGTTTACCTTCCAGCTTCATGAATGCTAGTCAGTAGGGTTCTCATAGCACCAGCTCAACTCCTTCATAGTCAGTTCATAAGTAAGTGTTGTCTTCATCAGCAAGGCCTTGCCCTCAGTTTGTGTAGGGCAACCAATAGCCTTGGCAATAGTCTATGATGTTAGAGGGTTTCATGGGACTCCTTTGGCCAACACTTCAAGGTGTTAACCACCTTGAAGCACTGGAGGTTTTACTTGGTGACATAACATGTCTAGTTGGGAAATTATCTCCCCTATTTTTGGTGATCCGTTTAGATTGCTTTTCACTTATGTATATGCTTTATTAAGCTTCTACAGAAAATAGGTTTCTATGTAGCTTTAAAAGGGCTTTAGTGTTAGTTGTCCCTCTCTATATTCCCTCCTTTACCCTTCTTTCCTGTTTCCCCTCTCCTAGCAATCCTCCTATTCTCATTTCCCCTTTCTTTCTTAACATTATATTCTATATGCCCTTCCATGAAAGACCCTCTTTTAGCCCCGACCCCTTACTGTCTGCTTAATGTCTGTATTTATTCAGATTTTAGCTGATGGGTATAATAGCCCTGTCCTGCTCAGAAGAAAGGGTTCTACAACACTTGACTCCTCCTCTAGCCTTTGTATTCTTTCCTAGTCCTCTTTTGGGATTCTACATTGTATTTCTATGTTGCTTGCCCTCCCTCCCGCCCCTCCTTCCCCTCCCTTCTTCTGTTTTGGAATTTTATAAGTGTAAAAATAATCTTAAGTATACCTAAGTCTCTCTCCCACCAGCTACTGGTACACTCTCTCCTCATCTTGCTTCATGTCATCACGTCTTTCTTCTAGAACCTACTGAGTTATCTTTGTGTTGCCCATGTGAACAAGGGTTTGGGTTCATTCACTGAGGCCTGGGCAAGCTGCCCATGGCTGCACCCCTGAAGAACAATGACTCTCCCTCCTCTAGTAGCCATTAATTGCCAGCGGCTCCTTAGTTACGGTTGGGGCCTTGGGAATCCCCACCTGTGTGCTGGAATTCTTACTGACTTGATCTTCTGCAGGTCTTGTGCAATAATCATAACTGCTGTGCGTTTATGTGGGCAGCTGCTGAGTCATGCCCAGAGGACAGCATTTTGTAGCCCTTGACCCTGTCATGCAGTTCTCACAGTCTTTCTAACCCCCATGATGTCCTGGGTGCAGAGGGAGGTGTTAATGTAGATGTTCCCTTTGCCACAGAGCACTCAATCACACCGCTGTTTCTTAATGAGGCGTTAGCACATCTCTCTCCCTCTAAGATGCAGTTTTAAGTTCTTCTCTTAGGAACATTTGTACGATTCTAGATGTTGAATTTATCTTCTTATTTCATTAGCTATGGTCGGTATTTCCTCTTGCTTTTCAACGCAGTAAGTTCACGGACACTAAAATTTCTCCTTGTTTCCCCATTTTCTTCTTCCACTATAGACGCCACTGTCAGCTGTCTTCCTCTAGCTTTCTACCTCATTTTGAGACAGACTTTCTCACTCAAATGTAGATAACCACCTCAGCTAGACCGGGTGACCAGTGCACTCCCAGGACCCACCACCTGGCATTGTCTCCCAGTGCTGAGGTTGCAGGCATGCCCCGCCACCACTGGCTTTTCTCCTGTGTTCTGGAGCTCTGAATCAGGTATCTATTTAGACACTTTATGCATTGAGCCATTTCTTAAGCCCCCAAATGTGATTACTTAATAAGGTGAACAATATTTTGGTTACTTTGAGTTGTGGCTGTAACTTTAGGACAAATTTGGAGTTTTCCACTTACGGTGTCAGATGAGTGGCCAGAATTCCCTCATGTTGGTGATGGAAACCTCTCTGATTTCTCAGTGTTTATGATTTCAGACTTTGGAGGTTAGATCTATGCAGCCTGTATATGCGTTCATGTGTACATACGCACATATGAGAATATGTACAAACATATATCCATATACATATGCATGTAGTTTTGTATGTGTTAAACTTATTTAGTCACCAGGGTGACCTTACTGTATTGATTAATACTGACAAGAACATGTAACGTGCTTAGCAACTTAAGTAGATTTCTAAAAGCTGAAAATTGGTGAACATTGTTTATTGCTATAATTAGGTAAAGTATAGGGCTGGAGAGATGGCTCAGAGGTTAAGAGCACTGGTTGCTCTTCCAGAGGTCCTGAGTTCAATTCCCAGCAACCACATGGTGGCTCACAACCATCTATACTGAAATCTGGCGCCCTCCTCTGGCGTGCTGCATATATCGAGGCAGAATGTTGTATACATAATAAATAAATCTTTAAAAAAAATTAGGTAAAGTATATGTTCACAGATAAGATATTATTGTTGAAATATTTTCTTACAGTCATTTGTTTCTGTGGTTTTAAAATTTGTTATATTTTCCATTGCCACATAGTTGTTGAGCTAAATCTTTCAAATTCCTGTTCTTCCCTATCACTTCCTGTAAGGGGTTACATAGGGTGTTCTGGTTGTCTTCACCTTACTGTTTAGGAGGTGGTTATTTAGTATTTGCTTTGAGTACTGTAAAATATTAATTCATCTGGCTTAAAGGAATTTAATGATTGTGAGGTGAGAAGTATCACATAAGCCAACTAAATACAACCCTTCAAATAAGTCAGTTAGCCTTAAAATATTTGGCACTAAATGATCCAAAGTTCAGCATCCTTTAAGTATACAGAGGAAATGTCTTATTTCAAAATAAATTATTTGCCACTTAGCTCTGTCAAAAACCAAACAAAACCACCACAGTGTACCCCCACCTACTGCAAGTAAATGGAATTGGTTGATATGTTCCTGACAAGACTACAGTTCCTGTCCTTTTCCTCATTGAACTCTTGCCCTGTTATTCTCGTTCTTTCCTTTCTTGCTCAGGCTATATTGTCAAGGCTGACAGGTTTTTTTTTTTTTTTTTTAAATCAACAGAGTTAATGTAGAAATCCACAGAAATACAGCAAAGACTACAGGTATTGGAGTCAGGCACCTTGGACTTAAATTTTCGTTCCACCACTAATTTTGTGTGCATTTGTGTATGTGCATATAAGTGTATATTTTTGGGTACGTTTGTGCCTGTGTCTCCGTTTCCTCGTTTCCCTGAGGCTGGCCTAGTAAGCATCTCTTCAGTGACCTGTCACCGTTACCACCCCCAGCTCACATCCCCATAACATAGTCCTCTGAGTGGCTTTCTTTCCTTGCCCCTGCCCACTCCAGCCTCTCTACCACATCACCACCGTTTGTCCTTCCTAAAGTGAGCAGTTTGGATGTGTGGAGACTTTAGATTCCTGATCCCTTTGCTTTCCACATAGAGACATCCTCTGTGGTTATTCACAAAGTCAGGCTGCTCTAATAAAGAAGTGGCCGAACTCAGTCCAGGTGGCTGAGGGAAATCTGTCATTGGGGCCAGATTCTCTCCTCTTGCATGTTACATGCTCATCTCACATAACCAATTAGACGATTGCAGCCCTTACGCCATTCATGCAGTTCTGACGTCTCTGTTTCTGTAGACCTATGTCTATAGATGTCTGTACTGGTGGGGTATTTTACAGATGCAGACAAACTGAAGGGTTTTAGGCAATGCTGCCAGCTGTCTTTCCTAGCCCGATTTCTTTGTTTTCCATGATATTTAGTAGAGTTCACCCTAACTTTCTGGGTTGAGTTTAAACTTGAATATTAGGTCACTATTAAAATGGCAAAGCCAGCACCTCTCATAACAGCCCATCTTTCATGTTATTTTTACTTTGGCCACTCAGATTGTGGCTGAAGGAAAGACTGTCACTGTTCTTAAACGCCGTCTCTCTTCCGTGTCTGGAATGTTCTTTTAGGCCCCCTCCCACCCACTGGTAAATGCTAAATTTTGAACCTTGTTGGCTCTTGTTAGTCTCAATGTTTAAATTAGTTTCATTATTTTAAAGTCCCTCTAGCTGTTAACATATTTTCCACCTCGCCATACTGAGTTCCACATTGCCTGACATTAACATAGCCTGGTGCTTTCTTTTAGGTGTGCTGAGCTGATATTTAATGGCTCATCCAGTTGTTTTAATCTTTTTTTTTTGCAATTAAGTGATGTTAAGGGTTTCTCACAGACTATGTGTGGCCTTAGCTCCTGTCTAGCACGATGTCAGCGGGAGAGGTAATTCAAACTTTGGTTTTGATTCCAAGTGACTTTTGTGCATTGTTTATACTTGCTAATATTTTTTCCCTTAATTCTGCTTATATTTTAAACTGATAACCAGTTCCCACTTTCTGTTATTCCCCTGTCATTATTGGCAATGGTTTCTTCTAATTCCTTATTATAAAGGTTTTTTCTATTTATTTAATTTTTAAAGAAGAAACAAACCATCTTTTTTCATTATACATACCTAATCCAAGTTCCCACTCCCTCCCCTCCTACCATTCCCTCCACTTACCTCCCATCCCACCCCTCACTCACTCTGCAGAGAGGGTAAGGCACATTGCTTTGGGGAAGGTCCAAGACCCTCCCTACTATATCTAGGCAGAGCAAGGTATCCATCCAAAGAGAACAGGTACAAGCAGTAGGGATAAATCCTGGTGCCACTGCCAGTGGCTCCTCAGTCGGCCCCAGCCATGCAGCTGTCGCCCACATCAGAGGGACTAGTTTTGTCCTATGCTTGTTCCTTCTAAGTCTGACTGGAGTTCGTGAGCTCCCATTAGCTCAGGTAAACTGTGTCAGTGGGTGAACCCATCATGGTCTTGACCTCTTTGCTCATATTCTCACTCCTTCCACTCTTCAACTGGACCTTGGGAGCTCAGTCCAGTGCTTCAATGCAGACTGGGAATCAACCTGCCTCATGATCCAGCAATACTACTCTTGGGCATATACCCAAAAGATGCTCAACCCTACTACAAAGACATATGCTCAACTATGTTCATAGCAGCATTATTTGTAATAGCCAGAACCTGAAAACAACCTAGATGCCCCTCAACCAAAGAATGGATAAAGAAAATGTGGCACATTTACACATTAGAGTATTACTCAGCAGTAAAAAACAATGACAGCTTGAATTTTGCATGCAAATGGATGGAACTAGAAAACACCATCCTGAGTGAGGTAACCCAGACCCAGAAAGATGAACATGGTATGTACTCACTTATAAGTGGATACTAGCTGTAAATAAAGGATATTGAGCCTATAGTTTATGATCCCAGAGAAGCTAAGTAATAGGGTGAACCCTAAGAAAAACATATAGATTCACCTCAAAAGTCAAAATAGACAAGATTGCTGACAAAATTGGGAGCGTGGGGGTTGGGGGAAGAAAGGAGGGTAGAAGGTCAAGAGGAGGTGAGAAAGGGAGGAGGGAGGAGACCATGAGGGAACGGGATAGTCAAGATGGAGGAAGGACAGAGATGAGAACAAGGAAAAAGATATCTTGATTGAGGGAGCCATTATTGGGTTAACAAGAAACCTGTCTCTAGAGAAATTCCCAGGAATCCACAAGGATGACCCCAGCTAAGACCCTAAGCAATAGAGGAGAGGGGGGGTGGCAAACTGGCCTTGCCTTGTAGTCAGACTGATGAACATCTTAAATATTACCATAGAACCTTCATATAAACTTTTCTTACACTTTAGAATGAGAAAGTTTACTTTCTTTTCCATTCCATAACTCCCTGCCATTCATAAGTTTCTATGTGGATGATGTACTTCTGTAGGTCTGGGTTTCTGCTTTACCTCTTCTGTGTCAAGAACCCATGTAATCATACAGTTTGTTGTCTATTTAGATTTAGTTCTGTGTAGATTGCAAGGCACATTGCATTCTCTGTGTTTGCCTTTTGCCATCTTCACTTGTGTAGAGGACCTGTTCTCTGATGTGGCTTTTTGACTACAATGCCTTGTCTTAATGGGGCAGTGGACAGTGTGCTCTTTAAATCATTACACATTGGCAGATTCTTCTTCGACACTGCCTGTGTGTTATTTTAGTTATATAACTGTCTCCTATTAGCCACAATTCTACTCTCTGTGGTTTCAGTTCCCTGTAATGAACCAAGGTACAAAACTATTAGATGGAAATTTCCAGAAATTAATAAAAATTTTAATTTATTTTAGTATCTATTACAATCTTATAATTAATGGTTACTGTTCTCTACTATAGATAATTTATAAACTAACTGTATCACAGGTAAGTATGTTTAGGGGAAGTGTAATATGCTTAAACTTCAGTACAAGCTAAGATTGATAAGGGCTGGATACTGTTGTTATTTGTTTCTTTTTCTCCCACTGGCATTTTTATGCTCCGTGTATTAGATCTATGTGTTACAAATGAGAATTCTAATTTCAGTAGATTCTTTCTACTTTGAAGTAACTAATTATCTTTGGTAATTAGTCACTTCCTTAATTCTTAATATTTTTCTAATATTTTTTAATATACTGTATGCATGTGAGTGCAATTGGCTATGGAGGCCAGATGAAGGCATCAGGTCTCTTGGAGTTAAAAGGTAGCATGAGCCACCTGGTGTTGATATTGGAAATCAAACTCAGGTCTTGTGGAAGGACATTCTTCCAGCCCAAACCCTTGAAGCTTAGGAACTTGAGCTAACACGTGTAGGTATGTGTCTTTTATCACTAGTTTCCCCTAGGTGCTGGGAAACCCTGTTTGCTGACAATTCATTCTTTCCTTTAGTTCTTAGACATTTTTTTTCCATGCCACTTTCACAATCCCCTCCTCCCCCCCCCCCCCCCCCCACTGCCCTGGTTTGTCCCTTAGACTCTTTTAGAACTGTGCCTTGCTAGGTTGCCTCCCTCTATTCTTGAATCTTCTCATTTCCCATCATTCACTTCTGTGTCTTTACTCTGTGGTTTCTTCTGACCCCTTTCCTGCCACCCATTGCTGTATTTCTCCCCTTGCCCTAGTGAATTATCTAGCTTAATAATCTTAATTTTCAGTTTTCACCAAACTTTAAAAAAATTAGAAATTACTATTTTATTACACTTTATTCTCTTTAATTTAATCACGTTTTTAATGTCAATACTTCCTATGTCTTCTCCAGAAGTCTATTAGGTCTTCCCTACTTCTTCTGTATGCATTGGGGCTCATGTAAGTGATGAAAGGTTGAGGCTCTTCAACCTCCAATACACTAACAAACATGTTTACAGTTTCATATCTATATAGTTATACATGTCTTTGCTTTCATTTTTGCCTCCTTCCATTCCGTAGCCTCAGGAGTAGAGTGGACTCCCCATCCTATGGGATACTCTGGGACTGTGCAGTTATTTGAATGATGAACTCCTATGGTCCTAATTTGGAGCCAGTGAGATCCTATACTAGCCCTTTCTCATAAGAGTCCCACAAACCTATGGCCAGCTCACCTGCCTTCTGCCTCTAGAATAGACTGGTTCAATAAAAAAGGATTGAGTTTTGTTGGCTGCATTTTAAATCAAAATAAGGAAGTAGACCAAATTCTAGGCCCCTTTCCCCTCCTCTACAGGATCCTCAATTTTTATATTTTATTCATATTCTCAAATGGTATCCTCATTATTATTTGTGATCTATTTGGAAGCTTATTTTTAATATCACAGTTGATGTTATCCCTTCCTATACACAACCTCTTGAAGTACACACTGCAGGTTGTAGGAATTATCCTGGTGAAATGTTTGGACAAATACACTTATCCAGAAAATTTTATTGGTTTTGGTTAGTAAAAATTTGATGATCATTAGTTTGTCAAAGTCAAGTTCTATTAATCTGGGAATCTTCCACAATGTCGCAGAGCAGTTAGAACAAGACAGAAGGGAGCTAGAGGGAAACAGAAAGTTAGCATCAGCATGGAGTTGTCAGCATGGCGAAGACAAGGAAATTGAAAGCCACACATAATTAGAAAGTTCAGTTCCTACAACCTCTCTTTTCCTTCGGCTATCTGCTAGAGTTATGGACAAGTCCAGTTAGACAGAATTAGACACTAAAGAGACCATTCTGCTCCAGAAAACGAAGACAAAGAATTCAACAGAATTGCATGGATGAGAGTTGTATGCCTCAGCATTACAGGTTGCAAAGTTTGTGCATGTATATTTATGTTGAAATAGTCATTTGCTTTTCATATTTGAGATGTGAATTATGCACATGCCTTCCCTGTGCATTACCCGATATTCAGTCGCTCCGATTCATCTTTAGGCAAAGAGATCTGAATTATGCAGCACGTGTAAGCTTCACATAGAATGATAATTAGTCGGCGCACTGTAGTAGCATTTAATGCTGAGGTTAATGATTTAGAAACAGTTCTTAAAAACCCACTGACTAGAGTCAATATATATGAGTTAGATCAGCTTTTATTCCATGTCAGTGGCAGTTGGATGCGTATGTGTCTAAGCTACCACTTTTTATGTATGAGAGTGTAGAGTCCGGTGACATGTATTTAAGCTGTCTGCTACCAGCCCCCGCTAAAGGACATGCTCCTCTGTGTGTGACAGAAACCACCCTCTATACTTTCGTTACTTTCTGAATTTTGCCATGGACGTTCTTATGGAAAGTATTTGTCTGGTATCTGACTTTTTGCTCAAAGAAAGCTTGTAGAAATGATTATTTGATTTAATTTTTTAGATTTACCTATTTTATGTGTTTGAGTGTTTTGAAGGCGTTTATGTATGCGCACCGTGAATGTGAAGGGTGTAAGGTACCAAAGAACTGGAGTTATGCATGATTGTGAGCTGTCACGTGGGTGCTGGGTGTCAGTCTCTAGTCTTCTTTAGGAGCTGATACTGCTCTTAAGCACAGAGCCACCTTTCCAGTCTTTATTTGACTGTTTTCCAGCAGGGTTTCACTACGAGGCCCCAGCTGGCCTTGAACTTGCAGTGTGGGTGATAACTAGGCTGGCTCTAAACTCTCACAGGTGTGTCTGTCCCTCCCTCCTGAGTGCTAAGATTACTGACTGTTGCTGCCACACCCAAAAAAGCTTTGTGAGGTGATGATAAAGGGAGGATAGTGGAGCTTTTTTGAGTAGATAAAGAGAGTACTAAATAGCTCACATTATAAAAACTACATTTCTGGATTTCTTATATATACACTCATAAGGTTAAGACAAAAACATAAACTATAACATAAAAACTTGTATCTTTGTTTATAAATTTGAATGACATTTATTTTTGTGTGTGTACGTGCTCATATGTGCATGCATGTGTGCATACAAACATGTGTACCACCTGTGGAGGTCAGAGGACAGCTGGTTTGTGTATGTTTGTGACCTTCCACCATGCTGATCGTGGGGAACAAATGCAGGTTCTTAGACTTGACAGCAAGCACCTTTGCCTGCTGAGCCAACTCTCTGACCCACCACTGTGTACTTTATTAAGAATTCCTGTTTATTCTACAGATATTATTAATAATTTAAGTTTCACTGTAGAAGTCCCCCACTTCCTGATGTTTATTGGTTTTTAATGTGTAACATTAGAAGTATGTTGATCGTGTAGGAAGTTATTTATTTAAATATGTGTAATATTCCATATAGATCAAATGTTTAGTAGCAATGCTTGGGTCTAGACATAATTAGCAAACTGATTTCAAATTGCCAAAATTCAGTGAGTCAACAAACCAATTAAAAAAAATCCCAAGGATATTAGATTTGAAATTGTTCTTCCTTAATTTAGTTTGTCCATTATATGTTATTTTAATTATTCATAGTATTGCTGAACATGCCAGGAAATGTCCTGTAATAGAATTTATTAAATAATGTAGTTTCAGTAATATGAACGTGCTAATTTAGAAGCATGTTTTAAAGTCTCAGATTAAAATGCTTTGTAAAGAGCTACCTAGCCGCTTCAAAGCATGAAAACAAGTCTCTACTTGATAACTCTATCCATTTTGTAATTTTGAAGCCAAATGCTCTTTTCAGAAAAGGAATAGTTTGAGCTCTTTTGCTATACATAGAGGGCAGATGATTTTTCTAGGAAACAAAAATACATATTCCCACTGGCATAGAACAGTGATCTTCACGTAGGGTATGGCTTTCTGATGTGTATCAGTGAACATGGATTCCCACCCCTCCCCTTCTATGGATGCAGTAAATAGGAGATTGCTCCTTTCGCTGAGAGGCCCTGCATACATCCTCTTTATTGTATAGTGCCAGACGGTTAAGGTGTATCAGATGGGTTATACAGCGTTGGGCTTAAGTGAGTGCATTAGACGTGAAGGAGAATGAACCTGAAGATGGAGAATCTGAATGGAATTTATCTTCGGTTCCATTAGGAGATTGAAGGGAGCATGAAAGAACTATTCCTTTAGTATTGATGTGGATTTTTGCATGCCCAGAATCTCCTATTGTTTCTTATTTTTGCTATTAATAGTAAAGACTCACAAATAGATTTTGTTCCTAAATAGATTATGTAGAGATTTTATGTAGATATGTGTGTGTTGGGGTGTATCTATTTTAAAATTTACTTATTGTGTGTGGGGGGAGTGTTTTACCTGTATGTGTATGACTTTGTGCCATGTGCATGCAGTGTCTGTGGAGGCCAGAAGAGGGCATCAGATCTTCTGGGGTTGTAGGTTGTGGGCCACCTCGAGGATGTTGGGAATTGAACCCAGGTCCTCTAGAAGAACAGCTAGTGCTCCTAACTTCAGAACCATCTTTCCAGCTCAGGTTATATGTTTTGAGGTATTGTGATGAGTAAGAAATTTAGTCACATTTAAAATAAAATATGAATAGTTACCTTCTTCTTAGGATTGTTCATCAATAATTGCCTACCATCCTGTCCATTGATAGGTGAGGTCTTTGATGTGTTTGCTTGCTTTCTTCCTCCCCCCCGCCCCTTGTCCCTAGTGAGAGAAAGATATTCTTCAATTGATAAAAATTTGACTTAAAAAACTTTTAGCTTACATTAAGAATTCTTTCTTTTGGTGACTTTATGGTTGGCATAGATGTTTAGGATTTCGTGTAACCTGGCTTCGTTGTGTTACCTTGACTGTTTTCTGCTTCTGTCTCAATCTTGTGCTGTACCTAGGCGCTGCTATTCAAATGCAGTCTGTGTTGCTCCTTGAGTTTTCATTCTGGTCAATTAATGCTACCTGTTCTTCTGTTTCTAATAGCAGTAGCCTGCTTATGCTACTTGTTCCTCTGTTGGTTTCTTTAGAGTTAGGATGTACTTTTCCCCCATGCTCTCAGCAGAACTCAGCAGCCCCCCTTCTTTTAGTTGTTACATACTTTATAGGTGGTGCTTTCCGTGGCCATCAACCATAGATAGCTATGCCATAACTGTTATTAGTGGGGCCATGTGCTACTCACTTTTGTTTCTTCTAGAACAAGCATATTGTTAGCATTTGTTGATTATAAAATTTGTCTTTCCATGGTTGAAGAGATAGCTTGTCCTATGAAATTCTCTGATCATAATAACTCTCTTATATATGTTTCTCACATGTATTATTCCTACCCACTGAACTGCAGTTAAAGTATTGGGTATTTTAGGGATGGATTGAAAGCAAAAGATGGATATTTTGTATAGCTGGAGTTCAAAGAAGTTGACTTTAGACCAAGGGTTCTTAATCTATGGGTTGAGACCTCTTTGGAGATTAAATATCAGATAACGTGCATATAAGATATTTGCATTATGATTTATAACAGTAGCAAAATTACAGTTATGAAGTAGCAGTGAAATAATTTTATGGTTGGGGATCCCACAACATAAGGAACTGTGTTAAAGAGTCGCAGCATTAGGAAGGTTGAGAACCACCGCTTTAGACTGTTCGTTACTATTTTGTTTTGAGAGTTTGATTCTCTTCTCCTTTTTGCAGGACCCTAACAGGAGCATTCATACCAGCAGCAGCAGCAGCAGCAGCAGTAGTAGCAGCAGCAGCAGCAGCAGCAGCAGTAGCAGCAGCAGCAGCAGCAGTAGTAGTAGCAGCAGCAGCAGCAGCAGCAGCAGCAGCAGCAGCAGCAGCAGTAGTACCAGTTTTTCAAAGCCTCACAAATTAATGAAGGAGCACAAGGAAAAACCTTCTAAAGACTCCAGAGAACATAAAAGTGCCTTCAAAGAACCTTCCAGGGATCACAACAAATCTTCCAAAGACTCCTCCAAGAAACCCAAAGAAAACAAACCACTGAAAGAAGAAAAAATAGTTCCTAAGATGGCCTTCAAGGAACCTAAACCCATGTCAAAAGAGCCAAAAGCAGACAGTAACTTACTCACCATCACCAGTGGACAGCAGGATAAGAAGGCTCCCAGTAAAAGGCCCCCCATTTCTGATTCTGAAGAACTCTCAGCCAAAAAGAGGAAAAAGAGCAGTTCGGAGGCTTTATTTAAAAGTTTTTCTAGTGCACCACCACTGATACTCACTTGTTCTGCTGACAAAAAACAGATAAAAGATAAATCTCATGTCAAGATGGGGAAGGTCAAAGTCGAGAGTGAGACGTCGGAGAAGAAGAGGTCAACGTTGCCGCCCTTTGACGATATCGTGGATCCCAATGACTCAGACGTGGAGGAGAATATGTCCTCAAAATCTGACGTGAGTAGCCCTGGGCCCCCCTCCTTCCCTTCAGGAGAGCTTCATGGTATGGAATGAGAGAACGTGGGCACTGTCCCTACAGAAAAGAGGAAGGGGTGTAGCCTAAAAGTGAATTTCCTTAACTAATGGGAAGAAGGAAATGCAATCCTTGAGGAATCTGTGAAGGTTTTTAGACTATAATTGAAGTTAAGGAAAGATATATTTCACAATGCATTAAAGGTTATTTGAACGGCAGCATAAAGGTTCAGTGCCCTTGCAAGCTTTGTTGTTGTGCTCTGTACTGGTTGCTGACTTAAATTGTGTTCAAGCATTCAAGCTTGAAGGGAATCGAAAAACAAGTTCAAAGAGAAAAAAAAATAAATGGAGAATTGGTTACAGTTTGCTGTGTTTCTGTGTGGTACTAGGGACTGAACCAAGGCCTTGCCTGACAAGCAAGCACTCTCCTCCTAAGCCAGACCCCGGCCCTAGTGCTGGTATTTTTAACAGAGTTAAAAAGAAGCTTTGTTGTACCTGCATACTATGCATATTGAAATTTTGATATCCATATGTACCTATAAAACTATTTCCAGTTTGAAAATCAAGCTGTCTTTTTCTTCACGGGGTAGCCCCTGACTGGGAAAGAGGGAATGCATAGTCTGCTGCGTGTTTGCTGGTGGGCAGGATTATCTTCTGGATGCCTGAGAAGGCATCTCACCATCTAATACCCCAGTTGCTTGATATTGTGATGTGAGCTTATAATTACAGATTTGCAGAGTTGGCCGGCAGGGATTTTGTAGTTATCTGTTTTAGCCTCTTACCCGCATAAGCAATCTTACACATCTAGTGATAGGACGGTTGGAGGGCATTTGATTCTGTTTTCACTTGCTTCGAGGTTCCATCCTCTTCCGACATCCTTCTTTCTTTGGCTGTCAGTATGCTAGGTCAAGGTCACTGACCTAGCTTTAGGTCACTGACTGCTTTACAATACCTTTCTTTCTGTCCTGTGATGTTTACTGTAGATGTCCCTTCCTTAAATACTGGTGAAGGATAGGAGGCCTTTCCTATCTGACTTGGGTTTGTACTGTTGTATATCACAAGCCAGCTAGAATCAGGACAAGGTGCCAGTTCCAGTTTTCTCGGATACCTCCTCCTCATATTCTGTAGGGCTAATCCAAACTTCTTATCAAAGATCAGACTAGAAGCTTGTGTCACTCAAAATGCTATGGACTGAGTGATTTGTTCAGCGCTAGGGGAAGATTAAAGACTTACAGATTATGAAATGAAAATGAATGGTAAGAGTTATTTTGCTCACCCAAGTATTTTTTTCCCTGTTTGCTCCGAACCTCCCTCTTAGCTTGAGACGTATTCGTAATGCAGATACTACTTTTATGTGTATTCAGTGTTTGTTTCCGATCACCCTGAAATGCTCTCAGCATGTGATTAATCTGTCAAGAGTCGAGTTTGGCAACTCTCTCTGTGTTCTGAAATGTTATGACTTTTCTAGAAAGAAGGCTGTGAGTTGGGCTGTGAGTCACTGGTAAACTATGAGATCAACTTAGTGTGTCATCACCAGCATTAGAAGAACCAGAATGCATTGTCATTAGTATGAGTAAGTGATGGTTTATGGAGATTCTACTTTAGAAAGAATGTGTTTCTTCAGTGATCAGAATTTTCAAAGGCCCCTTTCTTGTTGATTTGTTGCCAGACCACGGGGCAGTTGTAAGGCACTGTGGCTCTTTCGCATGCGTTTGTCACACATGGGCTTTCTCCACCTTGGGTATTTCTGCCTGTTCTTTTATTCATCCCTTGTTCTTTCCTCTTTAGGCGTGTTTTATAAAACGTGCCTTTCTTTTAATAAAAGTCTTATTCAGCTTGGTATGTTCATCCAAATGGATCCCCTAAAAGCTCTTTGAAAGCCAAGAGTTAGAACTGTTAATTACTTACAGTGGATAGTAAGTTTTTAGAATTATTGGGGACGTAAGACCAGTGATCACAAAAGGGATGGCTGCCATGTGCTGTGTGTAGCTCAGCAAAGCATTTAAAAGTTTTTGAGTGTTGTTTAGGTATAAAACTCAACAACTGAGCTTTCCTTATACGTCTTTTGGTACTCAGTACTTTTATTTTGTTGCTATTGGTCTAATTCTTTAAGCCATGAATTCAGGAAGCTTTGCCCTTAGTAAAGCGTGCTGAGAGAACTAGAATTCAACTTATCCAGCGGTTTAGATAGCCATATAGATTGTCCCCTATATGCCATATAGATTGTCCCCTATATGCCATCTCACCTGTGTTCAGGACAGCACCACAGGAACTGTAATGTTTTCCAAGCATCCAGAACCACTCTCAGCTTTAGAAACGTAGTTCCCATTGTCTCAGGGAGGGAGGTGAACTTGTTGGCCTCTGAGTACAGGTGATTCAATGACCCGTTTTTTCCCGGGTCCTTTCAAGTCTTAAGATTTGATTATGTTCATTTGTGTGGATGGGGTAGTAAGGAAGCTTAGATGGAGCATGGATACTGGAAATGAGAAAAGAAGTACGTGTGAGAATTAAGAAAGCTACAGAATAGTCTAAGGAGAGGGTCAATCTTAAAAGGGCTTGCTACACCAGTGTGAAGACCTGAAGTTTTATCTGTAGTGCCTATAGAAAAATCTATGTGTGCTAGGACACATCTTTCACCCATCTAGGGTGAGGTGTAAGACAAATGGATCCCCAGAGTTTGCTCATCAGCCAGTGTAGCCAGAGGTGAGCTCTAGGTTCAATTAGAGGTCCTGTCTGGGTGTGTGTGTGTGTGTGTGTGTGTGTGTGTGTGTGTGTGTGTGAATAAGACCTGAAAAAAAGTGTATTACCAATCAATCTCATAGGGGCCCTGCTCATAGGCAAAGAACTACAGGCAATTAAGGAATGTTGAGAGAGGGAGAAATCATCTTCCTCGGGGAAAAGCCTAATTGGTTGTTCAATAAATACCATGTGGCCAGCCCTGAAAACAACACAAACTGAGCAAGTCATATATTTAGGGGTGTGTGTGTGTGTGTGTAAGACGTAATAAGTAAAGGAAAGGAGACTATGATTTCAGGAGAGAGCAAGGGGAATAAGGGAGCGGTTGGAGGTAGAAAAAGGGAAGGAGAACATGATGTAATTATATTTTAATGTTTAAAAATTTATTTGAAAAGTGCTGAGTGAGGAAGACACCCAGCGTTGACCTCTTGTTTCCACATATATCCACAAACATATCTGTACATGTATATATTGATACAGCACACATACAACAACAACCAACAGAAGGCTGGGGGGAGCAATTATATGTCTGATATGTCTGTGAGGACATCTTGTCTCAGTGTAGTCTTCTTGTTGTTTGAAATAGGGGTTCTCTGTGTAGCCCTGCCTGTAGCCTGGAACTAGCCTGGCCTTGAACCCAGAGATCCACCTGCCTGAACCTCACAAGTGCTGAAATTAAAGGTGTGTGCCATCAGACTTCTCTTCATTTGGTATAGACTTTTTAAAATTAAAGGGAACAGTATTTTAAAGAAGCTCTTCCATAACCAAGTAAGACTGGGGTTGTTGTTTTATTTGTTTGTTTGAGGTAGGTCCCCATTCCATGGCCCAGGCTTGTCTGGAACTCACTATTTAGTCCAGGCTGGCCTCAGACTCACAACTGTTGTAATATGTACGGCGGGGCTGCGTCCCCAGCACCCGGCTGTCCGCATGGCTTTACCCAAAATAATTACACGGAAACTGTATTTTTTTAAACACTGTCTGGCCCATTAGTTCCCGCCTCTTATTGGCTAGCTCTTATATATTGATCTAACACATTTTTAATATTTTGTGTAGCACCATGAGCTGGCTTACCAGGGAGGATCTTAACCTGTGTCTGTCTGGAGTGTGAGAATCATGGCGATTGACTGACTCGGCTTCTTTTTTTTCGGCATTTTGTTCTGTTTATTCCGCCTACCTAATTTTCTGTCCTATCAGAGGCCAAGCAGTTTCTTTATTACTTAACCAATAAAACAACAGATAGAAAGATGACCCTCCTCCATCACACAACTGCCTTGGCTTCCTAAGTGCTGGAATTACAGTTATCATCCCTAGCTAATGTGTGTGTCTGTGTAGAAACAAAATGTAAGAATCAGTTATATCAAGAAGTATTAGGGAACCTAACTTGTTGATTCGTTCATTCGTACAAGTCCTTTTGGTCAGATTTGCATGTGTATTTTGTATATGAAAAAAGGGAAACCAGGTCAGTGCCCACAGTTTTGCTGCACGTTTTCCAGAGGCCTCGTATTTGTTGGAAGGTGACGATGAGACAGGTGATGGGAAGCCTGCCAGTGTTGATGATTGCCTGTGTTTGTGTCCTGGTGCCATGAGGATTCTGGGCAGTAATATTCAGAGGTTCTCATCTGATCTGTGCTGTGGGAGTGTTATGAAAATTAAATCAGTCCTAGTAAAGCCATTAACACACTAATTAGGAAAAAAATGCTCGCTACTGCTGTGAGTAACCTGGCTTCTGAGGAGCTTCACAACCTTGGCCCTGAAAGAGATGTTCTGGTCTTCAAGAAGGGACCACAGAGCTTTCTCCCTTTTCCAGAAGTGTAGCTCTATATGATAGGGGATGGGGATAATTGGCACGTGCCATTTTGTCTTGGGGTAGTCCTGCGATGGCATGGTCATGGGAAAAATACGGGTCAAAGTGTGATTTTATACAAAAATTAAGACAGGATTTCACAAGATCTTTTAGGTTTGTATTAAATGTGATCAAAGAGATTATTCTGCCTAGCAATGCAGTAGGTAGGACATTGGACTCTTCCTTCTTCTGCTCCCCTACCTTCATGGTAAAAGAGAACATATCCAGAAATGATTCATCATCGAGTTCCATTAACATAACCAAAGGAGTTCTTTCTGAATCTTTGTGATTCTTTAGATAAATTTTCATTTTCAAAGAAACTTAATTTTATCACACAAAAAAAGTTCATCAATAACTTTCCCTGCAGAGGAATTTGGATAGGAGAAGGAGGGAGTGGAAAGAAGAGTCCTGACTCAAGAGAGCAGGCAGATAGAGGTAACTTGCTAAGGGGATGCTGGATCGAGAATACTTTACACCGAGGAACCTTGGGCACTTGGATTAGACTGTGGTTCTCAACCTGTGGGTCACAGCCCCTTTGACAAACCTGTTTCCCAAAATATTCACATTATGATTCATAACAGTAGCAAAAATTATAGCAATGAAAATAATTTTATGATTTGGAGTCACCACAACATGAGGAAATGTATTAAAGGATCCCACTGTTAGGAAGTTTGAAGAGCCCCTGCTTCAAGGCAAGCAGTCCCCGGTGTAGAGTTTATTTCTGATGCTGCATGCTGACGCTTGGGCCTTGCTGACTGCCAAGCATCTGCTCTTGCTGGTGACCGTTATGTACAGTAGTCGAGAAAGGCGAGAGTCTGGGTATATCATTATCCACATGGTATTTATAATTGTGGTTTTTTATTAAGCTGCACATATTTTAATGGATAATAAAAATAATTCACACCTTCTGTAATTTCTTAGTTTCTTGCTTGCATTTGCTTTTTATGTGAGTGTTTTAAAGGAAGCCTATGGAATTGAGTGATTGATTGTGGGAGGGGGCAACGTTGGTATTCGTAGCAGAAATGTAGGAAAAATAGCACATAAGATTTTGAGATGGCTATTTATGATTGGGTCTAGTTACAGTGATCATTTCCCCATCTTCTGCCTTCATGCCTTTTCTTTTGCACTGTAGAGATTTAATCATAATGTACAGGTCGTGGTCAGTTCCATCATCTTTTCTTGAGGATGGACACATGACATGTGGTAAAAACGTTTCTCTTTCCAGTTGCAGTGTGAGAGTAAGATTTCAGCCATATCTTCTGTGGAATTGACTGACCAAAGTGTTCTCTTGGATAGAAATCATGAGGGAGAAAAATAAAATCTCAGCATATGGCGGCTTCCTCTCCCTCTGACACCCTCCCCCATCCCCAGTGGACAAGGGGGGGCAATACTTCAAACCACGGTAGCAGGGGTTTCTTTGAAAAAGAAAAAGGGAGACAGAAAGAGAATCAACATCCCGTCTTTTGCTGCACCTCATTTCCTCGCGCCCCACCCTGTTCATTGCCCTCCTTAAACTGTCTGGGGCTGGCAGTAAGTGTCCTGCTGCTGAAGGCCTGGCCTTAGGTTTTTATGTGGTGGAAGGAAGGGCATTGCAGCAGAGAAGAAGGTCTTTATTGTGTTTTCAAAGTGGCTTTTTAATGACTTGTAACTCCTGCGCATGCAGGAGCTGTAAAGGCTGTGTTTGGGGAGCTCCAGCTGGAGAGGCCATTCATTAGGGGCTGTCTCGCTCCAGGGGGGAGCCTCTCATTCTGGGCTCCTATTTTCTGTGTTTTATAACTGAAGGTGGAATTACCTGAAGGGGCGACCGTTCTTTATTACCCTTGGCATATTTAGCTGGGTGTAGAGCATTCATTAAAACAAGTGGATGAAAGTGAACGTTGTGGTATGAATGGACACCCTCACCTGCCATCTCCACGGGCTCTTTGTTTTCTGGTTGGAGGGAATCAGATCGGTGATGATATGCTCCAGCCAACCACATTGTCGCCGATTCATTCGTGGACCTGATTTTAAAAAGAAGAAGTCAGATAAGGGTAAGAAGTAGCTAAGATTTTTTAATTTTTAGTTTTCATGTATATGATTGTTTGCTTGTATGTATGAGTATCATGTGTGTACTTACTACCCATTGAGGCCAGAAGAGGGTGTTGGAGGCCCTGAGTTGGAGTTACACACATTAGTAAATAGCTCTGTGGTTGCTGGGGCCTAACCCAGGTCCTCTGCAAGAACAGCAAGCGCTCTCAACACTGAGCCATCTCTCCAGCCCCTAAAAAAATAAAATAAAGCCAGGCGGTGGTGGCGCACGCCTTTAATCCCAGTACTCAGGAGGCAGAGGCAGGCGAATCTCTGTGAGTTCGAGGCCAGCCGGGTCTAAAAGAGCTAGTTCCAGGATAGGAACCAGAAAAGCTACAGAGAAACCCTGTCTCGAAAATCAAAATAAATAAATAAATAAATAAATAAATAAATAAATAAATATTAAAATAAAGATAATCTTTAAAAAAAAAATAACAACTACTTCCCTTGTTTTCAATACAGGTTAAATTCAGTATGATATCTTAGCTTTAAATTAAGTAATTCCTAAAGATCCTTGGGTTACAAAGGTTGTAAACAAAGGACTTTGTCATATAGTTGGCTGTCACCAGCAATTGTCACTCACATACACTGGTCTGGCATCCTTTCCAGTACATTCTAGATCTTTGAAAGGATTTCATCACCCACCTCTGCAGGGTACTATTTCACGTTTTATTTTTCCTGTGTAATTGTGCTCTCTCTCATCGTTAGACACAGCACAGTCTCTGCAGAACTAGCTGTCCCATACCAAGGGAATGTCCCACAGGTACAGTTGGACTTGTCCTGAGCGATTCCCATGCTAATTGCCTTGCTAAGTCCTCAGCACAATTCTGTGAACTAAAGGTCACAATGGCTATCATTCTGTAGACGAGGAGAGGAAAGCTCAGCGATGACCCAAGATTGGCACGTTTAAAGGTTGTAGAAACTGGCCCCGTGTGGTGACACACACATAAGCTTGATCCTTTCAGTGGGTGGCTGGGGCAGAGAGGCAGAGGCGGGAGCTGCCGAGTCTTCTGACAGCTGCTCACTGTAAAGTGTCTTCTGACTCATTCCCTTGCTCACAAATAGTCCCCACTTGCATTTGCTCGGGAGTTTATGTTCCACAGAGCTAAGCTGCAATATCAAGCCTACCCAGAAGGTGCCACCAAATAGCAAATGCCCTCCCCGCAACCCCCAATTGAGAGGCTCATTTTGGACTCTGGCTTCTATTTTGTAAGTTTATAAGGGCTGTGCATTCTTGACGTTAGGTGATAGGGAGAGAGTGGTTACCTTCTCTGGCTATGTAATTATTTAAACAAGTTTGAGAAATTGTTCTCAGTGGGCAACAATTTATGACTGTAAACTTTGAAGGCTCTGTCATGGTCCACAAAGAAAAATCACCCCTGCGGGGCTTCTTTAGGTCACTAAAGGTGACAGCACAATGAACTGCTCCAGAAAATGTCAAAGGTTCTTCTGTTGGGCAGGAGAAAACGGAAAAGCATTTACTTAAGTGTTTAGAGACAATACTTTTGCCTGTGAATTCTAAAAACACCCCAAATGGGGGATGTTTGTGTGTGAGGAGGCTTGGAGCAGGAAGACATACAGTGTGTAATACAGAAAAGACAAATTCCTTCATCTTCCTTAGAAGTGTATCGTCGGTACTTCCCTAACCAATCAAGAAAATGAGTAAACACGCCCTAACAAGGGACAGCAATACTTAGAATCACAGATCCTTGCTTTATTATGAGACCCCTCCATCATCATCATCCCCCTCCTCCTCCTGGACTGGCGTTGAGCTCTATAGTGCCAGGGATAACTTTGAGCCACTCATCCTCTTGCCTGTGCCTTCCAAGAACTGAGATTTTGGAGCAGCCGTGCCAGTACATGCTATGTTGGTATTAAAGCCAGAGCTTCACCAACTCAGCTCTGAAGTCTTTTATTTGTTTTAGAATACCACAAACCACCCTCGGACTCTGAGTCCTTGTGTAGGGGGTGGGGGTGTGCACATATGTGTATGCACGGTGAGTGTAGGCTGGACGCTGACATCAGATGTCTTTCTCTGCTTGCCCCCCATCTTACTTTTTGAGACAGTCAGCGAGACTGACTGACTAATGAGCTCCAGAGATCCTTGTGTCTCTGCCTGCCCAGCACTGGGGTTGTCAATGTCTTCTGCCCCGCCGTCTTTCACATGAGTACTGGGTTCCCAGCTTAGATCTTCATTCCTACAAGCAGCTCACCTAACTATCTCCCCAGCCCTTGAGGGTGTTTTGTTTGTTTGTTTTCCAATGTTTTAAATAAAGTTTTCCCCTGTGTTTATATATATGAATATAAAATAATGGGCCTAATTATGACATTTTTATGTACATTTTCTGCATTATACTTTGCTCATGTATCCCTCTCCAGTATCAACCCTTGCCTCTCTTCCCACTGCTTGGTCCCCTTTCTTCTGTGGTTCCATTTCTGTTTTTTTTTCCCTCCTGTCCCTTTCCTTCCTTCTTCCACTTCCATCCCGTCCCCTCCCCATAGTTTTATGTTATGGAAAACATTTTCTTTTGAACATGTTTTACTGTAATATTTTTGTGTACAGATGTTGGATCATAGTTAAAACACAAATGATTTTGTTGCTTCTTTGTGCGATGCCATGTTAGGCCGTCCAAGTGGCACACAGTTAGAATTTAACATGTTCTCTTAAGTAAGTATGGCTCAGTGAGAGGAAGGTCTGG
Organism: Chionomys nivalis; assembly: GCF_950005125.1. NCBI lineage: Eukaryota > Metazoa > Chordata > Mammalia > Rodentia > Cricetidae > Chionomys > Chionomys nivalis. The sequence goes on from NC_080096.1 coordinate 57,388,424, forward strand.
GTGGGATCTGTGGAGTTGGAAAGTGGAAGCAATATGAAAGAATATTGATGGCCAGTGTCGACAGTATGTATCGTCTTCACTGAAATAAAGAACTGCGGTGCTTACTGTCTTTATATTTTAATTTATTATTAGTGTGTGTGCTTAGTTCAAAGGACAGTCTCGGGAGTGGGTTCTGTGGAGTGAATTCAGGTGTCAGGTTTGTGAAGCCATGGCCTTTATCACTGAGCCATCTCATGGGGCTCACTAAATGTTTTTGAAGGAAAAAAACGGCATTTAGCTTTCCTCTTTCTGACTTCCTTTGGTCAGCTGGTGCTGATGCTACGCTCTGGTGATACAGTAAGAAAGAGGAAGCCGCTTGCAGTGTCTGAGAGCCTGGATCTGAAAAGGAATGCGGCCGGGTGGTGGTGGCGCACGCCTTTAATCCCAGCACTCGGGAGGCAGAGGCAGGCGGATCTCTGTGAGTTCGAGACCAGCCTGGTCTACAGAGCTAGTTCCAGGACAGGCTCCAAAGCCACAGAGAAACCCTGTCTCGAAACACCAAAAAAAAAAAAAAAAAAAAAAAAATGAAAAGGAATGCGGGGAGAATTGAGATAATTTCTAAGACACTGCTGCTGTGTATGCATCTATAGCATGTCTAAGGAGCAAAACTGAGGGGTCTGTGCCAGGGAGCTTGTTCATCAGTGTACTGTCTTACTAGGTTCTTCATGCTCTGTCAGTGTAAGGCTCCCATCTGTTGTTCTGCGTGACCTAAAGTTGTACACATGAGGTGCCTGAGGAAGGGAGATAGGCTACCCTCGTTCTGAAGTGCAGCCATGCCTGACTGTTAACTGTACCTTAGGAAGAATGCCCATGGTGTGTGTGTGTGTGAGCCAAGAACAATACTCCGATGGTAAAAGACAGACAGGTTCCATTGATTTATAGAGACCTATAAAATAGAGATTTTAGTGATAATACTTACCTTGTGAGATTATAGCTCATAGATACAGCCTGTCGTTTAGGTATTAATTAGGTCAAGGAAAAACATGTCATTTGCAAGAACATACTACTTGGTAATTTTATGGATTGTCTTCTGTGAAAACCTAGCAAAAGTGAGACAAAGACCAAGACACTGCAGAAACCTGGTGGTTGTGTAATCTATGACAACTTGTTTCAAGGTTTCTGTATGTATTTGTGTGTGTGTATATGTGTGTGTGTGTGTGTGTGTGTGTACATGTGTATGTTGGGTATGGGTACACAGGGAAGACAGAGGTTGATGTTGGCTTCCTCAACCATTCACCACCTTGCTTTTGGAGACAGGGTCTTTCCCTGAATCTGGAGCTTGCCGATTTGGCTACATTTGGCTGGCCAGAGAGCCCCAGGAATCCTTCTGCTTGTGTCTCCCCAGTGCTGGGTTTAAGGAGATATGCTGCCATTCCTGGCCTTCATTGTGGGGTGCTGGGGAATGGACTTCGGTCCTCATACTTGTATGGCAAGAACTTCGCTGATAGCCATCGTCACAGCCCTGCATGTATTTATAAAATACTTGTTTTCCATTTGCCTGGCCCATGCTTTTGTTGGAAATCAAAGAAGAATCTTTCTGAAACTGATTTTATGTAGTCCGGCCAACCCCACTCAGAGTGACCTGACACACTTCAGTTTATGAAGAGCTCACTGCATTCCAGCTTTCCTCTGCTTCTCCATTGTTTTTCTCAGCATTGTTTTAATTAAAAGTGAACCTCATACTTATTCCTGAGGTTACAGTAGGGTCTTTTACTCACACTATGTGGATCCTGAGGATTAAAGTTAAGCTGTCAGTCAAACTTGGTAGCAAATGTTTTAACCTGCTGAGTCCTAAACTTGTGTGTGTGTGTGTGTGTGTGTGTGTGTAGTAGGTGTATGCACAGATGTGAGTGCAGGTGCCTGAATTCCCTGATATGCTGTGGAAGCCGGAGGATAACTCTAGGGAGTCAGTTCCCTCCTGGTAGCTTGTGGGATATAGGGATCGAACGCAGGTGATTAGATCTGCATGTGGTGAGCATTTCGACCTGCTGAGCCATCTTGCCAGCCCCGTGATATGTTTCTAATTGCTAGTTTTCTCATACCCTTAAGTCAAGATCCAGCCACACTAGAACGCTAACTGCGGCTCCCTCCACTGTTGAGACAGTCTCGGAGACTTGCCATTCACCTCTTGCCCCTCACCTAGAGGTAAACCACCCACAGTTCTTGCTTTGTGTAATCAAATCAGGGATTTCATAGTTTCCTTCCAAATGCAGAGGTTTGACAGATGAGATGTGTTGTGTCTGCCCGTGTCTGCTCTCATCAGGACCGTAGGCCTGCTCAGAGCTCCGTGGTTTCTTTACTCTTGACAGGAACTGTAAAGATGAAAACACATTCTTTGGTGTGAAGGGTTTTGGTCAAGTTTAGAAACCATACAAGACATCTCTGCAGTGCTTGTGATTTAGCCACGGGGGTTCTCAGGCAAGAAGATTTCAGGACATCTCTGACACTTGAGTTTTGCAGAGGAGAGCTGGAGGCCATATTCAGTAATTTACATCAGATACAGAAGAGTAACCCTAGGACCTAGTCCTTCACCTGCATGCTGCTGGCACTTTGCCCATTGAGTTGCCTCACCAGTGTGTGGCCACCCTTGAACATTTGAAAGTGTCCCCTAGCTTGCCGTTACTACCAAAGAGTGGGTCCACTCACGCTGCCTGAACCCCAAGCTGGTCAGCTGTTGTTATCTCAGCCTGCGCACCTGTCTTGGGTGCACATATCTGCGGTTTCTTATCCGAGCAGACCTTCTCTGGAGCATCTCTTGTCCTGACAAACTGAGATTAAGGTGTAAACCTAGGTGGATATGACAGAGCTGACCAGTGAACATTCTGGTAGACTCTGCACTGGTCATCTATGACTATCTTAGAATTACTAACCGGAATAATGACTTGATATATTTTAAGGAAGAAAAATCCCTAGGCAAAATAGCTAATGATACATTTAAATATCTGACAGGTCCAAAGTCTTCATCCTGTTAATATGAAAGAAAACACACAGAAGCCGGGCGGTGGTGGCGCACGCCTTTAATCCCAGCACTGGGGAGGCAGAGGCAGGCGGATCTCTGTGAGTTCGAGGCCAGCCTGGTCGACAAGAGCTAGTTCTGAGACAGGCACCAAAGCTACAGAGAAACCCTGTCTCGAAAAACCAAAAAAAAAAAAAAAAAAAAACACAGAGAGCATCATAGTCCTCTAGTGTGAATGGAGAATGGAGTCTTCTCTCTTACAGCTGGAACTTGGATGTGGTGTCTGGTCCCCAGTTACTACAGCGTGGGAATATGTGCTAAGCATACAGGAGCATGGATACAAGGAGGAATTGGGCTCTCCCTCCTAATCTCATGGAACTGCCATGCTTACCCCGCTGCATTTCTCCTTCAGTGAAAGAAAACCAAGCTCTACAGTTCATTTCTCATGTGTCTTTTATTAGTGGAAGCTGTGCCTTGTTCACCCCAGCCATATCCCCAAACCCGTCTGTGCATAAGTAGGTTGGTATGTAGTCTGCCTATGTACTAATCCCTGGGCAGTAGGGGCAGCACAGAAATAAGATGCATACAGATGCTTCCAGGGGCAGCTATCATTGGTGCAGTGCAAAGTATGTCTCCCCTCAACCTCCTTTCAGTTGGCCGGCTTTCCAGGTTTATTTCCAAAATGTCTATGAATCTGTCACCTCTTTTTCTCTGCTTCATGATAGCGAGCTGCTGTTCTGTGGTTCCCCACCCTGACCTAACTCTCTGAGGTGAGACTGGGTTGTCACCTCCCAACTCCTGCCTCATGACTTTGGCCAGTTTTAAAAATTTCTTCCTTGAATATGTTCATATAGGTCTACAATGAAATATGAACTCATCTATTCCCCCGGAGTCTCTTCCAACTTCCTTTAGAATCCCCCAACTTGTCCACATCCCAGCTTTATGTCCTTAAAACAGTAATCCACTTTCATTTTTGACATTTATTTATTGTATGTGTGTTTGGGGCGGGGCATGCATGTGCCGTGGCCTGTGTGTACGAGTCAAAGGTAAGATTGTGGGTTGAATTTTCTTACTTTCACCCTCTGGTGCTGAACTCAGTTGCTAGGCTTCATAGTGTCTTTACCTGCCATACCCTACTAATCCTCAAGTCCACCCCCCTTCCCAATTTTCTAAAGCACAGATCTGTTCTGGAAGGAAATAGGCAAGAGAATAGATATTAACTCATTAAAATGATAATTTATTGGTCCTTTTCAGAACAATATTGTGTCTTTATGTTTTGTGAGACAAAGTCTCACTAAGTAGCCCAGGCTGGCCTCAGAGTTGCTATGTATTCCAGGCTGGCCTTAGTCCCCCAATGCTGGGGTTTCTGGCATATGCCTCCCTGCCTGCAAAATACTAGCTTTAGTATTTTTCATTGTTCATAAACCATTTCATTGTTTTACACATGAGATCCATTTGCAGACAAGAGCCAAATTATATTGGGATATCCCATTTTTATTTTTATTGTCTCTCATTTATAAGTTTTTCATATATATGAAATATAGAATAGTATAATGAATCTTTTCCATTCCATCAAATGGTAGTTGATTTCTTTTTTGTATAGTCGAATTCTCCTGATTTCTAATAAGATTCAATATACCTTATTCTACTTATAGATATTTCACTGTGAATCTCTGGGAAAATCAGAGTTTTCAAAGAACAGAACAAAAGCATCATGAACATAGATAAACTATTTCATGATGCTCACTGCTGTCGGATATCCAGCCACCGAGGAGATTTTTAATAAAATCAAAATCGCACAAATTCTTTGTGTTACTTTGTAAACTGGAATTCAAATGAAGTCCCAGTTTTATACTCTGTAATAAAATCTGTTACCTGTGTTTTCCCCCTTTGAGCATAAAATGCAAGGGGAACTAAGTCTCCTGTCCTACATTGTCTGTTTGGATTTGAGTGTCTTCCTGGTGCACTTTCTGCAGATGAGCTGTCGGGGGAGGGGCTCAGTCAGATTCAGGTTACACTTCAGGAGGGGGTGAGGATTGTTTCCTGGGGTTTCGGGTCTTGTCCCTTAGGTACTGCAAGAAAGGGTTTCTGTGTTAACAGCCTTAGCTGTTCTGTGCCCACAGGCTCTAATTCATTAGGAGTTTTAGGGGCTGGAGAGACGGCTCATTGGTTAAGAGCACTTGTTGCCCTTACAGAAGATGGGAGTTTGATTCAGGCAGCTCACAACCACCTGTCACTCCAAGGGTTCCGACACTCTTCTGGCTTCTGTGGATGCCTGCAGTCACACACACTTTCCACACGTGTGTTTATAAGTAGTTCTGCTTTTAAGTAGTAAATTGGAGATATTTATTCTGTTATCCCTACTTTTTGGCCCCTCCTGCCTTGTTCCTTATGTGTAGGCAGAGGTGCAGCTGTGAAGGAGAGGGAGACTGTCTAATACTTCCTTCCCCCTTACCACTTTTTAAAGCTAAGAGTTTGGTTCCTTGCACACTGCAGCAGTTTCAAGTGCTTTAAATTTCATTTATTCACTTACGTACTGAAACTCTGGGAGCTGGATGTTGGGCTTGGCGCGCTTAGTCAGGTGTTCTACCACTGAGCCATGCCTTCTGTCCTTTGTCCTGTGTTGTATGCCTTGCATTTTATCTTTTAAACCTGACTCTTGGCTCCCTCATTTTCCCCTCTCCCCATGTTTCCTTCATTCTAAAATGTTGAAAATTCTGGATTTCTGGGGAAATGAGTTTGAGCCTTTTATGATCTGCTTAACTGAGGCTTTTCTAAGTAATTGCTTCCACCTGTTATCCTTCACAGCCTTGTGCTTCTTCCACAGTTTATATATACTTTGAGTATAATTGCTATTTTCGTATCATATTTTTTTCAATCAATTCAACACATTGAAGACAGACCTGGTTTAAATACAATTTCTTAGATCTTTGCACTGTGCCTGCCCATAACTTCTCCTCAGCAAATGTCAAATAGTACAAAGATGTGTGAACACACACACACATCTCCTCTTTACTAATTCATATATTTATAATTTGAGAGTCATAACTGTGAATATATCTGAGCAGTTAGGAACACTGACTTTTGGTCTGTCCCCTCTGGGGATGGAGTGGGCAGGGGCAAGAGAACTCACTATATCAATAAGAGATGTTTTGTCTCGCACACAAGCACACTAACGGAGTCTAAACCACACGTGTGCAATCAGTTTTATACAGTAAAATCCTGGGGTAACTTGGGAACCAAAGTAAAGGTGTCTGGGTGCGATTGTGTGGTGGTTGCCTGTCTTTGTGTTTGAGCACATGAACTTGCCAAGTGTGGGAATTCTTCAGAACGTCTTGGAAAACCCTTTATAAAACTGCTTCTACCGTGAAGAATATTAAACAACAAGAAAATAACGGGAGGGGGGTGAGCAAAGATTACAAATTAATCTTTTATTGTGACAGCAGAAAGATGTGGGCCTGAAAATCCCCAAATATTTGCTTCTGTGTTTTAAAAAAGCAAATAGTTTCAGAGAAATTTCAATAACAGGATGTTGAAGTGAAAGAAGTTTCTGCCTCCCTGTTTCCTACAGAGGACTGTGCACAGGCCTGATAAGGTGAGACTTTCGGGACCACCTTGTTTTTGCTGTCTGCACGGTGAAATACGAGTCCATTCCCTTTAATGTTTGTATGTGCCTTTGAAATTATTGCAACGGGTAAAATGCCACTTGTGTGTAGTACAAAATGACAGTGTTTTCCCCTTCCCGCTTTCTCAGGTTGCATAATTGTCAAGACAAATTAGTTTAATAACTTTAATTTGATGGGCCAATCTTTACTCAGCAGCCGTGCTTGCATATCTGCAACCATGCAATTAAATGTTTACTGTGTATGTGGAAGAATCAGTTAAAAAAATTACTGCAGGAGGCGTCTGGTAGCGCAGAGTTAGCTGCACAGTCATCCAGCAAGACAGCAAAGGTGAGGGAGTGCAGTTAGTTCCCTTGAAGAAGTCACTGTATTTGTGTTACCACTGCTGCTCTCAAACGCATATTTAATTATGTACGCTGGAAGGCCGTTCCATAGTCAGAGTGGTTTTACCAGAGCCATCATGACTTCTAAAGAGCAAAACTTAAACCTAAATTAATTTTTCACGATGGGAGTTTGACTCTTATAAGGAAAAAAAAGATACTATTTTGAAAGAGAAAAGATTGGTGCAGCCATTTTTTTTAACTTGATCACATCCAACTCTCCTGTCCGCTTCCTGTGAACCCTCCTATCTTTAAGTCCTCATTGTTTTGTTTCCTGTAATGCTCTGAATTTGTTTAGTTCTGCCTGCATGAGCACGGTCAAACTACCAGTGACCACAGCCACGAAGGAAAATGACCCTCCATTCTCCTTCAGTTACCAATAGCCCCTCAGCTACTGGGATACATACTCGTGAGCCCCTAGCCTGCATTTCCCAAAACTGCTCATCCACTGGCTCTGATGCTCCTCTTCTATGATGCTCCCTGGGCCTGTGGGAGTTGCTATAGATGTCTCATTTAGGATTGAACATTCAACATTCACTTTTTATCAGCACGTTGACCAGTTATGACTCTCTCTGTTTACCGCTTCCCACTGCAAAACAAAAAACCAAATACACAAAAGTTTCTCCGACCAAGGCCGATTTTAGCACTAATATATAGGTGTGAAAATAAATATTTAGAATGATGTTTAGCAAATATGTCTGTTTACCAAAAGCAGCAGTCCTGGATTTATCTGCCTTAGGCCTGGGACCTCCTCAGCCAGGCTTTTGACCAGGTTTATGACAGCAGGCATGAACCTTATTGTCCTAGAGGTGTCCTGTCTTGCATGTGAAGACAGCTGATGGATGTCTTTCCTGTCTTTATTTCTGGGACCCGCGAAATTGGAATCTGTGCGCTGCTGTGTTCTGCACAACTGTCCTTCTTCCTAGCCAAGCGCCTTCAAGTGTTACACACAAAGGTGAGCTGAAGTCTTGCACTAAGAACGCTCCTCTCAATCCACTGCAAAGGCTGAATGAAGGGTTCATTACCATAAGCCAGCATAGCTATTCCCACGTGATCCTGTCGGTCCCACTTGTAATTGCATCAATTAGATAAGATATGTAGGCGGATGTGTATTTAATGAGTTCCAGTGTTTTCCGTCTGACTGCTCTCTAACAGCCGGCTTTGGTGACTGCTCCATTCCCGTGACCTGATGTGCCTCTCTTTGCTCTTGAATGAGGACAAGCCTTACTTCAGACACAACACACCATTGCCTTTCCCTTCGTCCTTTGGTCCACTTTGTCCACGCTAACCTTGTAGGTGACTCGTGTCTGTACGCACGATTTCCAGGTTGACTCCATAGGTTCTTCAGCTTCGCAGCACTGCTCCTGTTACCAGATGCCTTCAGGGCATCTGTAAACGTTCATCTTTTCTTTGTGTGGCTTGAGTTCAAGTCTTCCCTAGTCACTTTAAGTGGACAACCAGTTGTCATCAGCTGTACTTACTCTACAGACTGCTGGAAAATACCTCTCCTACCAGACTATATACGTAGAGAGCCCTTAGTTTTCCTTTCTCTAGTTCTGCTCCCTTCTCTTCTCATGTTCTGGCAATCACTGTTCTGTGTTCTTAGCTTACACATATGTAAGAACATGCTGAATTTTACTATCTATGTCTGGTTTATCCCACTTACTGCAATACCTTCCAGTTTCATCCCAGTTACAACAAATGGCAGGATTTAATTCTTTTGTGATGACAGAGTAATAATAATAATAATAATTCCATTGTGTTTGTGCACCAAGTTTTCTCTGCCCCATTCATCTATCAATGGACAGTTCTATATATATATATATATATATATATTATGTGTGTGTATATATATATATATATGTATATATATATATATTAAAAAGCTACTGCTCCATAAAGAATCCTGAGGCCTGGGTCTCATAGTTGCACTAGCTTTGTGATCTGGAGCAAAATGCTTATTGATATCTTTGAGAATTATTTTTGCGATCTCTGAAATGTGCATACCCTCTAAGCAGATTGTTTAGTAAATCAGTAGGTAGTAAATGACGGGCGCCTTTAGTTGATGCTTTGCTAGTACTTATAACTTGCACGTCTCTAAACAAGTTTTCCCTCTTTTGTAATAAAGTGGGCATCCAGGTAATATACTGCCTCCTGGCCTATATGTTGGCTTTATTTATAAACCCTTTCCCCAGTGTTTGAGTGCTGCTACAAGATGTTAGAAATATGTCTTTAGCTGCAACATATAACGTGAAAATGCAGTGGCGTGAGCATTTTATTGTTTTTGTTGATAGTTTATTCTGCTTTCGTACAACACAGTGCCAAGTACTGTGTTTCCATGTGTAGCTAGCATTTGATAGCTTGCGTCTCTTTGCCTTATGGATTTTGTAGGTGAGGGTTCCCTCATGTAAGCCTCTATGAGGACCCAGCCATGGAGTCCTGTGTTGAGAAGACCTTGTAGTACAGTTAGTCACCTGTGACTTCCTGTTACCCTAATACCTGCCAGCCCTTCAGTAGCTTAAAACACATAAAAAAGTAGATGTAGCTAAGATGTTTTAATCCATCGGAAGCCATATTATTATTTTTATTATTACTATTACTATTTTCTGCCTTTATTGTGTGTGGTTGAACTGCTTCAGAAAGCTAAGGAAAAAGCTCTTAGTTGCTGTAGGAAGAACAGTTAAATGCGTTTAACCTAGATTTCTTTTCCGGGATGCCAGATATCCTTCCAAGGGAGAGAGATGCCAATTCCTGTTTCTGATTAGTTCATTTGCAGAATAGAGAGCACATAGCCGAGATGAAAAGGTAACACGATTTTGAATTAGATTCATAACTCTGTATTTTAAGGAAGCTTTTTAACGCTACCCATAAAATGCCACTTTACGCCTGGCATCGGATCTATTAATTTGACTACTATGAATATGTAGGAATATTTTTGAAAACGCCTGTGGTCTTGTAAAGCCTCCAGGCCCTTATTAGCTGAAAACTCCTGCCTTCTGTCAGGGCATGGAGCCAAGGTAAGGCCCTTAAGTAGATAACGTTTAGCATTTGAAATAATAATAATGAAAGAGAAGTCCATGTGGGGCTTTCAAGTCGCGATCCATTGAAATATCCGTATGGAGCTGGAGGCCGAGGGAGAAGATGAAGCAGATGTCAGGTTTGCTTTAGCAGGATGCCCTGCCTAACCACCTTCCCTCTGAAGAGTTTGATGCCCAGCATCCTGGGGAGGCAGTGACTAATTCATCTGATCCATCTGTTGCCTTGGGAGGCACTATGGACTAGTTCCTCCAACTGTTCGTATCAGTAGAGAATATGACCTTACTTTGTTCTTGTGGGGCCTTTCCCCCACCTGCCCTTCTCCTACGTGGCTCACCTTGGACTGACACCTCCCCTTCAAATCTCCTCCTCCCCTACCACAGAAGAAAAATTGGGAAAATTCCTTTCATAAACCCATTCAAAATTAAAAATGAAATAGGCCGTGACTTTTTTTTTTTTTTTTTTTTTAGCCTTCTCTCCTTAAAGACAGAGTTTCAAAGCATTTCATGAGCTAGTGTCTCACACTCTGACTACAAGCAGTCCCAGTCAAGGTGTAGGGAAGTCACAGCTCTTCCGTGGTCTGAGTGTGCAGGCCTCCCTCCAGGCAGTGCAGATGGAGAGTGGACATGGACTGGTGTTTTCTTTGTGTGCCTTGGATTTGCCTTCAAGGGGGACTGAGCTAAATAATGATGATCCATTAGTCCTCCTACACCCTGCCAGGACGGGACATGTTAGCTGTAGGCTCTCTATTTCAACGCCAGGCTGTGCTCAGGGCCTAGGAAGGGAGAATCCTACTTCCCCATCTTCTCGTCTGTTATACTGCCGTCTTCCAGTGTTCATGGAAGGAAGGGCTTGTCTGCTTTATCACAGACCCAGCAAGCAGCAAATAACTGAAACATTGAGTCTGACTCTAGGAGAAGTTCCTCCACCCCAGCTATTGTCTCCACTTATTTTTCCCCTTTGGACAGGCCCAGTGTTTGATGTCCCAGCCTGTAGCCAGAAGCCCGATTGGGAATTCAGCCAGCTCTTCTGTGTTATCTAGGTGAGAATTCTAGGACTTGCCCGGGAGCCACTTTTCTTACCTGGATAGAAACAGGAATGGCTCACTGAATGATTTTATAGAGTTGCTAGGCAGAATAATCAAAACATTTTTAAAGATGTAAAATATTAATCAGTGTCAAATACCAAAACATTTAAATGATGCCAGTTCTATCTCAAGAAGGGTCATCACATTTTCTTTCCGCTGTGATAGTCTGTGGCCTTCAAAGTATATCTAACTGTTCCAGCTAAGAGATTTTTGTCTTTTAAAAAAGTCATGAATAATTATTTTATAGAGCCAATAATTACTTTTTCCCTTCCAGCCAGTGTTGCTTATCCAAGGTTAAAAGTCGTACATCAGGTACAGCTGTTGGAACAAAGCGGGAAAAAGACAATATACACATTTGCAGGTCCTGTGGTGACTGGGATCCTAAAACATTTAGACCTTCATTTAAATGTATCACTGTAAACCAGCAAAGGCCACGGCAGAAATATAATACCCTTCACAAGAAAAGTATCCCAAATGAGTTGCTAGCATGGAGGCTTGGGAACAGAGCAGTCGGCACTCAGAGACAGCAAGAGCACCACCTTCCCTCATGAGTCCTCAATCCAGAAACTGTCCGTTGGTCCATTGAGTCTTTGCCATGCAGCTCTTGAATTGACTTGGACATATGTAATAAGGAGCAGCTTAAGAAGCTGTGTCTCGCCGGGCAGTGGTGGCGCACACCTTTAATCCCAGCACTTGGGAGGCAGAGGCAGGCGGATCTCTGTGAGTTCGAGGCCAACCTGGTCTACAAGAGCTAGTTCCAGGACAGGAACCAAAAAGCTACGGAGAAACCCTGTCTCGAAAAATCAAAAAAAAAAAAAAAAAAAAAAAAAGAAGAAGAAGCTGTGTCTCCTGCCAGGTTTTAACTGGTTACTGTATGTAACTAATCTGTTTTCTTTGTTTATGAGGTTGAGTACAGACCGTCATGACTCATGTTACTTTTGTAAAAGTATCCTCAGGGTAAAGTAGTGGCACGCTTAGGCTTGGGATTCCTGACGTAGGACTGCACTGATTCTGAAGTGCATTTAGAGTCCCTGACAGCCTTTGAAGAAATCTCTTATGGCGCAGTACATGGCTTTGCATTTATTTTGCTGTGTTATTGTTACAGGAGGGCATATTCACCCATCACTCAAAGCTAAGAGGTAGTCTACTTCACCCTAGAATTATGATAAAAATCTTGATCCTCTAGAAATCTGGGCTCAGCTCAAGAACGTGAAATTTAAAACTGTGGAAAAAAATCTAAATTCCTTCATTTAAAATCCTGTAATTGTTCTGATTAGTAAAGGACTAGGGAAATCAGCCTTAGAGATAGTTTACCTGGAGAGGCGTGGTATTACAGGTTTAATATATTGTCAGTTGAATGCGAGCTGGATTCATCTAAGCCTGTACAATAAGAAAATTCATATGGAGAAGTGCAGCACTCCCGTCCAGTTGTATCTGGGTCCTGAGTTTGGCTGTATGGTTTACAGATGCCAACAGAACAGAAACATCACTCAAGAGTAAGCTCTGGGCCTTGGGGGCTCCGAGAAACCCATGTGTGGTTTAAGGAACACTGGTTAGGAGCAGACATAGTAGCTGGTTAGAATTGTGTTCCTTGGGACTCTCAGTGTGTTCTGATCAACAGTGGGAGGTTGTAGTGAGCAGGTGAAGGCTGTAGTGAGCAGGTGGAGGCCGTGGTGAGCAGGTAGAGACCAGAGTGAGCAGTGGGAGGTTGTAGTGAGCAGGTGAAGGCCATGGTGAGCAGGTGGAGGCTGTAGTGAGCAGGTGGAGGCCTTGGTGAGCAGGTAGAGGCTATGGTGAGCAGGTGGAGGCCGTAGTGAGCAGGTGGGAGACCATAATGAGCAGATGGGAGGCCATAGTGAGCAGGTGGAGGCTGTAGTGAGCAGGTGGAGGCCGTAGTGAGCAATAAAATAAGTGGAAGGATATAAGAATAGATAATCCAGCTGGGTGTGGTGGCGCATGTCTTTAATCCTAGCACTAGGGAGGCAGAGGCAGGTGGATTTTTGATTTCAAGGCCAACCTGGTCTACAAAGTGAGTTCTAGGACAGACAGGGCTGTTAGACAAAGAAACCCTGTTTCAACCCTGCCCCCCCAAAAAAATTTTAAATAAATAAATAAATAAGATAGTATTATTTGGGAGTGAGAGGCCAGCCTGGTCTACAGAGTGAGTTTCTAGAAAACTGCACTACATAAAGAAACCATGTGTCTCAAAAAACAAAAAGCAACAAAAATAGATAATATTAAAATCTTTATTTTACAAGACTTGAATACTTTGTTCATTGGATAGCGATCATCGATCATGTTTTCTTTCTGTTAATTTTGTTTCAGAGAACTGCATTTGACTGTAATGAAGTCATATTCTTTGTTTATCCTACTCTGTTTTGGGAAAAACAAGTTTATAGAGGCAATGCTAATATGCAGCCTCACAAAGTTATGTGTATATAAAGAGGTAAAAGCAGAAAATGGGGTCAGGGAAGAGAAACGTCAGTCCTTATTCATAGGTTGGCATGTTTTTTCATGAAAATGTTAAGTGCATACATTGATGGGTGAACTGGACAGTAATTCTCTATGTTTTAGGCTGGTCCCCTCTCCACCTATGCTCACTTATGCTGCTTCTTTGAATTCGTTTGCAGTGTTTTGGTCCCTCAGACTGGTAGTTCCCTCGTACTCTCTACCCTCTTATATGGTAACAATGTGTGGAGTTGACATGACTCTTGCCAGCTTGGTCCTTCACCATCCGCTGGCCTGGTCTGCTTCCTTTATTCTTTCCCTTCTACACACAAGGGATTAGTCATTTACATATGATCTTATTCCTCCAGGATGGTTAAGCTATGTCAGTGGAATGACATTTGCAAAATTCCCTAGGAGAGGGAAAGAAAGACAGCATCGTGACTACCATGTTACTGTCCAGAGTGGGCCTGTGTTGAGTGGCACTGTGTCTCGATCTGATGGTGCTTGCCTCAGTGTATGGCTGTAAAAACATTGACTGAACTTCTCAGCTCGGTTTGTATATTTTTACTACATTCAAATTACATCTCAATTAACCTATAAAATATCTTGTCTTATAGACATTATTTTTCCAACTGATTAGTTTGTATTCCTAACTTTTTTTTTTAAAGAAACTATTTCCTCAAGTATTTTAGAGAAAATTGCTGTTTCCATGTTTGAAGAATTCTTGATGTATTTCAAATATTATGGCAAATGTCAGGTCAGCTGTAAACCATATATTAGAGCATAAAACTAGTTAAGGGATCGTATCTGGCTTGTCCAGCGCTGTCTTCCAGTGTGCTAACACTTTCAGACACATGAAAATATAAGTCAACAAAAGGACTGTACAATTTCTCTCTCTATATATATATGTGTGTGTGTGTGTGACTTAACGGATATTTTTATATGAACAAATTAACTTTAATATGGGCATCAATACTTTTATCACGTGTGCCCTTTGCATATGCTTCTTAATGTAAAACTCTTAAATCTATTCTTTGTCTAATGCTTCACATTTTATCAGTAGTTCCCTAGGTTGCTGCCGAACTCACCATGAAATCCTTCTGGTTGATCCTCATGACTTCCCACTTGTTCCCACTTGCATATTCATTCAATAGGACGCAGAATTACCTGGTGCTGCCAGATATATATAACTGATTTGTATTTTATTTTTGTGAAATATAAGAATTGAATCTGCTGGGCATGGTACTGTACTCCTTTAATCTCAGCACTTGTAAGGCAGAAGCAGGCAGGTGTCTCATCTACAGAGTGAAAATAGTCTCCAACAAAACAGCGAAACAAAAATCCCCAAGCACAAGGAGCTGAATCAAATTGCCATACTAGATAAAGGAGGGCAATGAAACACAATTAAGTGAGCATCTGGTGTATGTTTGATATTGTTTAATAAAAACACCTTTAAACCGTGTTGGAAATACTACGCTGCTATTGAGGGGATGGCATTGGATAATGCATGCATATTTGACAGATAACTGTTTATACTGCCTTCTTAAAGGCAGCGGATTCTCCATCATTTACGAGAGGATTTATTTAGCTAAGATATGCTCTCAAGCTTTCTCCAAAGATGAAAATAAATAAATAAAAATCAGCTTTTATTGCAATATAGTTTGCCTAGTTAATATAATCAGTGTAATGTAGAATGTTTATATTCAGAGTAATACGGCCATTACCACCACCAATGTATATCCATTAACTCTTAGCTTTAATTTTCCCATTTCTAGAGCCTTGGGCAACCACGAATCTATTGACAGAATTTTCCTCCTCTGAATAATTTGTATCCATGAAATCATTTAAATAATATGTGATCTTTCATGCCTGATAAAAATACACAGACATGGTATTTTGAAGGCTAACACATAGCATGAACAAAACTTTATTCCTTTTATGATTAAATAATGGTCTAGTATGTAAATTTGCCAAACTTTAAGAAGATTATTAGTATTTAACGCACGATTGTTGTCTGTGTGAGTGTATATGCCCGTGTGTGAATTGGTGCACTCGGTGTGTTTACTCACATGGGGCAGAAGAGAGGATTGGGCATCCCCTTCCGTCATTCTCTCCTTATTCTCTCCAGCAATCCTCCTGGCCTTGTCCAGTTTGGATTTGGGACTGCAGGGTACAATCCCAGCCTGTTACTGGATGTCGGGATCTGAATTCCAGTCCTTTTGCTTACAAGGCGCTCTTAACCATTGGACCCTCACCCCACGGATATTTGCATTATTCTTAACATTTGCCTATCGCGAACAATGCCAGTTTGAAAAGTTAGGTGCCGGTTTTTCTGTGGCTTCCATGTAGTTTTACATAATATACTATTAATGATGCCGTCCCTTCTGATCCTATAGCAGTATTCTGGATTCTTAATGTTGTTGATATGGTTTTCCTGTTCCTCTGTGACTTGGTGTTTTGAGGAAATTTGGGGACTCTGGTAGATGTTGAAGGGAGTGGGCCTCTTCTCTTTTGATTAGACCGTCCCATTGAGTCAGTTGTTACCGACCTTACCGCTGCAGAAAAGGAGGTAAACTAGATGGTCTCAGTCACATCTTCATGTCTGGCAGGGAAGCTCCTTCCTCAGTTTGCTGGCATGCAGCTTTATGGACATTGTCCTCAAGGATCTCATCCAGTGGAATCATTTCACCCTCAATTCCTGGTTGCTTTTTATGTCTGGCCATTATATAATTATTGTTTTTCTTTAATTGGAAATTCTTTTGAAGGGAAAATAAATTTAAAGAGAAAAAGACAAAGCCTACCATTCCTTCTCAACATTTGTATCAATTATTATTATTACTATCATTTTGCCAACTGTTTTGACTAGTAGACTAAGTGCTCCCAATAAATAAAGTGTGGACTTCTTATTCATCCAGTGTTTCATGCACTTTTTAACTCGATTACAAATGAATCAATTTAATTAGAATTTCTAGTGTGGCGAATTTTTCCTAGGTGAAAATCAAAGCATTGATCTTCCTCAATGTCAGTTTGAACTTGGAGCTGTGTGCAGAATGACCTGATGGGCTATTATTTTTAGTGCAGGTGATGTGAAGGCCCTTCCCTTCCTACCAGGAAAAGGAGCCTGACCTGTGTTTCTGTTTACAGACCTTGGACTTATCAATAGCTAAAATTTGCTACCCATTTTAAATACCCACCTTACCAAAGAGTTAATGGGTTGCACTTGCTAAAAGAATGACCTTTGTATAGCTCTCCTATAGGTATTTGTAGCAACTTAGGAGGCTTTTAACTTTTCCCCTAAATGCCCTTTTCCAAATTAGTGCTATATTAGCACTAATTGCTTATCTGGTGTAAGTAGTTTTATTTTATTGGTGAGACTTTTATTGGTATTTGTACACATTCCACAAAACAAATGATGTAAGAACTCCCACTTCAGCATAGTATATTACAGTTAGGTCTTCCACAGTAATCCCAGGAAGTGTAGGCAGCAAGGTCAAATCAATGCTCTTTTAGGATAAGATGTTGAGTTGCCGTAGAACAGGAGGAGTTGGAAGTCTTAAAGGAGCAGAAAAATGCAAAGCTTGTGTGTGGGATCATTAAGCATCTTTTCTTAAGAAAATGCCATTTTGTTTTTGTTCATGAAGGAAAAATAGACAAAGTGAAGTCACATTTTAAACCAAGCCAGAGAAATATGCCTTAGCAAAGCTACTAAGTTCCTCAGCACTGTGAGAATGCTGCTGTGCTAGGTACCCATAGGTAAACTGCAGCCCAGAGCCCAGACACCATCTATTGTGTGTTTTTATAAATAAAACTTTATTAAACACGGTCATAATCATTTGTTCATATTTTGCACTTCTCTTATGTCATAAGATCGTAATTGAATAGGTCTGACAGAGATTGTAATGCCTGTGAAATGCAAAATCTTTGCCATTAGGCCTTACATGGGAAAAGGTTACCAACTTCTACTGTATACACAATAAAGAAGACTCTTTTAGTTATCCTTATTGAGTGGAATCATGGGGGAAAGTGGTTAGGACAGATTTTAAGATAACTCATGCCCAAAGCAAAACATACACCAGTAGAATTACAGGCATGAAAAGGAGGACATGGGTGGTCATCTTAGTACTTCAAGATAGCACAAACCATAATGTGTGTGTGTGTGTATATGTGTGTGTGTGCGTGTGTGTGTGTGTGCGTGTGTGTGTGTGTACACTAGCCTGTTTCTCACTGTAGTATTAACCGGGGATTCTCTGTGGTCTGGAGTATTGGTTGTACTTAGATAGTCATATAGCTGTACCACTCCAGGACATCTTTAGAATAGATGGCCAGGGCATCCATGGAATGGGGTCTGCCATCTCCAGTGATGTCTCTGGCAGCTGAAAGCCTCTATAAATAGGCTTTGGTCCTTCCTACAAGCGCCATTATTCTGGAGATTAGACCTCCAAACACACATTGATGACAGGAACCAAAAAAAAGCTCCTTTGTTGGTCCGCTCTTTAGCTAATCTATAGCCAGAGCAGAGAATCCTTCATAGACACACACACTCCTCAGGGGTAACCCGTCAAATTGTGGGTTTATTGGCCTCGAAGAGAATAGCCATAGGACTGCTGAATGTCCCTATTTTGAATGTCCCTATTTTTCTGGCATTCTGTGCCTCTGCAAACTCTTCTCTAGTCTATTGTGTTACTTACGGCACCGAAGAGACTTTCCCAACACGAAAAACCCCGGTGATGTGGCTTGATGCTCACTGATCTCACTGCAAACCCGCTCATTCCACTAACGTTATAGGAAGAACGGTACCTTTTGTGCCCTGTTGACCAAATATCTTGTGTCTTCACTTGTTTTGTGCATGACATACAGAAACGGCAGTGTCAGCTGGAAATGGGAATTTGGTTTCAGGCTAGGACTGGTCCACCAGACCTAGAGTGAAGGCCAGACCACTAAAGAGGACGGTCGAACCCAAATACCTCAGGAGACAAAGAGTCTTGTTTGCTCCAAACGGTGCGTTAGCATCTAGGTTAGAGAGAGGCTACTGAACTGTCTTGTCAGACCAAAGGTGGCAATTCTCAGTCATCTTGAGTTTGTAATTTTACTACAATGTAAAACCAGTTGCTGTCACACGATTATGTGAGCTCTCTAGATGACTTAGATTGTTCGGGGTGTAGTTCTCAAGTTGGAGTAATTCTTAAATGCACTGGTAATTGACATGTGTAATTGTCAGGACCTGAGTGTGTATGTGTGTGGTTGAAATTTTGGCATTTTAGAATAAATTTATTAAATCTAAAATTCTTCTGGACTTGGAAAGAATATTTGGGGTATATTCTCATTTGAACCAAGAGAAATGTTTTGCCTATATATTTCAAACATAAATATTATAAAAGTATTTGGAAAGTACAGAATATACTTTTTATAGGGAATATAAAATGCTGTGGTCCCAACTTATAGTCTTTGGATTTTTTTTTAATAAAAATAAAATTACATTTTCCCTCCCTTTCCTCCCTCCAGCCACTCCCATGCACACCACACCTTTTGCTCTTTCTTAGATGCTCTCTCGTGTGCTCAACATTTCTCAGTAGCCTGTAGTTCTTTGTCTAGGATTAGGGTCCTCTTGAGATTTCCCTCTTCCATGTTAGTCTGTCTGTTGGTGTTATTTAGGTCTTATGTAAGCAGCCATGTCCAATACAAACTATTTTTCATATTCTTCATCTGTCAGGATAGGGAGTCATCTGAAAGAGGGTCAGACTTGTTTGGGGTTGGCTTCCCTTCTGTTATCTCTTCCTTATCCCTTTTCTGTCAGCGAACACTGTTGCCACACACAGTTGAGAGCCATTTCGTCAGAAAGTGACTCACCGAACTCTGAATGCCAGAGCAGAATGTCCAGCACCAGCAGTTATTTCTGATATTTTTATATAGTTAGTGTGTTACGATCTTAGAGGTTTTTTATTAAGGGCTTTGTTTATTGTGGATTTTATCAGTAAATAAATATATATATATATATCACTTCCCAGTCTGAACGCAGAGGTTCGCTTTTACTCCTGGGTGAAATTTCGCTTGATTATGAGCTTCCAAAAATCAACAAAGAGGAAAGCATATAATCTGGAGTGAGACCATCACACAGTAGGATCCCTCAACTTCAAAAGCCAGGGGAGGGCTGCACGCAGCTGGGGATTGCTATATTTTATGTACTCCTCATAAGTTAAGTTTGGCTTGGCAGAGAATTTTTAGGAGTAGATAAGGTTCTGTAAGTAGAACTTTGCAGTTTTAGCCAAAGAAAACAGGCTGTAGATTTGATGACTCTATTTGATTTATTAGTGCCATATGCAGGGCCTTTTGATCTTGAGGACTCCGTAAACCAGTGAATTGATATTTATCAGAACTCTGTCATATGGGAAAGAAATCTTAATTTGCCTGTAGTGTTGATACTAATGTAATTATCCAACACCTGCAACCCATTGATGGTAATTGTGTTAGGTTCTATTAAATTTTAATGATATGTATATACAGCATTAACAACAAGTTTGGGGATTGCATTAACACCAGAAATACTCATTTCTTAGCTCTCTCACATTTGCTTCTGTCTCTACCAGAAACTCCTCTTAGGGGAGCCGACACTGGATGATGCTAGCAATTGTGGTGAAAGAAAAATCAGAAATAGCTTGATCAGTAATGATACTATATAATAAATTCTCTGTAAAATCTCCATTTTTAAGGCTAGCATAGAGGAGTTTTAAATTAAACATGAGGGTTCACTCTACCTCATAATTCCTCTGTAATACTTTTTTATAAGTAGCCAAAAATCCTGGGCAAATATTTCTGCCACCAAGCAGTCAACATCCATCTGTTTTGTCTTTTCATCCCCAAGACCCATTCCATATGGCAGAACTGTCCAACTTTGTAAAATTAAAATAAACTGTCAAGAACAGTATTATACAGTTAGTATTTTCTTTAGGTGGATCTTATTCTTGATATTCTGAGTAGGAGAAAAAGCCTCTCAACCCCAAAGAATGCATTTCACTTCTCTTTTCTGTGCCTTCTGAGTAATTGCATGACCAGGCCTTTTTTTTAATTTTAATTTTTTTATTTTATTTTTGCTTCTGTTTATCTTTTTCTTTAATTTTTTGGTTCTATTTTATATGTATATGTTTTATTTACATGTCTGTATGTCTACATGTCTACCAGGTCTAATATCCACTGAGGTCAGAAAAGCGTGCTGGATCTTCCAGAACTGGAGTTACAGATGATTGTGAGCCACCAAGTTGGCTGCTGGAGTCAGAGCTGGTTCTTCTGCAAGCGCAGTAATTGTGATTTAAATACCGAGCCATCTCTCCAAACCCAGCATTTACCTTCTTAAATTTTTCACTTTTGCTTATTTTATTTGTGTAACTGGATGTTGTCAAAGCTCCCTGCTCGAGAAGTTGGACCGGTATAAAAGAAGTCTCCCTATTTCTTTGAAGTACCTAGTGTCTTCAGGGAAAGCTATTATAAGAAGAGGTTGGGCAAGCCCGATGGACTCGGGGGTGACTTTTCTTAGATCATAATTTCATAGTTACTCTTACATCCTGCCCAGCGCACTCTGCAGTACCTTGTACTCAGTTACCATATAAGTTCGTACCATGAGGCTCCCGCCTGCCCCTTAGACATAAAGAACTGAGACAAGCAGACTGTGTTGCTTGGCAAAAGTCACACTAGAGTGTGGTGGGATCAGATCTGAACTTCTAGACCCTAAGCCCCGAATCTATTCCAGTCATCCCATCTGTATGCCGAAGTGGAGTTTTCGGATACTTCACATTAGATTCCTGTCAAATGAAGCATAATTATTTTAAGATTGTTTGACGTTTTAATAACTCGTCTCTGTTGTGGAGTGAATAGCCACATTGTCCTTTTGCTTCTTGTTGACTAACATGGACTTTAATACCTGAACACATTTATACCCCAGCAGCCTTGCTGGCGTAGTTAGCAGCCTGTTGTCAATAGCGACATCTATATTTTCTCTTTTTTTTTTTCTTATTTATTAGAAAATAGGAGTTCCATTTGTGGGAGTTTTAAGTTCCCATTCACTGTCTTCACCTTTAACACTGCTAAGCTTTATTTGCATATACAAAGACGGTGCCCCTATCTGGTGACTTTTCCCTGTTTGCAGAAGAGGTGTGTGCTGCCCCAGATAGGAGGGGCAGGTCCTATAGTTAGGGCAGTCTTGTCACAAAGATCCTGAAATCCTTACAGCCCCTCTCTCTCTCTCTCTCTCTCTCTCTCTCTCTCTCTCTCTCTCTCTCTCTCTCTCTCCTCTCTCTCTCTCTGTTGTGAACTTCATAAAACTACACAGTTGAGATTAAGGGATTTCCTAAAAATTTTGGTGTCAAAATTTATTTTAGAAAATTCCCTGGAATTACAAAGCAATGTGACCGAAGGTCCGGGTGCTGTAGGAGAGAGTTAAGCCTTTGACATCTGATCTCTAGCAGAATGTCTGCTCGCTGCACATACAGTAGTATCAGATGGAAGAAGCTGTTTCTAAAACAGTTCAGGGTGGATGTTTGCTTCTGATTAGCCTGTGTGTGCGTGTTGGATGAATGAGCAATTGCCAAGTCATGACCATGTGTTTGCTGTCATTTAAACTGCCAATCTAATCTAAATATACAGTGGGCGCCTAAGCAGAGTTCTTTCCTTTCAAGAGAAGTAGCAGCTCTCAGTTCCTTCCTGACACTTGTGAACTTGGGGACGGCTGTGTTCCTGAGGGCTGCTCGGTTTGATTTTGAAGGAGGTGAGGATGATTTCTCTGCTTGCTCTGTTGCTTGTTTGGGGTGGCCAGCTGTATGTTTACTTACCATGACCAATAACTCTATAGGAGAGAGTTTCCAAGATGTTCCATTTGCTGATATAAAGAGGATAAAATTGATGAAATCAGAAAAATCTTTCCAGTTTTAGGCCATGAATTTGCATGTAGCATGCCTAATCTAATTGAAAAACTCTGAGAAAGTTTTATACATAGCCAGTATTTTATAAAACCTCGATGTATAATTGGAGCCTTGATATGTACTCTTTCCTCCCACTGAGTGATTTAAAGTACAAGAAAAATCTTTCTTCTGTAACTTCAGGACATTGAAACATATACATTTTAATGCCATTGAATTCTTAAAATGAATATTAAAAGAAATATAAAGTCCCCTCCCCTACTTGCACTTGTATGGCTGAACAAATTCTATTACTTTCTGTGAGATGGCTAAGGTTCTGTTAAGGTAAGTTAGAACTGCCAGCACCCTAGCAATCAGAGATGAATCTTTTCATTGAGCCAAGTATGATGCTGGCCTTCCTCCCTGTGTCGCAATTATGTAGCCTATCACTTTGAGAAGTCACACTTCTAAGATGGTTTTCACTCTCATATACTTTTTAATAACAAATACAGTAAAATTTCACTTCCCTCAAAGAACTAATAACACTGTCATCTGAGCATTAGAGTAGTTCATTGAAATTAGCTATCAATTAAATGTATATGGGAATATTTTTTCAGTAAGCATTTTAAAATTTATGGCTTCAAATTCTTATCTACATACACATACCTCCGTTTTAAAGGTTCTAAACCTGTTTTAATGGAATTTGAGTTGATTTGCAGATTATTATGTATGACAAATAGAATCTAAGTAGTCACAAAATTGAAAGACTTTCCATTCAATGAGTATCATTAGATCTTTATACTTGTACAATAACATTTGCTATTTTTCTCTAAAGAAATATGTTATTGAATTATGTATTTAAAATATCAGAAAACAAGTACATTAATCAACAGAGATAAATATATCCTGGAAATACATTCAAGGAGATTTTTTTTCCATGTGTCTGTATAAGGTAATGCAGTCTCATGATACCCAAATAGTTAATCTTGTACATAAATGAGCAAAGTAATGACATAGAAATACTAATCTTAAAATATATTTTCCTGATGAGACAGAATGTATTGGGTTTACCTACATGTGGAGGTATCTAAAAACATAAAAAAAAAAAATTGATAGAATTTTGTTCATTTGTTTGTTTGTTTGGCTTTGAATGTTTCGTTTTGAAATTTTTCATCCTGTGGTGACTTCATAGAGGACAGATTGTCCTGAGTCGTCCCGAGGAGACTCACACTCAGTGAGTTGTTTAGAGGCACGAGCAGAGCTCTGCGAAGCTGCGCTCCCCTCTATTTGCCCTCCTGCCTTTCCCCTGCGGTTGTCCACCCTCAGCCAACTGTGCAGTCTGCTCAGCTCATCAGGCAATTGAGGGTCAGAGTATCTGTATTGCTACTTTCCCTTCACAGGTTTCCCTTAGGAACACCACTCCCTAGACTCATTGACTTTAAGGTTTCTAGTAGCAAACTTGAAGAGAGGATACGGCTATGTTCTTTTTTTTTTTTTTTTTTGGTTTTTCGAGACAGGGTTTCTCTTGTGGTTTTGGAGCCTGTCCTGGATCTAGCTCTTGTAGACCAGGCTAGTCTCGAACTCACAGAGATCCGCCTGCCTCTGCCTCCCAAGTGCTGGGATTAAAGGCGTGCGCCACCACCGCCCGGCACGGTTACGTTCTTTACATTGTTCCTAAGATGAAAACCAGCCAGTCTCTTAGGAGATGTTTAAGTCAAGTACAGTTAAGGAAGAAGAAAGAGCTGTGTTTTCTTTGCTTTTCAGCGCTGGTTATTGTATGTACAATGGGTGAAATATGGCTGGTAGCTTTGGTGGTGTGGGAAATAGTTAAAAAGGCATGTTGTAAACTAAATGCTGAAATTGTAAAATACCACATACATATTCGGAACATATATATGTCCAAACCTACAGTAATGTTCACAGAGTTGAGCTTCCCCGAATAGTGATTCTACAAGTACGTACAGGAAATGGTCTTGTTTTGTGAAGATTGAAAACAAGGTTTGACTTCTAAATCATTCTTGAGATATTGAAATTAAATGTGTTTTTGAGGATCAGTTCAGAAATAGTTCTAAACCATCCTCCAGGAGAGGAACAGCGTCAGCCTTGGACCCTCGTTAACTTGGCTGGAAGGAAAGCAAGAGAGGCTGAGGAGACCTCTAGCTGGTGCTGTCCTTAGCTGCCATTGTTGAAGGACATCTTTTGTGCTGATTTCAGTCCCATTAAAAAAAAAATCTATTTAGTGATTAGTAACCAGTGGATAAGAGCAGAAAACCCAAGTGAATTAAGACCATAAATACTGAAGTCTTTGGGATAACAGCCTGTAAAACTGTCAAAAGCACTGGGCAACTGACAAAAGAGAGACCAGAGTAGCAAGAAGTGTTAGCTGCAAGGCAATGCTCCAGATTCACAGACAGAAGACATCACTTGGTGTTCCTGAAAAAATAGATGTTCTTGAATTCAGTACCTGCGCATCATTATCTGTTTGTCTTGCATGGAGTCTGTCTGTTTGAAGTCTGTGGTTGACTGTGTTCGCTAGTGGGAATCACAACGCTTGTTTAAAGATAGCTTGCTTCCAAAATTAGAGCTATGATTCCTGAGACTCGTGTTTAGATCCATCAAGATCCACTTGCTGAGAATGTCAAGCCTGACTGGAGTGAGTGGGTGAAGCGTGTGCGTGTGTATTTTTAAAAGGCAGATGGTTGAAGTAGAGGCTGGCAAGTGCTTTCCTCTTGTTTTTAAATTAAAGTCTAAAGTTCATAATTCTTGAATATTTCTCCCTAGGGGGAAAACATTAAGTAAATAAAAACAGAAGTATGCAAGACTATATTGTAAACTGTTTTTATTCTTCTTGTGCAATGTGGAGATTTCGATGATGAAAGTCTTACTAGCCCCAATTTTAAATTTGCTTTTCGGATTGGAGAAAACCGAAGATGATGAAGTCCAGGTCTTTACTCTGAACTCTCGTTGTCTGCCCCCCTCCCCCCCCCCCGCCCTGTAATGATTAGGTGACAATGAGTGGCACTGTTAGCTCTCTGAATTCTGTGTTACTGTATAAACTTCAAATTTAAATGTGTGTTGGAGAGATGATTTCAGTGGATTTAAAGTATTGTGCTTCTTCAAGTATGAGGATTTTTTTTATCAACTTAGGGTATTTGCTTTTCAACATCCTGACTGTGAGAACTAGGCATGTCATTCATTTGAAGGGAGCAGATGTTAAAGGTTCTTGCCCCTGTCTTCCTAATCCTAAACACCCTTTAAGAAGAGAAATGTTCTATTACCCAAATAGGGATCTTTCTGATGGTGAGAAAAGGCGGTAAAAGGCAGTAAATCTGCCTTCTCATTATGAAGTGCAACAATGGATTGATTTATGAAGAAAAGCAACTGTTAGGCTTATGAGATGTGTGCATGGAGATGCAGGTTCCTCTGGAGCAGATCAGCGGCGGCATTCCTGCTATTCTTGACAGGAATCTAATATCGCCCATCAGGAGTATGTGATGCTGGACACTACATTTGTAAAAGGGTTTACTGAGAACAAAAGACTCCACCTCCTGTTGTTTTCACATGAGAACAGGCTCTTCGATGGGCCACATTTGTGCTGTGTTTCTTTTTCCCCCTCCACATTTTCATTAGGACAGAGAGGACATATTTAAAGCGGTCTCATTTTTTACACATTTTGTTAAGACTTGCATTTTAAGTTAAAGTTAATGTAAGTATAATGGTTTTAAGTATTTGGCAGGCATAAGTCATTTTGCTGTACACTATTTGATTTCTTTTAGCAAACACTGTAAAAGCAGAGCATCCACTGGACCCATGCTGAAGATATTTGTACTTCGGGGGAATTGTGTAAACCTCTCTGTATTAAATTTCTGCCTTAAGGAATTCTGTAGGCATTTTAAAATCTTCTAACTAAAGTTTGTTGCACTGTGATAAGAATCTCTGTTCGAGAATTTTTATTTGATTGAAAATTTAAAATTTTTGACTCTAAGCTAAGCTGGAGCATAAAATATTATAAAATGAGAAAGTCTGGAGTTGAGTAAATTGTGCTGATATTGTCTTGTACATATAGAACATTTTGCTCTAGAATTTGAAACCCGTGTAATGCAGTTGCAATTTGAGCAGGTAAATTGCAGGATTAAAACTGATAATTATCAGTATGGTTAGCATCATGCTCATTTTTCTTAGTAAGCACCTACCTCCAATAGCTGTACATTTTCTAGTTATGATAACAACCATTGTATTAACATACAATGTAACAAGAAAGATAGAGGAAAGGTAACAAGTATGTTACTTGATAAATATACCAATATCCAAATTAGGAAGATAGACAGAATACAAAGAATTAATTCTTGCAACTAGTAATAATTTTCGTGTAAATTCGCAGTGAGGAAATATTGCATTTTTGATTTGGTTATGATCAGATAGTATAAAATCAATAATTTTCTCTGGATTTTGGTTATTTAGAAATTCATATGATGGAAACCATGTAACTATGCTCTTAGCAAGTAAAATGAACTTTTAATGTCACTGCCTTCATATTAATTGCAAGCTTCACATTTATTGGGGAATCTCTGTGAGAGATTATGTAGATTAATACTACTAGATCTTCTTGGGACTTGTAGTTGTTTATTGCAGTTCTATTAGTGTCAGCCAAATGTTCTATGTATGCTTTTGCAGTAATTCATTTTTAAGAAGGTCTAAAATGGTAAGAATGGCATTCAGTGGCTGAAGATGCTCTCTTTGGGTTTATATGTGTTTTAGTAGTTCCTTTGACTTTACTGTCATCTGTATATCCCAAATTCATTCAATTTGACATTTTAAATGTTAAATATTATAAGGCTACATACACTATTGAAAACATTTTTTTTCAATGCAGTGCTGCCCCTGCAAGTGTAGAAAATAGAAAATATTCAGAAATTACAAGGCTTTGGTGGTCTGCATAGGTGGTGTTGCACACTTAAAAGGAAGAGACTGCTAACAGCAGACAGTTGCAGAATCTTAGAAGACCGGAGGAGCCCCGTGTCCTGATGGCCATTGTTCACTGAGTAACTCAGTTTGCAACAATCTATCAGGGATCCTTTTTCTTCTTTTCACACTCTTTTATGAGGCATTTGACCTTTTGTTACTTGCAACCTTTTCTTTTGGAACCATCATCCTCAAAATCGCAGTGGGGGTGGGGCAGGAGACATAACACATACCAATCCCCAGCATCGCAATCAAGTAGCGTTTAATGCTCAGGTGTAAGACTGTACACTCTGCTCAGATGTTCGTAGGGAGCGTTGTGCCTGCACATAATGTTTCCAGGTGAGTTTTCACACTCCTAAACCTCTCTGCAAGTTAGGATTCTTAGCCTGTAATCTCTTAGCACACATCTGGCCCAGACACCGCCGTGCAGTGACTGGCGTTTTTCAAAGAGCACATGTTCTGGCTACAATAGTCGGTAGCAGCCTTCAAAGTAAGGCGGGTGATGAGAGATAAAAGACTTGAGGCTCTTCTGCTTAAACAGAGGAAGCTGAAAGAAAATTATAGCCATCCGTAAGTGTGGAAAAGGGTCTTAGAGAGAGATTTATAGACCCTTGTTCCCCAAGGCCATTTTGTTTCCTAATGAGATTTTGTGTTCTCAGACAGGGTGTGGGGAGTCAAAGGATACAACATTTAATAGTAACAGTGAAGATGATAATGAGGGAGACAGCAAGTGCAGTTGTTATAGAGATGCTTCCGTATAAAGCCAATTATCTTGGCATTCGGGATGATTTTTATATCTGAAAGTTGAAAATATAATAGCAATAAGGACTTCTTGTTTTGCTAACGTTACTTGAGAGGGTAATTCTGAGTTTCTTGCTGTGTTATCAAAAATTGACGTGCACAGCAGTAGTCTTTGATCATGGATCAGCCCAACATGTGAAATGTGATTCTGACTTAACATCAAGCTCATTGAAGGTTTTCCATATAAATGTAGAGTCTGCTAGGAAGAGGCGCAGCACCTTCCCACGGCCACAGACTACATCAACTAGCAGCAAAGGTTGCAGCTTCCCGTGGCTTTTTTTTAAGCTCATTGTGTTTTCAAAGAAAATGTTAATGCGTTAAGACATTTTTATCTATGATGTTACAAGATTTTGTACTTAGACTCAGAAAAAGAAGGTAGATTACCTTTGAAGGCAAATAAACTGTTGTACTGTATTTCCTGATACATCCTCTTAATCAGCGCCAATGTCAAGAGCAAGGGGGCAGTTCAGAGTAGAAACTTCCCTGAGAATGAGGTGGCTGGCCAGCACTCTTAGGATTATCAATTGGGCAAATGTGAGAAGCAGTGATTGGCAGTCCCTGATCCTGGGATGAAGAGCTTGCCTTACCACTCCTTTGCTCTGCATGCAGACCCTCAGGTGTCTCTTGTAAACAGGGACTCTTTCACAGTGACACAGAAAGCTTTGCTTGACACTAATGTTATAAAAAGATGCTGTGTTCTGAGTGCTGCTTTAATTGTTCCTTTATCAAAGATACGGGTGTAACAAAAAGAGACGTACATGAGAAACCAAAGCAGTTGTTGTAATCTATGTAAACATCACCCTGTGGCTACCTAGTCACCGTGATTTAGTCTCCTTGGTTAGAAGATAACTATTAAAAATGTCTTGCTGTCTTTGTCTACTTGAGCCTATATATCATAAACTTTGTGGCTCAAACAATAAATTCTGAGAGCTTAGAAATACAAAATCATGTAACCTGGAAGGGATTTTCCTCTTGGCTTCCAAGTGTACGCCATCTTGCTTGGGAAGAGACTATAGTGGGGCTAGTTCTCTGCTTTTCTTTCAAGGGTCCTCATCCCATCATGAAAGCTCACAGTCATGACCTCGTTTAAACCTACTGAAGGCTTTGTCTCCAAAAACTCTACCCTTCGGGGGAGGACTGCAGTAGATCACGTGACAGGATACAGTTTAGTGCACAGCACCTGCTCTTCCTCACATAAAGCAGATGAAACAAATCATTTGCCCAACTGCATAAAGATATGTTAAGGGCTGGCCCAATATTGTTTACATATATCTCTCTGTAATAAGGTTTTGATCTTTTTGAAAGTATTTTATTAAAATTTCTCATTTATAACCATTTTACAATTCTCTCTTGTGTTAATCTTCTTAGCCTAAGTTATTTGTCATTTCGTTTTAGCCTTGTCATTTGCTGGCACAGCTATCTGAAAGCATTGTCTTGCAGTGTAATCAGTAAGATACACTTTACTCATACAATGGAGAACATTTCTATGGCCATTCAGCATGGCTGTGATGATGCTACTCTTTAAAAATAAATGTATATTTGAAAAAGTGAGTGGATAATTTTCAACTTCTTATAGAGGAAAAATTAAATGAGTTAATCTCATTTTTTATATTAAGCTTAACGGTACATAATGTATGGGGTGAGTCATTTTTAATGAAAGGAAGAAGCTGACCAGAGCTGAGTCTTCAGTCAGTTGTACTGAAAGGAAATAAAGCCAGTGAAATACACACTTTTCTTTGTTTAACATTCATCTTCAGTGTGATCTTTCTGGGGATTTATGCATGGAAGAAATCATTTCTATAGCAGGATACAAATTTTCTTTTTCTACATGTAGTAAAAGCTTTGTATAAAACTCTGAAATCTATCTAAAGTAACTTCTATTTAGTTTTTATTCCTTCTTTATTATTTAAAAATATTTAGTTTTACTGTATTTTTTTCTCTTTTCTCTAAATGTAGATACATGTTCCTCACTTTCCTTCTAAAGTCTGATTGCTGCAAAGATCAAAGTTGAAATTCTGCTCATGGATGCAGTCGTCTGAGTGGACAGAAGGAACAATGTGTGTCTTCCAGGAGGAATCTGCTTCTGCAGGCTCCACTTGTGATCACACTTACCTTCTAGGGTTAGAAACACAAGGACTTTCTTATTTGTCCTGACAAAAGTAATCCTCTGTAGAGAAACCACTGCAGGATGATTTTACATACCTATTCAGTGGTGAAGGATATATCATGATAGAGCTCTTGTTTCACCAACTAGAAAGATATGCCTTGTTTTAGGCAGTGCTGACACTTTTGGCTTCTTGCACATAAATACTTGTACAATGGCAACCTATTGTTGATTAGTTACCATTATAATAGTTTTTGATAATCCAGGACATCAACAATTTTTTTTTCAGTAGGAAGGATTTTGAATTTGTGAAAACAAGCATCAAATTAGCCCACAGGGGAAAGTATGAGAGCATCATTAGCTTTTTTGGTCATAGTTTTGGTACATCATTCCCGGATTCACACGTACACAGGTGAGCATACAGATTTAAATATTTTTTAGAGAGAAAGGAGGCTGCTGTATCTTGAGGGCCTTTAATCTGCCCAGTTTAAGTTTTTTTTTTTTAAAAAAAATAAAATAATAATCATTTGATTTGTAGGGGTTTGGAGGGGCTGGCAAATGTGAAGTGAATTTCTTAAAGTAAAACACACTTAAAGTAAGCGTGATGATCTAGAAGACTGTATCTTCCTCTTATGGTCGCAGAAGGACTTCGGGGTAGCTGGTGTGCAGCTCAACTGTGTGCTAATCAGTTTGTGTTCAAGATTAGTAGCTTTTGTCAAGTTGACACAAGCTAGGTACAACTGAAAAGAGGGAACCCGACTGAGGGATTGTCTCCATCAGATTGGCCTATGGGTATGTCTGATGGGGCAGAGTCCCGCTCACTGTGGGCCATACTGTCCCTGGGCAATCAGTCCTGAGCTGGGTAAGAACATGAGCCTGGAAGCAAGGGAGCCAGTAAGCCGTGTTCCACCATCCTCTCTGCCTCAGTTCTGGCCTCTGAATTCCTGCCTTGGCCTCCCTCAATGATGGACTGTCACTTGGAAGTGTAAGATGATGAGATAAAATACTCTTTCCTTCCCAAGTTGCTTTTGGCTAGTATTTTATCACACCAGCAAAAGAAAAAAAAATGCAAAAGGATCCTTCTACCACCACATGAATGAACTTCATAATGTTTCTGTTGAGAGACAGCCAGGTTCTGTCATAGTGCGTTCTTGAAAAATCCATGGAGGAGAATAGAGAGAGAATCCCTAAAGGTGGATTAACACTTCTGGTTTTCTCATGATGCATTACTTTGTGTGTGTGTGTGTGTGTGTGTGTGTGTGTGTGTGCATGTCTTCACATGAGCACATGCCCATCCACTTGTATAAGTTATGGAGGCAAGAAGACAACTTTTTATATCTTCCCTCAGCTAGCACCCCCTTGGTTTTTGAGACAGTTTCTTATTGGCATGGAGCTTGCCAAATAGGCTAGACTGTCCAGTGAGTCCCAGGGAACTCTTCTCTCTCTGTCTCTCCCCCCCTCCCCTCCCTCTCTCCCTGTAATTGCAAGCCCTGCCATCGCTGATTCTTCTTCTTACAGGATTTTTTTTTAAGAAGATTTTCCCCATTACATATATGTTTGTATCTGTCTGTATCTGGGTATAACACATGAGTGCAGGTGCGTGCATAGGCCAGAGACATTGAATCCCCAACACACACACACACACACACATTCTTTACTATTTGTCTCTTTTCAGATAATTAGCAGCTGTGGAAATGTTTACTATACCTGTGGGTAAGATGCTAAAAGGTTTGGTTTGGGGGTTTGCATAAGCTTGAAGTAGAAGGGTCAAGATTAATGGTGTGTAGTTGGGGAGATGGCCACTGTCTTCCCTTGTTTACCCTAGGTTGATTGATTGGTTTGTTTCTGAGACAGCATCTGACTATGCAACTGTGGCTGGCCTGGAACTCACCATGTAGAATAGGCTGGCCTCAAACTCATAGAAATCTACCTGCTTCTGCCTCGTAAGTGTTGGTGTTAAAGGCGTGCATCCTGACATTCAGCTCTAGTTACTGCAGTTAATGTCATTCTCAGCAAACAGTTCCGGCAGCAGATTCTTGAGGTCCAGTGTAATATACGCTGGTCAGGAAGTATGGTAAGGAAACATTATTTTTGTTGTTGTTGTTCCCAAATGGTTTCCAGGGCTATTAAAACATTACCATTTGCAGGCATTTTTCATGGCTGGAAAAAACAGTTTGGAGAGGAGAGAGAGCTACTCCTTGGGCCTTGAGAGAGCTGTTTCATACAGATGGGCATGGCACTTTTCAATTTCTGCTGCTGGGGCTCAGCCATGGAAGACCCACCTAGCGGAAGTGAAGAGTACATCACACAGGCATTTGCACCTGTCAACCAGCTCTGCTTTGTAGCCTGCAAAGAGTGATGTGTATGACACTGTACAATTCCCGGGTAAATCTCGCGGTGCTGAAGAGGCGGTGAGCCGCCTGCTTCTCATTAGAAGGCCCGTCTGGCTTCTTTCCTGCAGGATGAGTTAGATTGCTGACACCTGTTTTCCCATCCACCCCGAGGATGTGAAGTGTGCATCAGGAATGCCCAAAAGTGTTTCCTCATGTCCCGTTCTATGTGGCTTAGGGCTGCCTCAGGAAGGGAGCACCCCTTTGCGGGAGGGGAGATGAAAAGAATTCAATGGCGAGAAACTGTTGCGCACACTGAACTGAGACTGTCGTCTTCATTTAGTGTCTTCTGATTGTGCTTATGGTTGTATTCCAGCTGTTTTATGCATTTAGCAAAGGATAAAAGAACACGTGACCTATTCATGGGAGCACCTCGCATATTTCTAAAATAATACAGCTATGTATTTGAAAATATTGAGGTTATTGGAAATGGGTAGAAGTACTCCATCCTTATAACTAAGCACATCAACTTTATTCAGTTACTTAAAGTATGAGCTTAGTCTTAAGATACAAAACAGGAGTGTGTTGTTGGTGTGGTCCATGCCTTGCATATCTCTTCCCATGCATCTGGTGTCAAACCGTCAAGCAGCATAAACTCTTTTGTGCAAGCTGCAGACAGACTGCAGCGCTGCCTTAAGGCACAGGTAAAGATGGCCTGCAGCATGCAATGCATCCTGCTAAGTATGGAAGAAATAGCAAGAAGCACGTGACCTTTAAAGTGCTGGCCATCTATATCTTGTCTGGAGAGGACACAGCATAGGGACTGCCTCAGAGTGCCACAGTATACCAGGAAGGCGCATTTGACCTGCTTCACAGCCGTGCTAGTGGTTTGAGAAGGAAGAAAGTGAGTTTTGGTGTGTCCACGAGTTGAATGTGGAACTTGTTCCGGATACTAACAGATGAGACGAGACCACGGAGAATCAGAGGGGGCATGCATGAGGGCGGCTGTTCTTCTTCCACTTCTCAGGCTGTGAAATTAAATGGTATTTTTCTTCTTAAAATATTGGCAGCATTTTCTCCTGGCTTGTTTGTGGGACTTGACTGGATGTTATGAATATTGGCCTCTATTTGTGAACCTGGGGTGAGTGGGGTTAGTTGGTTTGTGGCCTTGGACCAGGGTAAAATTAACTGGCCCATAATGTGATTGAACTAATGACCTTGGCCTCGTGACTACTATGTCTGAACCATTTGAGTCAATCAAACCTCACGGAAAGGACAATGAAGGTATGTGTCCCTTAGGAGGAGATCTGCAGGGCAGTGAGCAAGGGTGAAGTCGTGTAGCATCCGGGCATTTATCTTTTCGTCCTTGGCATTTTATATGTGTGTTACTTCTAATAAAAGCAAAGCTGTCAAAAAAAATGACATCACAGCTCTCCTGTGTTAGTTTCCTAACAAAGTGATATGTGTGGGTCATTCTCCTTGCATAGCCCGAGATTTGCTGTAGACGCCGCTTTGAACACAGGTCGTTTTCGTCTCAATGTGTAGTATCCCACAGATGCATTGACGATGCTTTTCTCTTCTTCTCTGAAGTCAGAGCAACCCAGTCCGGCCAGCTCCAGCTCCAGCTCCAGCTCCAGCTTCACACCGTCCCAGACCAGGCAACAAGGTATCTGCAGCTCCCACCACACGTCCTAATGAGTTGATTTATGACCTATCTTCTACTGTTTTATTATTTGAATTGTAACGTGGCTTTTATGCAGTTGGGTTTATTTCCCCCAGGAATGAACTTGAGTATCGTTCTGATATATGAGGCCTGGCTCTCGCAAGTCCCCCTCTTCCAGTCTCTGCCATCAGATTCCCATTTCACAAATGGATTATAGACACAGCCCATTCCAGGGAGTTCCCAAAGGAAATACTCCTGTAAACCAGCGTCAGAGGCACTGACATGGGCTCCCATTCTTCATCCTTGGACACCTCTCATTTTACTTACTTTATATTTTATAGTTTAGTGGACTTTTTAAGCAAAAGTGTATTTGCTGTTTTTTTAAATACTTATATTTCTGTATTCATATAATACTCACGTAGATAGTCACGTGCTAACCAAAACTCTGGATAAGTTAAGCCAGAACATATAGTGAAGCATGTTTTTAACGTATGTATAAAATCTCCGAAAGTGGGCTCTGTTTTACTTTTACACAATAGAAGAGTGTGGTTGAGTAGCTTGTTTTCTAGTATCATAGTGACCCTCACTGTTCTCATTGGCTACGCTGAATTCCCAGTGGCCTTGCATGCTTTGAAAGAGGATTAAATTGTTGTGCGTATTTGGACTAAGACTAAGCATCCAAGAAAATATATAATAAAAGGCAATGATAGTTTTGACTATTCAGAAATCTTGTTTCATCGGCTTGCAAAGAAGGAAGCCCACTACAAAAGCCTTGAGTTTGCAGAATGTGAGATTGCAGGGACTCGGTGCGTGTTTTAGAAATGACCACTTGGTGACAGCTCAGAAAGTCCTGTTGTAGGTTAGACTTTGAGGATTGCCCAATCCAGAATGAAAATGCCCCTTTCTTGGATATCTTTGCAATCTTCTGTTAAAATTTTTAAAAAGCCATTTTTTAATCACATTTTGAGTAGTAAAATGGAAGGAAAGCAACACTGTGTGTATGTGTTTTCAGTTTTGTCTGGTCCTAAATAAAATTAGTTACACCTCCCCCACCCCCATCTAATACTGGATATTGTCTGGATTTTCTGGGCACATGATCTATTACAGTCTTATTTATGTTAATACATGCTGATGTTTTGTCAGGAATTTCTTAAAAATAAGGTGAAAAATTGGCCACATAAAGTTGTTACAGCAAGATTCTGCTGTCCAAGATCAATGGGAAGATCAGGGATAGAACATTACACCATAGAGCTGAAACACTTTATAACCTGAACTTGACTGAAATGCTTGCTTGACCTGAAACTGACCTTGAAATAAAGGAGCAGCTAAACCTTAATAGATCAGAAACTACCACACAAAGGCTGCATTGCCAAGAACCAACTACAACCATGGTGATTTATTAATCTCAACTTTTCAATACATGGATTGACTTAAAAAAAATCCTGTTTACCAATAGATCTATTTTTCTTTTTGTTGTGATTGGGGTGGGAAGGTAAGAAATAAAATTACACAGAAAAAATCCTGTGAAATGAAAATTATTTAAATTTTGATTTTATGTGTATGGATGTTTTGCTTACCCGTGTATCTGTGCATTTTGTGCATGCCTGGTGCCTGAGGAGGTCCAAAGAGGATATCAGATTCCCTTGAAGTTACAGAGTAATAATCTACCATGTGGATGCTGGGAATCAAACCTCGGGTCCTCTGGCAAAGCAGCAAGTGGTTTTAGAGCCACCTCTCCAGACCCAAACTAGAGATTCTTTAATAGAATTTGGGGACTCTATGATGAAAACAGTAACGTTTAAGTAGAGATTGTAATCTGGAAAGTATCCTGAATTTGTTTGCAAAGTCTTAACTCTATAGGATGATGGTTGTTCTTAGCCACAGGTCAGTACTGCACTGAAGTGTTTGCTTGACTGCCTGTGGCTCCTGTCCTTACTCAGGTCCTTTGAGGTCCATCATGAAAGATCTGCATTCTGATGACAATGAGGAGGAGTCTGATGAGGCAGAGGACAATGACAATGACTCCGAGATGGAAAGACCTGTAAATAGAGGGGGAAGCCGAAGTCGCAGGTAAGAAATTCCCTGGAGTAGAGCTGTACTGGGTCACCAGATAACCACAGAGGTGCGAAACACCTAAATGCTGGCAGCAGGTAGCTTAGCTGTAGCTAAGTCAGCAGCGTGTTTGCCTACCAAGCCCTGGGTCTGATCCTCAGAACATTGTCTGTAATCCCAGCATTTAGGAGAGAAAGAATGGAGAATGAGAAGCTCAGAGTCCTCTTCAGCTATATATCAGTTGGGCTCAGTCAAAGTAGTATGGGTTTCCTTCTCAAACAAGAGGAAGGATGCAACAAATGGCTGTATTTCCTCTAAATACAGAGTGGTATATTTGTGTTCATTTTTTTTTTATAAGAAACCATTTTTTTCTTTTTCCTTAAAAGAGATTTGCTCCAAAGCATTTATAGGAAGAAGCCATGTCAGAAGTCCTTGCTTTGCGACACGTAGCAAGTTCATCTGAAGAGTTGGTACAGACCTATCGCTTGGGGTGGGGGCTCCACGTGTGTAGAAACAGCATTTGCTGTTTGTAGTTAGAACCTCATAATTGGCTCCGGTGAATTATGTTGTGACCTAATTAAAACTAAGTTCACCTGTGTGTGTTTTCCAGCAAATAAATTCCTTTTAAGTGTGCTGACAATTAGGTTCCTTAAGTAGCGTTAATGCTATGAGGCATAATTCCACATTAGAAGATGGTAATTCATGTCACTTATAATTAATAGTCAGCTTGAAATTGCCTCGAGGATTTTGTTTATCACGAGGAAAACAAATAGGCACGCACACTTTAATGTGTTATGAGTAGAAAATATGAATCTTCTTGAACTTCAAATCCAATTACATTTATAATATATTGCAATAAATCTTTCCCCATTATCTATTACTGTGTGGATGGCCCTGAAATACCTAAGGCAAAGGGAATCCAAAGGGAGCAGAAAGTGTATTTCCTAATTGGCGGTTCACTTGTGTCATTTGAGACGCGCTGCCCCTACACAGAATGGAAGCTGTTCGATCCTGCAGTGACTCTGCCTTACTATGCTAGGCTCATGGCATCTTTCTGCACCTTGCCTCCCCAACGCATCTGCATGCATTCCTTAAAGACTTGGCCCTGTAATGCCTTCTTTGATCTGACAAGAAGGAAACTGAGCTGGACCTTGGTGTTTAGGAACTAACTTGGCCAACCAAAACCCCAACCAATGACTGCTCTCCAATTTAGCTTATTGTAAAATATCATGTGTGCAGATACACACACACACACACACACACACACACACACACACACGTGAACTCATGTCCTATTCTTGTAATTTTCTAAGTTGCTGTTTAGGAGATCTGGTTAGCTGACTGTTCCCTGCCCGCTTTCTAGCCCATCCAGAGTCAGTGTGGGTTAGAGCACACACAACACACAGTCCTTGTTTGTGAGTCCCTGATGTAGATGAACATTATCAGGGGCTCATCTTTGTTTCCCCACCTGACGTACACCGACAGTGTGATGTTTCCATTTAACATTTGATCTTTAGAGCACTTGTGCAGTCTCAACTGTTTAATCAGTTTAAATACTCAGCCTTCTACTTCACTCAAGAAGCATTTGAAGGCAGCGCTTCAACAAAACACTTCATTAATGTAATTTAGTTAAGAAAAACAAGTTCCATCAGTGTTTGCTAAAAGGCTGTCCCAGTGTATCCTTTACGTTTCCTGCCTTGTGTCGCGTCTGTCTGAATGTAAAATAGAGCGAGGAGGATGTGATTGCCTATTCAGAGTGAAAGAGAAACTGTCCTGATTCCTATAGCATTGGTAATCTCTGCAAAGAATATTCTATCGGGTTACTATATAACCAGAGAGGAAGCGGATACTGAAGCGCCCTCCAGATGAGGGCATACATTCGAATGAGCAGAAGAAAGCACCATCTCCTCTCTAGCTTGAAAACGTTCTGTTTTATTCTGAGTGGTGTTTTTTTTTCTTTTTCTCTAGAGTGGAGATATTTTCTTAAACAGTGATGTTCGAAGCAGTTTGTGTCCCGAGGGTGTTTATAGCTCATTAGTATACCCATGTTTCGTAGTGGAGACATCACTGAACTGCGGCACAGCAGAAATGTGAATAGCGTCTCTCGAATGCTAGGCTTCCCCCCGTAGCTCAGGTGGCGACTGAGTCCCAGCCTTGTGTCACGTTACTGGGCTTTGAATCCTTGAGCCTCCATTTTGCAACTGTAACTAGATCTGGGGGACACGTATTTCTACACCCTGGTTTATTCAGTCCCAAAGACTGGGCTCATTGAAAGCACACCAGCGGTGGATTCACCTGATGGCGTCCCGATACAGGCAGTATCGACATATGCCCGCAGTTGTGTGTTACGAGCGACCTTTCAGTGGCGATGCTGGCGTTCCTTGCTTTTCATACCCAACTGTCTGTGGTAGGGTGTGTGACTGTTCAGTGTTTCTTCTCAGGGTCAGCTTGAGTGACGGCAGTGACAGCGAGAGCAGCTCCGCCTCTTCACCTCTCCATCATGAACCCCCGCCGCCATTATTGAAAACTAACAACAACCAGGTAAATTGTGAACTTTGTACTCAGCAAGATTCTATAGAACTGTAAACACAGTCATTTTTAATGCTGCATATAACTGCTTTACCTCTTAATTTTAAACAAAGTTCCTCTTTATTTCAAACAAATGGGAATCCTCAACCTTAGTATTAAGCACACTGGGTAAAAACACTTCTGTGTTCATAAGATGAGTGCGCTCCATTGCGTGGATGAATTAATAGATGCAGGA
This sequence comes from Chionomys nivalis, assembly GCF_950005125.1. Taxonomy (NCBI): domain Eukaryota; kingdom Metazoa; phylum Chordata; class Mammalia; order Rodentia; family Cricetidae; genus Chionomys; species Chionomys nivalis. The sequence continues at coordinate 57,427,554 of NC_080096.1, forward strand.
CAGAAGGGGACACAAAATGTTGCGCATATTCTCAGCTTCTCTGTATTTTATCCCTTAGCATAAATAAATAGCGTAATTAGAAAGAACTTGACTTATGGGACTAGCCTTGTTTGACAGGTGGGCAATACACTTTCAAGTGCCCCCACTTTCTTCATTAAATAATGTTAGCGCCCTGCAGCTTCCTAGAAGGACAACAGTGTATATAAAGGCAGTGCATAGCATCTACTTGGCACTCAGTTTATATAAATGTTTATTGTAACTGCTTTGGCCTCAGTTTCTCATTCAAGAGAGAACTGTTACTTGGGGGTCCAAAGAATAATTAACAAAACAGTGATTATTATCATGATACAAGTTCAGCTAAAGAAAGCTTATTGATAGTCAACTGAGAATATAGCTATTCAGATAAAGTCTAAACAGTTCTGAAAGCTGTGGTGAAGAGCTTATATTAAATAAATGACTAGATTGGGATATTTTCATAACTTACTAAAATAAACTGTTTTCGAGCATCATGAATGTCCCACTATGCACTGAGTTGTTGCTCATTACAGTACGTTATTTTTATCTTTTTGTGTAGGCAAATTTCCTATGACCTCTGCAATAATTGCTTAATTCAAGTTGCCGTATGAATATTAATGTGAAAATTAAAGGGTTGCGCTTTCTAAAAGTATGCCATTTCATAAGATTTCTGCTGTTTAAAATATCTTGCCCCTGAATTACTGATATTTGCTTGAGTTGGAAAATGCAGTGTTACCGCTGCGAGGATATTCTTGTGTTTTGTATACAGAAGCAATGCTCACTTCAATTCTAAAATTCATCATTTGTAAAGTTTGTCTGCACCCTGAATTCTTCATTGTTAGGTAGGAACAGCACCTGCACTGTCAGCTCAGCTGTAGTTTCTGTCCTTGGGAGTGGAGTCCAGCTTCCTCATTCCTAGCCTGGCTTTGCTGTGTTAGCTTTCCCCATCTTAACAACCAGCCATGCTGTTTGTCTAACCCTCTTGCTTCCAAACATAGCTGCCTTATGCCATGGACCAAGAGTTCCAAGGGAAGCATCAGGACCAGTCAGCTGAGGAGAACTAGCTGACTAGATACTTAGAGCAGAACAGAAAACATAAACAGTATTTTATAAACATGTGCTTTTAGGAGAAGCTGACAGACAGATAGAATTAGGACCTTGACCTCTTTTATGCCTGCTCTAACCCTCTATAGGCCCTTTTCTACACTGTATCAGAATTAGGATTCTTGGAGTAGGATTTAGATGGGCTTGCTTTTATGTTCTCTCTAGCCTTCTTCAGCATCTCTCCCAGGCTGGCGGTGTAAGCATGGCCCCCGTAAAGCTCCCATCCTGAGTAGACAGTATTGAACTGACTTTGGTTCTTGGGGAAAGTATAGATTCTTTGTGAAAATTGTTACCTGGTCTAGCAAACCAAACCCAAAACAAATGTCATCTGTCTGGGGAGGCAAAATACGCTTTATCTGATTGAAGAGTAAACCGCTGTCCTCTTGAAATGTTCGTTTAATGCCTATAGCTTCTCACATGCATGTGATCATCTCATCACTAATACTCAATTGTGTGTGCCTCTCTCAGTGCATCCGTGTGCCTAAGAACACATCCGTATGCCTCCAATGTTAGCTAGTCTGGACTGGAACATTATGTACCACTGAAGTACTTAGCTCCTCATACCTGTGTCTTGAAACTTAGAACAAAAAAGGGCTTTTGTAAATCAGTAGTGATTTCTTAACCCCATTTACCTGTTGTGGGTCATGTGTGATAGGATCCCTTTAAGTCAGTGTTCAAAGACATTTTAAAAATATCATTAGTATTTCTGATATGCAGTGAGACACCGAAAATTTCTTAAAACCCCCAAAGTTCCTTAAATTTCATCCTGGAATGTTTTTGGTATTATAGATGAATGTGTACGGGAGATACACTGGAGAGCTCATGCGTACAAGCATGGGTTGGGACAGGGGTATCTGAACTTTCCCATCAAATTAAAAGGGTGGTGAAAACAGGAAAGGCCTGATTTTAATCCCCGAGTTTTCCTCTCCGTACCCATCAACTAGTATATTAGTTGGCTTTATATTGCTGTAACAAAACACCCAAGACAAACAATTTTAAGCTAAAAAGGTATATTTTGGCTCATCGTTTCAGAGGTTTTAGCCCACGGTCCTCTGGTTCCATTGTTCTGACCCTGTGATGAGGTAGGGCATCATGGTGGGGTTCATTTGATGAGCAAACCTCTCATAAACAGGAAGCAACGTGGTAGGAAGCCAAAGGGCATAGAAGTAAGATATGACCTCCAGCGACTCACTGCCTTCAACCAGGTTCATCTCCTAAAGTTCTACCAACTTACAAGCCTGTCAGTAGATCCAGTTGCTGATTAAGACAGAGCCCTTATGATCTAATCACTTTCTCAAATCCCCACCTATGAAGATTCTGTAGCAGGAACCAAGCCTTCACCACAAGGGCCCTTTCAGAACACTCCAGTTCCAAGCCAAAAATCTGCCCTCTTTCCATACTTAATAATGATCTTGCAGCTTTGGGTATCAGATACAGCAGAAGTGCTGCCCCATCTCAGATCTCCCAGAGTCTAAGGCAAGGATAAAGTGCTAATTGAGTAGTTAATTTTCTGTCTACTGAAGAAAGGACATAGACATGTCAGCAACGTGAAGAGTTAATAGAAGTGTCGTTAGAAGTTAATAGTGGCTAACAGAAAATCTGCCATATATTAGTCCATCTGCTGCATGATTGACTTGACATTTCCTACAATGGGATCAGAAAAAATATAATCTTAAATTTGATTCCCAAGCCACTTCCTCAGATTAAGGATGAAGTCCTGAGCTAGGACACACACCTTCAATCCCAGCACTTGGGGGGGCAGAGGCAGGCTGATCTCTGTTTGTTCAAGGCCAGCCTGGTCTACGAAGAGCTAGTTCCAGAACAGACTCCAAAACTATAGAGAAACCCTGTCTCAAAAAACCAAATTTAAAAAAAAGAAAAGAAAGAAAAGAATGAAGTCCTACTGATCTTGCATGCTCAGCTTTAGAGATTACACGTCTCTTGGAGGTTGGTGGTTTAATTTGGTGGTTTGGGTGTCTGTTCCTCTACTCAGTTTATTGGCAAATAATAAAATGTGTTATGATCGTTTAGCCAAAGATGACTTTTTTTTTCCACCACGGGCACACCGTGTATAAAGTACAAACAAACAACCCACATCTGTATAGCCCAGTGTAGTACGGGGAAGGGAGATATGAGGATTCAAGGGGGGAAGCGATCCACTGGATCCAGCCAATACTGAGAATAGCATAAATCCCTTGCCCGCCTGCCAGGCATGAGTGAAATTCAGAAGCGACTATCCAGCTAAACTGGTTTGAAATAAGCCTGTGGAAGGCAAGGTGTTGTACTTTTATATTCTGGAGTCAGTCTCTGAAGATAAGAAACCATCATAAATAAAACAGTTGTCTTCAGCATGGCACAGTTCTCTCAGAACGAGGTTTTGACAAAGCTGTTTATTTTGGAGCAGGGAGAGATCAAAGAAGGAAGATTAACTGAGCCCTCTCTGGGCATCCACTCAGTAACTTGAGGAGGGTCACTGACACCCGGAGCTTTTGTTCCTGCTACCAGGGCCCCAGAAGAAAGGAACTAGGGTTTCAGTGTGTTTTGTCCTTGGGTACTGTCGCCCTGTAGGAATGTGTGGGGTTGGACTTCAGCACCCAGATGTTCTGCCTATCTTCTGCTTTGAAGGGAGGCTACAGGGCTGTCTAAACCTAGCTTGTAAAGTTCCTTTGAAAATATAGCATCCTCAGACCCTTGGAGACCAAGGAGTGGGGGATGGGGCCGTGGGAGGGGCAGACGTGATGGGAACAAATTCAGTTCTCTGAAGGCAAAAGGCTGGGCCTGGGCCGCTTTCTCCTTCCTGCCTCAGATCGCAGATTGTCTCTGTGTGGCCCAGCCCAGTGCTGAGTTGGCCAGGAGTGCCATCTATTGACCTACTTACTTCAGGTCTCTGCGCTGGTTTTTCCCTTGTGGTTTCATTTCTAGCAGCAATAAAGAGAAGGAAATTCCAAATGCAGTGGAGAATTTTGGGCATGTTAAAAATGATTGCCTTGCCTGTCTTATTGGTCAATTCCCTTCCGTTGCCAGAAGGGTAGTATTTTAAGTTAGCTTGGCCAAATCAGTCATTTGCTTATTTTAATGTTAAGAATGAAGGCATAAGTGTGAAAGACCATTAGAAATGCATTTTGCTTATGCACATTTTCAACTCGAAGAGAAGTATTTTATTTAGGAGTATTCATGCCAGAATACCATGATCTTATTTTTGCCAAGTAGAATACTTATTTATTAGTGGTATAAAATTTTGTAGCTGAATGGGAATAAAGTGTTATCATTTGTCTCTTTCATTCATCTTTGAGGGCCCTAATATGTTAGATGATAAGGCAGGGCATCCATGCTTTTGTCACGACTCATTATAATATATACTAGATGGGAAACAAAACTCTAAACTGACTTAGGACAGGAAACAGTGTAGGAAAGAATGGGAGGAATATGGGACTTTTAAAGACCACCCTCGGCATTTTCCTCTTTGATATTAGTTTCTGATTCTAGGATTGAGGTTATGATGAGAAAAATGTAAACCACTCTGCTTGTGTGTGCATGCACATGTGTAAGCACTCGTTATCAATAAATGCGGCCATCCTCAGCCTTTTCAAACTGGGATGATTTGCAGGGACTTCTCCCAGAACCTTCAATTTTGAAGCGCCTGCATAACAAATCAGTGGTATTTATTAAATAGTAGTATTCTCTTTGTTAATTACGAGCATAGCTCCCCAGCCAAGCTTCTGAACAGTGTGTGGAATTACAGTTGGTCCAGATTAAAGCAAAGGCTCTTGGCATTGTATCACACACAATCACATCATTTCTCGGAGCCCAACTGTTTCTGTCATCAAAGAACCCCAGACGGTGACTGGCCACCTTCATGCCCAAAGTTGCATCCGGTTAGCCGAGTAAGCGACTAGCTTCTGAAAGGCAGGTGCTCCAGAGGGCAAGGGTTGTTTTATCATTCCTAGCCCACCAAGCACTTATTCTCATGCTGAAGAAGCAGAATAAGCAGGAAAAAAAAAAGTCCTGCCAGCAGGGACAGCAATCTCAAAATAACTCAGCTGCTATGCATACGTGAGTGCTGTCATGAAAGAAAAGCGCCCTGGGAAGCTTAGGTCGGTTTCCTTATCATCAACGTTTTTCCTAAGCTCTGCTTCTCTGACTCAGCATTTCATATACAAGTAATTTATTTTCCGGGGGGGGTGGGGGTAGGGGAAGCAGGCAAGATTAGAAAAGAAGCAAATGTGTAGAGAAATGCTGTTTGGGAAGCAATGTTATTGTGCATTTTGAGTGCTTTTGTTTCTGTGGATAGCTAGCTAGAAGGTGCTTGAAGTGAAATTTACTAGTGTTTTCTTTGATTTCTAGATTCTTGAAGTGAAAAGTCCAATCAAACAAAGCAAATCAGATAAGCAAATAAAGAACGGTGAATGTGACAAGGTAGGTTCCCAGTCCACTCCTGGGAGTGCTACGGGCAGCCTGGCATGTCTTTGTTTCTTTGTGGTCCCCTTGGTCATTCTCACAGGCTCTCCTCCCAAGACTCCCAAGGGAATACTTCATCCCTGTGCTTTGGAGTTCCTTCTCCCTGTTTTACTTTTCCCTTCCATATTAAGCATGACCATTACGCTTACCAAGGGACTTTAGCTGTATCACATTGGGATATTTGAAGATTGTAACAGAGGCAGATCAAATCACATGCATAAGTAAAGAAGATACCTGACCCCTGTGCAGTAAGCTTGCTCAGTGTGTGTACGATGTATATAAACTGTGACTTTAAGTCTCAGAGAAATGTCAGTTACCTGTTATGGGTGGGGTTTAGCCTGTCAGTGATCTCCCTGTTTGCCTTTACTGATGTTGGCCTTGAGGCACCCACACAGTCAGTTAACGAGGACTCTTAAGTCTGAACATTTGCAGGAGAGCACAAGTGCCCTTGAAGAAGAGCTGTTTGGACTGTTTGCTTAGTGATTTCTGCAGTTTTAGAATATTCTGTTCTTTAGACATTTACTTTCATCGTTGATGAACATTTGGAATACCTGGAAACCTTCTTATCCCTCCTGATTGAGATTTTTTTCCTAACATATGTTGATACTTTCATGTTCAAGCTGAAGTGTTTTGTCATTGTCTAAAACTGTTTGAGATTGAAGAATTAAAAATGAAAACAGCCTCTACTGTCATGCGTCCAAACTGACAACGTGGCATGGGATTTCCAGTATTCCTTGCAGAGGCCTTGTTTTGGGAAACTGAATCTACTCACTTGAATGTTGTTGAGAGCAAACAGACTCGAGAATTGCCCTCCATCATTTAAGGCAGGCTTGATAAAGGTCAAAATCTGGGCAAGAATCATCCCAGGCAGAAGCCTGTGAGCATGGAATCCATGTACCTTTGTGCAGTATGGTAGAGTCACCCTAAGCTCTACGTGGATTTTTGTTTTATTTTTAAGATTTATTTTATTTGTGTGTGAGTGTGTGTGTGTGTGTGTATGCACTCACACGCAAGTACATGTGCCTGTGGAGGTCAGAAGAGGGTGTTGGGTCACCTGGAGCTAGAGTTACAGGCAACTGTGAACCGCCTGACATGGGTGCTGGGAACTGAACTTGGGTCCTCTGCAAGAGCAGTACATGATCTTAGCTGGCAACCCACCCCTGCATGTGTGTTCTTACTCACCAACTGCCTTTTAAAGTTTTGTTCTTTGGGGAACACCCTTCTCTTTCAGGCATACCTAGATGAGTTGGTAGAACTCCACAGAAGGTTAATGACACTGAGGGAAAGACACATTCTGCAGCAGGTGAGAAATGCTTTTTTAGCACAACCCTTTCCCCCAGCCTTACAGCCTCGTTCGTCCTGGGGTAGTGTGTTAGCACATGGAGGCCCACAGCAACCTCACACCAACAGAATCGGAATCATGCTTGCAGAGATGATTGGGGAGGACTTGAATATTTGAGGCTACCCAGGGTGCCCTTTGGAGCACTCATGAAACTCATACCAGACATAGTGCTCCGTCCTTCCAGCTCGTACCTATGTGGGCTGAGAGAGGGGTCAGGAGACTGTAGAAACTTTGGGGACCAGGCTTCTGGTTTCATGGGAAAATAGTGATAAGAATTTAAGTCAAGTGTTGTAAACATTTGTCATTCAATTTGGTAACCTTTTGCCAGTTCTGTTCTACGGGAAAATAAATATTTTTTTTCATTTCCCTTATCTTGTACAACATACAATGTATTATCGTTAGTTCAACTCTGGAATGCTCCAAGCATGAGGAAACTTCTTTTAGCACAATGTGATGTTTTGAGAAGATAAGAGGGGTGGGTTTTAGTTTTTGTACAAGTACAGTCCATGCCTTTATTCCATGAACAGTAGCTATTGATAAAATAATTTCTCTTTAACAATTTAGAGACTGTGTGTTCCAGATTCCATAATAGATTTATGCATTACTTCACTTAAATTTTCTTACTACTTTAAAATGACTTGAAATTACTACTTGATCTATCTTAGTCATATATAAACTATTTTTTAAATGTTGATGGTTGCATTTATATTCTGTGTATATCCCTTCTTCAGTCTATAAGTGCTCTCAAATTTGCCAACTTCTTGGTCTAATAAACTTTTAGCCCTTCTAGAATTTGAAATAATAGACTTTGTCTATAGACCTGTGGTTCTCAATTTTAGATAAGTTCTAGGCTTTGCGTGCACTTTTAAGTTAGCATAGGTTAAGGCACTGGATTTAAGTGTCTCTAACTAAGCATGGTAGCACTTTACTGGAAGTCATCGTATCTTTCTCATCCATCACCAGAGCACTCAACCCATGTGGGGGCATATTTGCATATCACCTATGTACAATCCCATTAGTCTCCCCATTTCTGGTTACCTCTTATACCTAATACAGTGCAGATGCCATGCACATCATTGTTATCTGTATTGTATGGGGACTAATGACAAGTTCAGTAAAGGCACGTTTTCCCCCAAGGATTTTCAGTCCATAGCATGTTGTATCTGAGAACAAGGAACCTGGGGATACAAAGGACCAACTGTACTTTCTCCAGCTTTCTTTAATAGAACAGAAAACTGCTCACTGACTCAATGCTGATGGTAAATCTGGTAGCTGGTCTTCCTGTCAGCTCCCAAACTCTTAAGTGACTAAAGAGCAGTTGTCAGAAAAAGCTACTGATGCCCAAACTGGGACCCCGTTGCAGCTTTCACGGGTGTCGGTGTCTTGGGCAAGTTGACTGTTGGACAAGGTCTCACCTGGGAACATCGCTGGCACCCTCTGTCTAATGTTCTTTATCCTGACCTTTGAAAGAACTGTGAGTGAAGGTGTCTTACTTGAGAATTGCATGCAAGTGGATTACTTTAGCATTCTAGAGGGAAAGAGTAATATCTATAAATTCTTAACCTGGCATAAAGGCCCTCCAGGGCACACAGCGTTTCACCCTGATTGCATTTCCAGGCTAGTTGAAAGCTCTATCTTCGGCCATTTGCCTTGTAATGGAGCCAAGGCTTGGGATTCGGATCCTGTGATGTACGTCCTGTCACAGTTCACTGCTTAATTAATTCATATTGTAAAACATAGAACGGTGGAGGGCTGGTGTTACTCTCCACCTGGAGGGGCGCTCATCTGGTGAAATGCCTGCCTCAAAGTCTGTGTAGCCTCCACTGGGTAGAGCTGAACGTCTGAACCAAAACTTCTGCTGAGGCCAGAATCGCATCCTTGGTTTCTTCCTTTAATGTATCCCTATTCCAAAAGCCTATTCTGGCAGTTTTATTTGTCTCACAAAAGCTGGCTACTAGTATTTTTTTACTCTGGGGGGGATGCTGTCCTGGCTCCTAATATTTAATTTCATGAAAAGACAGCATTAAATCAGGAAAGACTATATATTCCTAAGTGTTTCTGTCCCGCCCAGTCACACAGCCATTCAGTCCCAAAGAAACACACAGAGGCCTACATTAATTACAAACTGATTAGCCTATTAGTCCAGGCTTTTTTATTAACTAACTCTTAATCTTACATTAACCCTAATTCATGTCTGTTTTAGCCACGTGGCTTGGTACCTTATCAGCGGGGCATTCTCATCTTGCTTCCTCGGCATCTGGGTGATGACTGCAGACTGAGCCTTTCCTTCCCATAATTCTCCTGTTCTGGTTGCCCCACCTATACTTCCTGCCTGGGCACTGGCCGATGAGCATTTTGTTAAACCAATACAAGTAACAAATCTTTACAGGGTACAAGACCATTGTTCCACATCACCTAAGCCTCCTTTCTATTGGGTAAAAATACAGTAAGCACAAAGCAAGAGGGTTATTATTATTATATTATTATTATTAACCTTGGTTAATAATTTGTTTCCTTGTTAAACTATATATTCCATATTTATTTTCAAAATGAGGTTGAGCATTTCTGGACTCCTCATCAATTCAACCCGGGATTGCATTTTGTTATTGAAGAAAAAAGTGAATACACACATATGTCTATGCGCATGCACACACATGCGTGAGCACACATATGCATGTATATTTGAATAAAGGGAGAGGGAGGAGGGAATAAGAAGAAAGAAAAAAGCCAGTTTTCCTTAAAGGATAGCTTATTAACTTCGATACCTTCTAGTTTTCTTGTAGAATTATCATCAAGGTTGCAGGGATGAGTAGCATATTGGAGTATTCTTAGCAACACAGAGAACCTCTCCCAAGAAGTATTCCGCTAAATACAACTACTTCTCTCTGGGAGATTACCTGTCCTAACACCCCTGTAAACTAAAGCCAGGTGTCCTCCCCTGTGAGCTCAGGTGGGACTTGTGTTGTCATGTGGCAGTACGGTTTGTTATGTACAAATGAAAGACCTAAGTTACAGCAGACCAACCCCATTCTAGATAAAGCCAAAGCAAAGATTGTTCATGACTTTTCACTCAGGGAGTGGTCGCTTTGGATGGGAGTAACCTACTCTGTATTTGAAAAAAAAAATGATCAGACTAAAAATAATGTATCTACCATTTTTTATATTTAAAAAATGGATTTGGAGAAGGAACCACCGAAATAGCAAGTAGATCTTACCCTGTTAACACAAAAGACCTAGCAGCTGCATGCTACCCCTCTCACCCTCTTCCTTCCCCACTCCCAACATGTACCCTGTCAGCCTGTGCTTGTCTTATCTGCAGCCTCTCTGGCTTCTGTTACTATCATGCTTGGGCATTGGGACCACTTTCTGAGCAGCAGAGCGGCACCACAGTTTAGCCACACTGCATCAGCAGGCAGGGCAAGAGTTTAGTCCTTCAGGGATTAGTGGGGTATTTTCAGGATTTGTGGCCTATTTGGTTGTAATAACACATGCTAATGTTGTGTTTCTGATGATCTGACATCAGGAGTCCCGAAAGGAGTGTATATCTTTACAGAGCTTTTACTTAATTGAAGACATTAGGACATGCTCTAATAACGCAAAGGATTACAAACTATTCATGCTGTTCTTGTTGGTAAATAGGACCAAACTCTCCCAAATGCATTTGCCTTGGCTACTGCTTTAGGTCTCTTGTTTGCATCTGCCTTGATGGATTTTCACCAACCCCACAAAAATGCAGGGGTCTTAGCAGGGTTAAAATGCAGGGTTAGCACCATCAGCTCCTGTATGTGCCCTAGCAAGAGGGAGACCTGGCGGCGGCAGAAATGGGAGGCTGGCTTGTGAGCGCTGGAAATCCTTACTATACTGAGTGGGTTTCCTAGTGGTCAGAAGGTTTTGTGATTTAAAATTAAGTGACTTTCTTCTATAGATAATTCTTATCATCCACTTTTCAATTTATTGCTAAGTAACATATGATGTTGAATCATAGAAAGCTATTTTCCTGGAAGGGTGCATTCCCTGTTGTTCAAAACAATAGTAACACAAACAGAATCAAGTGCTGGGCTCTGCTGTAGCTCTACACTGTGGTGTTTAGTCACTCTGACAGCTTGGCCATGTTCGTTTCCCCACCTCTTGCCTGAAGCTCTAGTTATCTTGGGCAACTGAGGAGAGGGAACCTGAAATGACCCTATCCTATACTGATGAATATCTTACATATCACCTTAGAACCTTCATCTGGCGATGGATCGAGGTAGAGACAGAGACTCAATTTGGAGCAACGGTCTGAGCTCTTAAGGTCCAAATGAGGAGCAGAAGGAGGGAGAACATGAGCAAGGAAATCAGGACCACGAGGGGTGCACCCACCCACTGTGACAGTGGAACTGATTTATTGGGAGCCCACCAAGGCCAGCTGGTCTGGGACTGAATAAGCATGGGTTGAAACTGGACTCTCTGAGCATGGCAGACAAGGAAGGCTGATGAGAAGCCAAGGACAATGGCACTAGGTTTTGATCCTAATACATGAACTGGCTTTGTGGGAGCTTAGCCTGTTTAGAAGCTCACCTTCCTGGACGTAGTTAGAAGACCTTCGTCTTCCCGCAGGGCAGGGAATTTGGACTGCTCTTCAGTATCCAGAGGGAATGGTGTGGGGGGGAGGAGAAGAGGAGTGGGGATAGGGGGAGGGAAGTGGGGGGAGGGGGCAATATTTGGGAGGAGGGGAGGGAAATGGGAAAGGGGGAGCAGGTGGAAATTTTAATTAAAAAAGAATAAAAATAAAAATAAAAAAAATAAAAATAAATAAAAATAAAAACAAAGCCACTTAGGCTTTTCTGGGTTTTCCTTCCTGCATTTTTCCCCCCAACATGTTCTTAATGATTATTTGGGAATTTCACATCATGCCCCCTGATCACACTCAGTTCTCTGTCTTCCCAGGTCCACACCCCCACACACACACACACACACAAAAAGGGGGAAAACAAAGTCCAATTTGTGTTACACATATACTCAGTGAAGCAAGGTCAAACTCCCACTGGCCAGACTTAAGGAAAACTGAGTCCTTCCCCATTGACACCCCACCAGACGCCTCTGATTGTGGAGAGCTGCATTCCAACATCCCCATCACAATTTTTAAGAGTTCTCTTCAATGCTTTCTGTCTAGTCTGTTACTTTTCGGGGAGGAGGGTTGGTAGGGGTTGTCACAGAAGCGTTCTGTGTCCCTCTTTCTTGCCTAATTTGTTTTGTGGAGTGAAATGCCGTTGAGAGTCGTAGGGAGATGTACCAAGCCTGGTAATCTTGTGCTGTTTACTTCTCCCTGTAGGTAATTAAGGACACCTTTCTGTTTATAGGGTAGTCTTAGCCATAGTGCCATGACCCATGCAGCAGGTAGTAGTTGTGCCTTATTTGATCCGCTGCCAGCCTGGCATGTGGGGTAGAATGTGTGCTTTAGCCCTTCCCCCCATCTTCCAGATGAGGGCACAGTGATATTTACATGATGGTCAAGTAGTGAGCAGTCAGCCCTGCATGCGCCAGATCTGGGATCCCTTCTTAGTGTTGTGCCATTCACTACTGTGCATGTGGTTGAGGGAGCTCTGGACGACTTGGCATTCTCCTCTGCTATATGAATTTCTGATTACAGTAGCTCTGAGAGGCTATTTGTTCCTCTTTTGATCTGATTATTATTATTTTGAGATGGAATCTTGCCATGTAACCCTGCTAAGCCTTGAACTTGGAATCCTCCTGCCTCAGCCTCCTGTGAGTTATACTGACAGGTGTGTGCCATAGTACCCAACCTCCTATAACAGTGGTTTTCAACCTTTGTAATGCCATGGCCCTTTAATACAGTTCCTCATATTGTGGTGACCTTCAACTATAAGATTATTTTTGTTGTTACTTCATAACTGTCATTTTGCTATGGTTATGAATTATAATGTAAATATTTTTGGAGATGGAAGTTTGGCAAAAAGGGTCATGATCCACAGGTTGAGAACCACTGTCCTATACCAAAATCTCCAGGTTTTTACTGGATTCATAGTTTACCTTCATAATGTAAGAAAAAAATAACTTACTCAGGAAAGAATGCTTCTGTTCAACCAGCTCATCCTTGTATATGTCAAGTATCTGATTCCACAAGAGTTTTGTATGTATAGAAATAGCTATGCTGTGAATCTCTGTGTGGGGGCGTATGGGTACTAACTTTTCCAGAGTGATAATTAGTAGCTTCTAAAACAAATGTATGTCCATTTAAGATCTTTGTGTCAATTGGTGACTTTGTATGTTTGGTTGGTTTTTGTTTGTACATATGAAGAAATAACTGTATTGGTTTTGTTTTGTTTCTTTTTTTTTTTTTTTTTTGCTTTGGACAGAAGCTCAGTTTCTTAGCCCAGGCTGGCCTTGAACATAGACTACTCATGCCTGAGCCTCCTTGAGGGCTGAAATTACAGCATTAGCCACTGTGCCTATATGATAATAAACTCTTGTTTAGTCCCGTAGAAGTGATATACTTTAGCAATAAGATCCCTTCTAATAGTCTGATACATGGAGCAGAAGCTGAGTCTAGTAGTGTAAGGGAGTAAGATGCTCTTCCCTGCTTCATCCTAAACGCACAGCAGTAAGCCTGTAGCCGAGTAATCCAGGCTCCCTGTTAGAGTTTAAAAGATGACACCCAGAAGGTCGACCCTGTCTCCATTCTACCTCTTTCATGTGTCCATCTTTTGAGAGAAAGAGAGCTGTTAGACCGCCAAACATGCATCTCCATTTCAAGTAAGAAAGACAGAAGATAAAAGGCACATGCCTATCATCCATGACCTCGGGAGTTTTCCTAAGAGCCTAGTGATTTATGAATGGTAGCATCTGCTCAGTGTACAAATGGGTCTAAGGAGACAGACTTTTAGCTGGGCGTACCACCGTGAAAAAATGGTAACTTTTAGGAAGAGATAAATGCATGTTAGAGTATCGGGTTGTGGTGTCTGTTGTGGTTCCCCAACCTGAGTACTTGTGTTATTAAAGCCAGAGTTTTAGCCCACAAAATAGTTCAGGGGGTCAGATGACGCAATCAGAGCTCAGTCTAGAATTGGACAATTAATTGGATTGAGGTGTGTGCATGCATGTTTGTATGTGTGTAACCAGAGGCACATGCTAAGACCCATAGGTATTCATTCACAAATGCTTTCAGGAAACTAGCTTTAAGAAAACAAGGATTTTAATCTTCAGTTTTGCAGTTTTCTAACTTAGTGTTGCATAATTTAAAACTTCACTGAATAAGTCATAGACTAAATCATTACAATCATTTTTTAAAGATAATTGAATTAAAGAGAATCAAATAAGAATGGAAGTTGCCAAGTGAACCCCCTGCGAGAAAATCTGTTCTTTTGCCCCATCTGCCCTTTCTCATGAAGCTTGCCAAAATGCGTCTCCATCCCTTTTCTATATAGCATGTTAACTTAACAAGCACACTACCCAATGAGTTTGCATTGCTTTTCTATGTAGCATGTTAACTTAACAAGCACGCTACCCAATGAGTTCCCCATCCCTTTTCTATGTAGCATGTTAACTTAACAAGCACGCTACCCAATGAGTCCCCATCCCTTTTCTATGCAGCATGTTAACTTAACAAGCACGGTATACAATGAGTCCCCATCCCTTTTCTATGTAGCATGTTAGCTTAACAAGCACACTACCCAATGAGTCCCCATCCCTTTTCTATGTAGCATGTTAACTTAACAAACATGCTACCCAGGGAATCCGCATCCCTTTTCTATGTAGCATGTTAACAAGCACGCTACCCAATGAGTCCCCATCCCTTTTCTATATAGCATGTTAACTTAACAAGCACGCTACCCAATGAGTCCCCATCCCTTTTCTATGTAGCATGTTAACTTAACAAGCACGCTACCCATGCACAGCATCTTTTTTGTTGTTGCTCCAGTTTTTGAAGACAGGATTTTTCAGTGTAGCCCTGGGTGCCCTGGGTGCCCTGGAACTTGCTTTGTAGATCAAGCTGACCTCAAACTCAGAGATCCACCACCTTCTACCTCCCAAATACTGGGATTAAAGGCGTGTGTCACCACCACCCAACAGCAGTGTCTGTTTCAAATAACGTTATTGCCACTGAAAGAATATTTACATGGTAAAGGAATCCCTTAAAACCATGCCATGATTATCAGTGCTGACCTTTGGAAGTGTTCCCTGCAGTCCCTTTGATCCCACAGCTGGTAAGCATGTTGCCATTGTGGGTGTAGCCAATACAGTAAGAGATGGAGTGTGATTACATTACTTGTAGGGCAAAGGCATCGATTCTTCTAGGTAAATTTCTTATTCACAGTTGTTCAAGAGCATTTGTTGAACACAACAGGAAGCAATACATGTATGTTCTTATGTAACATATACAGTGTGGCGAATTTTCACAGAGTAAATGCAGCATGCAAAGCTTCTCTCAAATTCAACAACAGAACAGTTCAAGCATTCCAAAGGTTCCCTGGAGCCCCTCCCCTGGTCCTCCCAAAGGCTCCCTGGAACCCCTTCTGTGGTCCATAATGGATTGGCATAGCATAGGTGGTATCTGTTTCTGCTCTGTGTATTCCTAAATTTTCTAAATATTTCATAATTCTATGTTCAAAACATTGATTTTTTTAACATTTAGCTTTTTGTTTACAAGTGTTTTGCCTACATTTATATATGTGCAACCATGTGCATGTTTGGTGCCCACAGAGATCAGAAGAGTGTTGTGAACCCTGAACTGAAGTTACAGGTGTTTGTGAGCCACTCTTGTGGGTGCTGGGAGCCAATGCTCTTAACCACTGAGCCATCTCTCCAGCTCCTGGAACTTTATTTTTTTGAGACAGGGTTTTTCTGTAGCTTTGGAGCCCATCCTGGAACTAGCTCGTATAAACCATGCTGTCCTCAAATGCACAAAGATCCACCTGCCTCTGCCTCTCGAATGCTGGGATTAAAGGTGTGTGCCACAACCTCCAAGATATGTGTTCTTTTTTAGGAAGAATTTTATTTCTAACTGAGGGTCTTCTAACATCTACTAAATATAGTCATAGTCTTTTGAGTCAGGAACTAATTGTTTTAAAAGGTCTTGAGCTGTCATATATCCCTACCCATTTTAGTAAAATGTTCTGTTGGTGACTTGAATTGGTTTATTTAGTATGAGAAGTAAAAACAGTCATCTATCCCTTTGAGGATTTTATTTTAAAGGCTTCCTTTATCTTTGACTTACTGAACTTACTAACAGACAGTTCAGTAGTAGTTGTAATGGTAAAAATAAAATGGAGCCATTCCCCGAGGGCTGGCAGTGGGCTGCGGGCCATGAGGGACAGCAGGTCCCAAGCAGGGAGCTAAGTAGCAGGTGACAGATCTCAGCTGGTCAGCCAATCCCACAAGGATTCGTGGCACATGAGAGGCAGAGATAGATAGACACGCCATGCAGAGTGAGGTTGGATATTTATTTAGTGGGTTATGGAGAGGAAAGGGAAAGAGGAGAAGGAGAAAAGGGGGAAGAGCAGAGAGAGGCAGAGAGAGAAATAGAGATGGGAGAGAAGAGGAGAAGCTACCTCTTCAGGAGAAGAGATGGAAAGGAAGGAGAACTTATGAGCTGGAAGCAGAAGGAAGATCTGGAGAGGAGCGGGAGGGGATTTTCTCTTAAAGGGATAGGACAGACATTATAGTAGTGTTGCAATAGGACTTTGTGATTAATAAGAATGTTTATTCCTTTGTTCCACTCGGTTTCATGTTTGAGTCCCCCATGTCCTTCTCTTTGCCTTTGATGTCTGTTGCTTACACCCACACTTTTTCTTCTTTTCTTCTTCAGATCGTGAACCTTATAGAAGAAACTGGACATTTTCATATTACAAATACAACATTTGATTTTGATCTTTGCTCGCTGGACAAAACTACAGTCCGTAAATTACAGAGTTACCTGGAAACATCTGGAACATCCTGAGGATACAACAACTGGATGCATCAAAAACTATTTTTTTTTGGTTGTGATTTTTTTTGTTGTTGTTGTTTATATGAAAACACTCAGAATGATACAACCAAAAGGGAAAAAAATAAAAATCAAACAACCTTCAGCTTTATTTTTCTTTAAAGCCAGTCATCATCTCTTGATAAAGGAGAGGTTACGCAAACCAGCCTCAGAGGACACACCTCTCCAAGGAAATCCCAGGAAGAGTTAGCCTGGCTAGCCTTGAAAACACGCAGACGCAACACAAGAAAACCTAAAGAATGTGTATGGTACCATGGATCTTTCTGTGGTGGTTCATTCCACAGGATGAATGCATATTCAACACACTGCCTTATTACATAACTGATCTATTTATTACCACATACAGATAAAATTGTGAGGGGATGACACCACCAGACATTACAAGTACTTGGTCCCGTGGATGCTCTTTCAATGCAGCGCCCTTGCCGTCCCAAGCCCAGTGACCTTACTCGTATACCGTGCCACTTTCCACCAACTTTTTCCAAGTCCTTTAACTTGTTGCCGTCTATGTTTTCCACCTTTGCTTTTCCAGTTCCAGGACACACTTATCAACTGGGGGGACCAAATAGCCACCTTGATTTTCTTCCTTGTGGTCTTTTTCCTAAAAGTTGAGGGTCCAGTCCTTGACTGTATCCATGTAATGATCTTGGACGCGGTAGATGTACCAAATGGGATCATTTGAATTGCTGTCTAGCCTTAGTCAATAAACCTGTAGGACTTTTAACAAAAGTGTACCTGTACTGTCCACGGTCCAGCGTTGTTGAGCTGTTGCCAACACTCCTGTGTCTATTTTACTGTTGCAATATTAGGTAAAGATGGAAGTATAGGCATTCCACAGAGTCATCATTTTAAAAGGAATTCTGGTCCTGTTTTCTAAAACAGCAGTGTAGACACTCTTAATTTGAATCTATTTATTAGTGAGTCTTTCACCTGTCTTCAGCTGCCAGTGTGGTACTCATTTCTTCTTAGAAACAAAACAAAAACAGGAATCAGTTTTTGGGGGGGGGGGGTATTTTCTTTCGTTGCTTTTTAATATTGGGTTTTGGGGGGGGCTTATTTGTTCGCATATGATTCTCTTAGACTCTCTTATGTTTGAAAATTAAAACCTTTCTTTGGGGGAAATTCTTGGTTATTCTGCCATGACAGACTATGTATTGACTTGTAGATTTGGTATCTGTTGAGTCTCTTTCTGATGTTTCTTGAAGGATTTCCTGTATAGATAAAGGTAAAAATTGTTGGGATGGGGGAGAGTCTTGTCCTTGTTGTTCCTTTGTTTTGAAATTAGATATCTGTCCTGTGGCATGCAAAAGAAGGCAAATTATTTTCAAAAGAAAAAGAAAGAAAATCAACCAAAGTACTTTTGGTGTCGTTATTCTACACTCTCTGTCATGGAGGAATTCAGAGTTAGAGCAGCCACCCTTCCAAGCTGTTACCAGAACTCAACTGAGAAGAAAAATGAAGAAATACTTCTGGATCCAAAGGTTCGTCACTGGATCAGCCTTACGAGAGTCTCTACATGTGCTAACAGCCTGGTCTCCCCCACGTTTGTTCCCACGACAGATGCTGTCCTTTCATTGAGAGATTAACTAGTGTCTGTGTAGAAAATGGTCTTCCCAGACCCGTTCTTTCAGGCGGTAATGTAAATGCAGATTAATAATGGAGCGATTTCTGCATTTTAAAAATGAGATTTTTTTATACTGTTTCTTTCTATCCAAAGAAACTATTTTTTTCTTTTTTTTAAAAACAAAAAAACAAAAATGGTAATACAGCCATGGTCTTTGTAAATTGCTTTCCTGTGATGTCCTAGAGGACAAGGGCATACAATTTCAAGAATGTTCCGATTCCTCATGATGATTGGCATGAGTCGTACTTGAAGCATTTGGTGTGTAGTCCACTTCTTGGTGTACAGTTGCATAGATATATTCCCTGTCATTTTGGACAGTAGGTGGTTGAACTGTGTGGTTTTAGTTGTGTTTTATTTCTAACTTCACAGGTGAAAAGAGAAACAATGTTTTCAATATTCAAAAATCTTTTCAGGTTTCTAACTGCAAATCCACATATTCTTAAACTAGAAAAGTAAGTGATTTAACTAATAGATCTGTATAATTTAACTAGAAACATACATATGCAGTTTGGGCCATTTTTATTTTTGTAACCAAACTATGTGGTGAGATAAGATTTGGCTTCTTTTGTTGCTAAAGTTACAGAGAAACTAAGATAAAAGATTACCCCGCCACCTGACGCCCAAAGAAATCCAATTTAAAGGGGGTGAGGGTAAGAAGGAAGGCAGCTATTGTAATGATAACACTAGAGCTAGAAAATTAACTCATGAAGATGTCTCCAGAAAATCATGAAATGGAAGTTTGTACATGGATAGCAAAATTCAGAACAACTTCCCAGCATATTACTCAGACAGCAGAATTGTTTTCTGTAAAATTCTGGCAGATTAAGAGTCATGCTATAGAATTAGCCTTTCAAATGGTCCTCCTGTTCATAGCTTATGGTTTGAAAACACAGAAGTAGTGAATCCCTCAGCTCATCCCAGAGAGGTGCCATGCTTCTCTGAAAGCAAACCACTCACTCCTGCCACATCCATAGACACTCCCTTTTGAACCCTGTTCATATTTTGACACATGTGTACCCTAACAGTGGCTTTGGTCTTTTAAGCACAAGGGGAAATGGCAGGGTTTTAGTTCATATATATACGTATATATATGTTTTTCAAATAAAATTAGTTGGGTGAATGTGAATATGGTTTGAACCAGCAAGAGTATGATAAACTATCATTAATTTTTTTCTCCTATGATTTGAGGAGGAAAAAAAAACTGTATGTACAGATCACACACACACACACAAACGCACACACACACACTTATAAATCAGCTTTTGATTTTAGACTTGCAACAAGTACGTGTGTGTGTGTGTATGTGTGTGTGTATGTGTGAGGGGGCTTCTATCTTAGGATACACCAGTCATTAGCAAAACAATCTATGCAGTTACTTCATATCATCACGCAGTCTGCCCCCTCTCTTAGGTGACATAGATGTATCTGTGTCAAAATTAGGGAAAGCATCAAAGGAGGTGAGCTTTAGATAAAAAAAAAAAAAATTTAAAAACTTGTTAAGCAAACCTCTAAACGGAATAATGACCTGATTTGTGGAAATAGCCAATAAATTTGGGGGTTTTATTTTTCTTTCATCTTAATCAATTGTACCTTTTGCAGGTATACCAACCTAAACTTAAAAACAACAGTTGTTAGGTCTGCCTCACATCCCAGTTACCATTTCAAGCCCGACAAATGTAGTTACCCACTTGTTTAAGAGCGATTTTACTCTTCAGTGCTTTAACTCTACCTATGTAATGAGTTGGTTGTTCAGTGTTGAAATGGTCAGTGTCTGTGCTTGGTGGCTTGTGTTCATTTTTCTCGCTGTGGAAGTGGTCAGCTCTAGGGTAATTTGCTGTATGCTTATTACTTTCCGCCTTTAGCGTTTTGTGTACTGATGCTATGTATTCCTATATTTATATATATGCGTATATTATCAGAATAATCTTGCTTTGGACTGTTGCTCTCGAGCTATGACTATGATGTAGAGATGACTACAGCTGCAGAGAATGTGGCGGAATCACTTCCCACGGTGTAGGTCAGTCTTGGGCTGGAAGCCTGCATCTTTCACCCTCCTCTGTTTCATAGGATGCTTCTTCTTATGTAGACGCTGCCATCCTGAATATTCCTTGTAAAGATGCAGTCGATTTCAAAGGAAGACAAAGCCACTGCTGTCTGTAAACTGTAAATATGTATTTTTGGCACTTGTACTCCAGTATTCTTAAAACAGAGTTATGATGGAAATGCTGACAGATCTTTGATGGTGGCCAGCGCTACCCTGCAGTGCAAAAATAAATTAAGTAAAAAAAAAAAAAAATGTATTCTGAGATTAGCAGTGCAAGGCCAACATGTTTTACAAATCTGTCAGTATCTTTCTAATGGAGTGTGTATGTGTAGTTATGTTGAAAGATACACTGTGTATGTGTACATGCTTTTATGTGAACCACAAGGCACACAAAAGATGTATTTCCCATCTCTAAAACCCATGTTGAAATGTTAAGTGTGGATGGACAGAAATAGGTGTTTTGCTTAAATTCATACCTAATCTATTGTGACTCCTTTTTCTATTTTTTACGATGTGTAGTCTTGCAGATTCATTTGCTCAGTCTAGTATCACCTAAAGGAGAATAAGTCCTTAGCCTTTCCTCATTTAAAAAAAAAATGTGTTTCTAAAGGAAAATGGAGAGATTGGAGACTCCCAAAGAATGGGCCATGTACCCCAAACCACCCGAGTACTGAGGCCATCCTCACTTATCTTCGGGTGCCCAGTTCCCAGCCCTGTTTCATGTGTCCTGAAACCAGTACATAGTTTAAGCTCTATAAAGACTCATCAAGAAACGGCATATACATTGTTTCTTTTTCCTTTTGCACTATCCCTGTGGAAGGTCCTCTCTTGTAAACTAAATTATGCTATAGCTAGACAAAGTCAGTCGACAAATTCTAGCATTTAATTAGCATGGAGAATTCTGCTCTGGTTAGGCAGGAGGGACAAAAATCTATAATGCATTGTTTGACAACTAACCAAGGAAGTGGATATGATATTCTCCTTAGAAGCAAAGAGATTCATATTAAGTTTTAGAAGCTGGCCTCCTTTCATTCAGGCCGACAAGCCATTTAGAGGATTATTATGGACTGCCTTGGCTCTCAGCTGGAAACAATCAGAGGTGTGGAAGCCTCAGTCCCAGATGGGCTGACATGAGAGGAAAACTATTGACCACTCCTGAACTGCACGGACTTCTGTCCTTCCAGGATAGATACGCATTTGTCTATTGGAAGTAATGGCTCTGCATCTTCTCCAAAGAAAGAGCATCAGGGAGCTGCTGGAGATGACTGTGGCACTGTCCCAAAGTCCTACTGGGAATATGCTGTGACACAAAGTGTCTCAGTGTGCCTGTTGGTCCCAAAGCAGTACTCCGTTTGGGTAGTCAAGGATACCCAGAGGGGATTGGAAGATGAAGGCCCAAAGCCCAGACCCCTGCGGGTGGTGATTCAGAGACACACTGTCCAAAACTAGTGTCCTTTGTTTTCCTTACTAAGAGCAAAGCAGTTAAAGGTAGTTTATTGGTTTTCTTGGCAGGGTACCACCCAAAGAGAAAATGCTGGGTCCATTTCAGTGCTATTGCTTTCTCTACCACATAACAGCATCCACACCTTCTTATTTAGAGGCATTTCCAGTCTTTCCCAAAGGTGGTAAAAATCGCCCTTGCCTCTTAGCTTAGTTCTCTTGGTCTTAATTTCCGTTTAATTAAAGAAGGGTAACCAATACCGTCCCAAGAGCTAGCCAGCGAAATACATGAGAAAAACCAAAATCACTCCCATAATTGTAAGTGGGCCCTGTGGCTGTTCTACACCGCATCCCGAATGGAAGGGCTTTTTGATTCCACTTGTATAATAACGGGGTGATTATTGTGGCCCTAAGCAGGCTGCACAGAATGGGTGACTGCAGCCAGTGAGAGCCACGGAGCGCAGGCAAAGCCACTTGCTCCTTTCCCCCTGGTAACCATGGCTTCTACACAGCATGCAGCCCCCACCACAAAGTTCTGTACATTTCAAAGGGTAGGAAGGGATAAATCCAGGTCATTAAAGGGAAATAGAGCTATTGAAAAGATAAAACAAATGAGACACACCAACAGGGCTGTCTGCGCAAGTAATAAGGTCGAAATGCTCATACTGATTTCCAGGCAGAGCCACATTCCTCACACATGTGGTTTGTGTATCTGCGTCTGGGTGGGTGGTCTGGAGAGAAGTGCTAAACGCGGCAAGATGGCTTAGTTTCTGAGCCGCGGAGGGAAGCTCTGAGGCAGGCGCAGCCCATGGCATCTGCAGTCCCTGTAAGAGAAAGAAGCCTTCCTTCTGCTTTGTTCCAGGAGAGAAAGTTTGAGCGTGGTGTATTCATGACAGCGAGTCTCTGTGCAGTCTATCAAAGGGTAGGCGTATGCGGGGTGAGTGAGTGAGTGAGTGTACCGGAGTCCTCCCTGCCCTGTCACAGCTCTAGGGGTGGCATGTGTGCCGTGGAACTGAACTTCTCTATTTATTCTACTGTATCCCCTGGGTGCTAGGCATGTCTTGAAAGTGATAACAGTTTTGAATAACACCTTAATTTAGATAAGACAGACATATGTGGTCATCAAAGAGCCATAATGAGTTACTCTCACGCAGATGCCAAGGGAAGCTTTGTCAATCTAAGGCAAGATGCTTCTTAAGGGGAATGGCCCTCCTGGAAGACTTCCTGGTACAACCAACGATAACTTTGACAGCTGTGAACAATTCTGGTTGTGTCACTTTCTAAATGTCCCTCAGAATTCCTAGTTATTTTGACTTTTATATACTTGAGTGAAAAATCATTATTTTCCAAATTTTATATTTATTTACTGGAAACTCCCAAGGACTAGGACTGCTGTGCTCACTACTGGGGCCTGGAACAACTTTAATATAGTCTGCATCACATGGAAGTGAGGAAGCGTTTTGTGAAGAAAATTTTGCATGTAATAAGTTTGGGAAGACTGCCTGATATTTAAAGCTCTCTGGAACTCGTGGCTTAGGAGTCACGTGTTCCAGCGGAACTTGTTTGAACACAGCACAGTATTTCCAAAGGCACACACACAAAGTAACAGTAGACACACAGGTTATTGGCAGAGGTTTTGCTTCTAAGGGAAAACTGCCTTGATCAAAATCATTTTAACTATGTTCTTTACAGTTATTTACAACTCCGTTTGGGATGGTAGTGATTAAAGAAAGCAGAGGACACTTTCAGAAATAAATATCTACACTCAGTTGTCACTTATATTGTTGTCCAAACTGGGGTGCTTTTAGAATAAAGTTTTTATTTATAGTCATCCTAAGACAAGGCAAGGAAATGGAGACTTTTGACAAACCAGGATACTGTGCCAAGGAGTGCACTTGGAAACATGCTAAACTGAAATTTACCTTTTGATTTCTTTCTGTCCTTTTGGCATATGTATGAGGGGAAAGTGGACCAGACCCTATACGGAAGAAAATACCTTTCTTTACCTGCTGCCAAATTCATGATTGATATCCCCGTAACAAATATTAAAAGGGAAGCATAACAAATTTACTAAACCTTTTCCTGGCTTGGGAACCCTTACAAATGACCCACAGACCCAGAGAATATTAGGTTTTTATGCTTACATTCGAAGCACAGACAGTCGTATAAAAGAGAGATTGAACACAAAGTTGGGTATACCTGACAGCAATGAACTGGGGAACTTAGCGAGGTCTAATTCAGATTCATCGTGGCCTCCACCTATTGGCCAGGATCCCTCTGGAATGGTAGTCTTTTGTGACCATGCTTCTGGAGAGAAGGGCAGGGGTGAAGTGAGAGATTCTTTGCTTCTTTAGTATACCCGGTACAACAGTGTCATATTTGCTGGTAAGAGGTTCTGACCCCAGCTGTCATCCATACAGTAATTTGAAGTGTCTTCCTCACAGTAAAGGTACCCTAGGGTCAAAGCTTTAGAGGATGTTCTCAGTACTGCCAAAAAAAAAAAAAAAAGCCTTAGCTCTCGACATGTTCAGTGGCCATCTCTTATTTCTGCATCCCTGCTTGTATGTAGCTACCTCGGTAAGTGTTAGATAGGATCTGAGCACCAGGCTCGTTTTCAGGAGGACTCATTCCTTATTTGGGATTCTGTTTCCGGAGCCTGCTGCCTCTTGAGGCTGTAATCATCCTCCTTATGCTCAACTCTTCGGCTGGAGCTGCTGCCTTGTCGTTATCGCCTGCTGGGCTCTCTGCTGATGCTACAACTACGCCACTGGCAGGATTTGATCCAGCGCCACTGGGGTTGTTTAGCTGGCGTGTCCTCGCACTGTGAGCGCATGTCCTGGAATTTCGCTGTCCTCTACTCCATCACCAGGCTATGCTATCTGATTTCATTTGACATTTTAATGGTTCTCAGTTGCATAAGCGTAATTCCCAGTTTAGAACAAGCATTCCAAGAATGCCGAGCCAGTGGATAAGTGACTTTTAAAAAGCTCACATCCTTGGCTTGCAGGAAGGGTGCTACCCTGATGGCATTCCCTGTTTTCTCTTTCCCAAAATCATCTTCCATATTCTGTGATACTAAACATGGGACAGTATGCAGACAAAAGCCATGGGCACCTGAGTCAGAAAAGCCTGGTTTTGCATCCTGAGCTGTCTAACCAGAGATGTACTTTTCTGAGCTTTGGTTTGCTTACCTATGAGATGGTATTAATATGGTTTTGAAGATTAGGGGGAGGCCGGGCGGTGGTGGCTCACACCTTTAATCCCACCCAGCACTCGGGAGGCAGAGGCAGACGGATCTCTGTGAGTTCGAGGCCAGCCTGGTCTACAGCGCTAGTTCCAGGACAGGCTCCAAAGCCACAGAGAAATCCTGTCTCAAAAAAACAAAAAACAAAAAACAAAAAACAAAACAAAAAAAAGATTAGGGTTTTTTTTGGTTTGTTAAGCTAACTGTGGCTGGTCTATAGCAAAGTACTCAACAAATGGTATTTACTTCTGTTCTATTATGGTAGTGGAGTTTGACAGGCGTCTTCCACCCACCTTTCTTTGTATAAAACTGCCAGATTATATTCTGGCACTGTTTGCCATCAGACCTTAAGTAGATTTAAGCCTGAACATTAGCCTGTTGTAGTATGCCACAGTAACAGCCGCTGTCACTGCCCTTATACACACATACACACATGGCACACACGCACATCATTGTGGAGAAGTCACTGTGTAACAGGCCTCTGCCCCTCTGAAACTGCTTTTTAGCCCACGGAAAGGAAAGGAACCCAAAACAAAGCACTTTGCGCATCTCAGAGTTAGGCGACCTCTGACAGAGCGGGACACATTTCTACTGCTTAAGCTGGGTTGCTAGAGGAAAAGATGGCAAAGCTGAGGTCCTCACTGTCCCACTTTCGCTTAAATGCCATGTGATATATTGGTTTCTCTGTGTTAAAGTGTTGTCTGGCTTCAGTTCTCTAGGGTAGAATCCATGTCCTCTCCTCTTCCGTCCTCCCAAGTCCTTCCCTGTGCCGTCAGAGCTCACAGCATGACTTCCTCCAGTGCTTCTCTAGATCTCATCTATTTCCCTCCTCCTCCCACTAAAGCTTGGATTACTTTAGGACCGCTCGCATAATCAGGAAAAATGTCCCCACATCAGGATTAACTTCTGTCCCTTTGCCATGTAAGGTATTGCATCCATCAAGTCTGAGGATTACTACATGGCCATTTGGGGAAGTTGTTTTGTGTTAGGGAAATGTCAGGGGGAAATTCTCATCTCTTTGGAAGTTTGAAAGTAATGTCTGTTAAACTCTGTAAGCAGAAGTTATTTGCTCTACATTAAAAATGAAAGCAATTTGCTGTTATAATTCTTCAAGACATTACAGTTCATGACTATAATTATGGTGATAATATTGTCAGCAACCAGAGACAATCCATAGGCATCTTCAAAGGTCTTTTAGTGCGTTAGTTTGTTGATGTTCCTCAGTCACTCAGCAGACACTTACGGGTCCGACCATATGCTAACCACTATCCTTTGGAGTTTGTGACAGTAGAGCTCCATTCTGTGGAGGGAAAGGTCTCTTCTCTCTGAAGCAGCAATGTAGTGTCGACCTGAAGCTAGAGCTCTCAGACTGCATTGGGAATCCTAACGTGGCAGGCAGACTGAGTAGTCTCCCTGGGCCCCCAGCCACTTTCTCTCCTTGCTGGTGGGAAGTTTCTTGATTTGACCTGAGTTTCATGGACTTCTTAAGATAGATCTGAGCATATAGTTCTTCTGACAGACTGTTCAGGAGCAGTCTGGAGCATGAACCGAACACAAGTTCACACAGCAGGGCCAGCCTATTGGGATTTGTTGAGAGAAAATTGAAAGCTGGTGCTTCCAGCTTCACCTTATACTCGCTTCCTCTGTGCTTCCAGATGCTGAGCTGTGCTCTGACTTCGTGAGATCACAGAGGGGACTTTTATCAGCTCCACCTCTTGCGGAAGTTCTGATTCAGGGCTTCTAAGAAAGTGTGGGGTATTGCTATTTTCAAGTTTGCCAGATTATTCTAATGTATAAACCGGGTGATAGAATTAAAAAAGAAAAGTCCTGGTTCTGTCTTGCCAGAGTTTGTATTGGAAGCCTAGCACGGGACAGAAAGCCCATTGATGAATTTCTTCAGGTGACTGGAAGTTACTGCCGGGTATGCAGCCTATATTGGAGATAGTCTTCTTCCACGTCTCTGAGCTACTAGGATTCTGTTTCTTTTGTCAGCAGTACAGACCCCTGAGTATCACTACCGTCTGGCTTCCTGACCTAAATGCTGGGGCCATGCCTAGAAGGCTGTAGCTTTAACACACACCTGGTTATTCTAATCATGAGATCATAGGAAACACTTCAGTATTTGCTTCAGTTGGCAGAGAACATTAAGGTGTGTCTTTACTTTCCTCAAGCATCCAGACCACAGAGCAATCCTCATTCCTGGCACTGAGTGAATTCACCTTCGTCTTCTGGGGCGTGTGTGTTGGTGTGTATCTAGAAAGTGAAGTAGAGGTCCCTGTTAGTAGGTCATCTGATACTTATCAATTAGATGGAGGAGGAGAAGGGGAAAGAAAGGTGTGCATGCTGCTTAGGGAAAAGGCAAATCAAACGCAAATCCATCGGGATAAAAATAAACCGGAAGTAGTATGTATGAGGTAGGCAGCTTGCTGGCCCTGAACAGTTTAGTCTGTCTTGATTCCACAAACCATCTCAAGTATAAATGTTCAGGTTTCTTCTATATCAGTCAGTCTGTAAGCAACTCAAGGGAAAGAAGAAACGGTTTATTCTTGTTTACTTTTGCCTTCCAACAAATGCATTGTTTTCTCATGTACTCTAAGCAATAGCTAAATTCAACTAGCCATTTCCTGGGGACTGTGTGCTCTTCTCCTTTGGTGACGTCTAGTGGTTTTGTCAATCTTAGTGTGATTCACAGTCTGGATCTTCAGATTCAAGGATTCTGTAGCCACCCATCAAGGCTTCCTTCGAGGGTGCTTCCCCAGAGCATTTACATAGTTGAATTGTGAGTACATTCTGTTCCTACACAAGCAGCTTATAAAACTGAAAGCCATTGACCTTCGAGGGAGCACCGTGGCACTGGCAGCCAATGAAAGAGAGCTCAGCGTAGGTCTGGGTGGCTTTCCGTCTATTACCAAAGCCATGATCAATCTTAGCAATCCGGGACTAGGAACAAAATCACTTCAGTTTCACAGGCATGAAGGTGTTTGCTTTTGGGTTGAGGGCTTTGCACTGATGTGCCTCTCAACAAACCCACTCTATGGGTATAAACTTTTGATTAAATATGGAAGTCAAATATTTTCTGTTTCTTTTTTTTTAATTGAACGTAGCCTTGCCTATCAGATAACCTTGAGTGAGAAGCATTTAAAAGGGATCTCTAGATGTCCCCACTTGATGACCACAGCTGCGAAAGACATTCTTTTTTCTGACTAAAGCAATAGAGTTACTATTAGGAGGAAGTGAATGGTTTCATCCCTTGAGAGACCCTGAAGTGGATTGAACTTTGGCCATGCTTGAAATTTCAGTTGGTGACAAATGGAAATGATTTCTTGAAAGGTTTAAAATTTAGGTATTCATTTTTAAAATGCCTCCCTTTAAATCTGAATTGCCTGGAACAGAACTGAAAGAGTAGAAACCTAAGGAATCATGAGAAACCTTGAGAACACAACACTGTTGTCTTAGCTCAATGGGAAATCCTTAGCATAAGCCCATATCCAATGTATAGGCAAACTTGTAATTCTTGGAGTTTCCTTGCTTATCTCAGACAAACAGGGTAAAATGTAAACCTGTACTGTGAGAAATACACCTGCCGCTTGGAGAATTTACTTTTCGCCCTTCTATGATGTTTAATTTGTGTGTCACTAACTTACTTGAATAGAGGTCTTTATTGTAAGCTACATTTGATTTCGATGGTGTGATATAATTTATAGTTAAACCAATAAGTAATCATCCTATTGGAAGGTGGGCGCCATGGTTATTGGAGATTGATTTGGCATTGGTTTGGTTGCAAATTGGCTGTGAAGACACCAAGTTGACCAAGCATGTCAGTGTGGCACTCAGAAGTAGACAGTATGTGAGGTGAGACATTCCAAAGGTTCTAGGGCATGAAGACAAGTCATTAAATAGCAGTCAGAGGGTTTTATGTAGTTCTCTGTAGCACTAAGGAGGCAAGTACTCACGCCTGTTCTGTCTGGGCAGACGGTTCAATGTGGGAAGGATAGAACCTGGAGATAGCTATATGCGTCATGACATGCTTCAAAACTCGTATGCAAGAGGTTGAGGGAAATAAGAAATAAACTAGAAAAATGGGCAGGGGCCAGACAATGACAGCCTTTGTTGTTCTGGGAAACTCGGATAGATGGGCAACTGTGGTGGATAGTGAGATTGGGAGAGAGAGCTGGACAGGCAGGTCTGCACTGGAACATGGAGTCTGTACTATTGCTTCCTATAGAATGTCCACTGGAAGTGTCCTGTGACCCTAAGCTTCTGTGCCCCCCCCCACCAGACTCTTAGCAATAATCTTCACTACACACATCTCAGTGTATTTTCACCAGTTCCCTGTTTCTGGATAATAAATTATCCTCAAGTCTAGCAGCCCAAAACATTTTAGCATAAAAAAGTCATGTGTTTTTGGTTTTCTGTTTTGTTTTCTGTTTATTCATCTCCCATTTTTATGGAATACAAGCTCCACTAAGCTGGGCTCTTCAGTTCAGGGTCCTCCACATGGCAAACATCAGCAATCTGGCCAAGTGGTGTGATCATCTCAAGGTTTAGCTGGAACATGATCTCTCCCAAATTCATTTAGTAGCTATTGATAATATTCAATTCTGCATGGTCTGTATGACTTAGGGCCTTAGTTCTTGTGGCTGCTAAGAGGAAGATGTGTTCATTTTCTTCCCAAGTAGCTTTCCCAACTGTCAGCTTGCTTTGTTAAAGCCAATAGGTGGGAAGAGTCTCCTGGAAAGACAGAAGTTGGTCTCTGTAGACTAATTATGGATGTCCCATCCCACCGCTTTCTCTTTTCGTTTGTGCTGTTGGAAAGCAAACTCAAAGCCTTATGCATGCACAGCACCTACTCCACCACTCCTTCTCTTCATTTCTGCGGAATTCTATTCATTTGAAACAAGCCACGAGGTCAAGCTCAGATAGGCATTGCCTCTGCTGCCATTCCAGTAGCCGACTCTTTGCGTATTGTCTGGATGTGTCTAGGTAGGCTGGCTTTTCTCCCATAAGGAGTAAGGCCCAACGTTCTGAACACCCGGAAGCACATCTGATATCCCAGATGCTCAGACAAACCTGAGGAAGCAGGGTTCTTTTGCTGGCATCCGTCCCACTCTGTGAAAGGAAGCACGGCAGAGCTCCGAGCCTCTGAAGGGGAAGGGGAAGATTTAGGTAGAGATGACAGAGAGATTGATGGAAGGGAGACAGGAACTGCCAGATGGAAATGGAGATGCAGGTTCAGACAGGCTGAGCTGCAGACACCTTCAGATTCTCAGTCAGGTTCACTTATGCATGCATAGTTTGTGCTGGGAGGCTTTTAGACTGCCTATTGATGGCTTCAGTGGGTACCTTCAGGGCTAGAAATCATAGACATCTACCATTGACTCTAAGTGTCATTATGACTCAGAAAGACCCCATCTCCTGACATAGTCCAGCAAGATGTCTTCCTACAAAGCGATGAGACAAGAGAGTCAGCCCTGGATTTATCTTTTGTGTTGGAA
This sequence comes from Chionomys nivalis, assembly GCF_950005125.1. Taxonomy (NCBI): domain Eukaryota; kingdom Metazoa; phylum Chordata; class Mammalia; order Rodentia; family Cricetidae; genus Chionomys; species Chionomys nivalis. The sequence goes on from NC_080096.1 coordinate 57,458,302, forward strand.
GAGATTCCATCCCACTGGATATCTCTTTCAGATTTCGAGCTTGCTGTATCACGACTTTCTCTCAAATGTGGCTGGCCATATTTTCCTCTAGAGGTGCATGAAATTGGCTGATCTGAAAAGATTCACACTATCTAAGTCTGTTCGGAGACAAAACTTCAATTTCATTTTCAAGGACATTCATTCATTCAATAAAGTTATTGAATGTCTACAGTGTCTTGGTGCCAGTTAGAGAAAACAAAGTAGCATGTCTGCTCTCTGGAAGCAAAAAGGCTAGTTGTTCGGTTTTTCTTGTTTGTTTGTTTTTAAGGTTAATTTGTCTCATTTCATATAATTTATAAAATTATATATCTGTCTAGTAATTAGTTGTTGTTCTTAAAACATAACCTTGTCATTTCCATCTTTTCCCCTCTTCCAACTCCTACCCCTACTCTCTCTCTCTCTCTCAACTTCAGGATTTTTTTTTTGGTTACACACAAACAAACACACACAACCTACTAACCCCATTTAGTCTTGCTTTTGTGTACATGTGTTTAGGGCTGACAACTTGGAATTGGATAACCTCTCAGGGAGCTTGTACTTGGAGAAGACTGATTGTCAACAGCAATTGACTGCCTATAGCTCCTCATCTATAGGTGGGGTCTTGTGAAACATCCCCATATCTGTGGTAGCATATCAACTGGTATTGTCCTTGAGCAGTTCTTGTAAATACAGTGCTCATGCATGGAATTCTTAAAATAAAAATCACTATCTACACTGAAGCACCAATAGCAAATTGTTCTTCAAAATACTGAAAGTGCACATGCTCTGGTCTACCCTGCATGTTGATGCTGTGTGTGTTTAAGAAAGGATGATGTTGGTCAGTGTAAAGAACAGAGAGGTAGGGAGTCTAGGAGGTAAGATGAGGAGACACCACAAGTCCCAGACCTGGCTCCCCAATTGCATTCTCACCCCTTCTTCTCCATGTCAGCGTCCCTGCTTTGGTCAAAATCACCTCAACTTCATGAGCAGGGGAAAAATGTTTGTCACATGGACCTTTTTGAGCTTGGGGATGATGATAAGGCTATTATGTTGTTATATATTGGTTCTGTGACATTTATGCCCCTAACTCCCATTTTTTAACTGTAGACTGGGGGTGTTTCGTACCTTAATTCATTTGCTTATTGCAATGTTTTTGAGGGCACTGTTCTGGTCCCTGAGGATTCAGGCGTATGCAGCGTGCAAACATGGCACAGGTTAGGGCACAGGGGAGATGGAGAAAGCGTGAGCTGAGTTTAGAAGATCAGGTAGAAGCAGGGAGCGGTGTGCCATTGTCACACCGGCATTCCAACAGGCGCTAGGGAGAGAACAGCCATGATGTGACCCTTAGCAGAGGCAGAGCAGTTCACTCGGGAGTGGACGGAGCACTAAGACTGCAAGAATACAGACAAAGTCATGGAGAAAGCATGACAGAGAGAAAGGACTGGGTTTTCCTGTGTGAGATAGAGACCAGTGATGAGAGAGCCCTGGATGGGAAGGGCCAGCAGCAGAGTTGGAGTTCAGGGGGTGGGTTAAATGAAATAATGCATTTGAACTACATAATGCCTGAAGCATGGTAAAAAAAACAACAACAAATGTTAGTTCCAGAAGACAGACTGATGGTCTCAGAGCATCACGGTCTGGGCAATACATTTTCAAATGAAATATTGTTTTAGAGTGCTAACTTTGTTTTAGAGGGAATGGGTATTTTATCTCTGGGGGACAGAAAGATGCATCACTGGTTGAGAAGCCCTGGCTGCTCAATGCTTCATAGTACTAAATGAAAGCTGTATGGAAAGAAGCCTTTGCCACAGCTCAGAGCATGACCACAGGACCAGAGGAGACCCTGGATACATTTTTGCTAATGATTTTGTACAGACTTGTTTTATTAAATGTCATTTCACCTGCCATACCCTTTTCTGGTTTAGGAACTCCAGGGTAGTTTTGAGGCCCAGAAGTATAAGAAACAAGACAAATGGGGGGAGAGGCCAAAGGGTAGGTAGGGATGAAGATGCTGTGCCTAATCAGTGTCAGTAGCACCCTGGGATGTAAAATACATTTGAGTGGAGACTCAGATCGTTGCTTATGCAAGAGCTTTCCTCAGAATACATGCTGCTCTGTAGATCAGACTGGAAACTGCAAATGAGCAGAGAGGTGCAGCGTGGACGCTAGCCTTTGGCCCCAGAGGCGGCCGTGGAGGGCCTTGGAGGAAAAGGACTCCGCTTTGCAAATGTGAGTGAATTTTTGAAGTACAAAATGAAGTATCTTGTCAGTTCAGCCCTTCCTAAGTGAGCATTCCAAGAGAAGGGATGGACACCAAGTCCCTGGGAGCATCCTGTGCCCCAAAGGGTTGGGGGCAACTAGGAAATCAGGCAAGAGGGCTCCTTTTTGGTCTTTTCTGGAGGATGGGAGGATCTCCAGGACGTCTGGGAGTAGGGAGTGCTTTCAAAACCAGTTAGTCTTTTCTAGCCAGTCTAACTTTAGAAGTTTTGACAGGTGGGTGGTATAGCCACAGTGCAGCGTCCTGAAGTCAAGCCAGCAGCCCTTGTGCCTGTATTCTCCTTCCCTTCCTGCCTTCATTTCTGTAGCCCCCCAGGTCTCCCTCAGGTCTCTTCTTCCTCCTTTTCCCCTTGTCACCCGTTGCTCTCTTTGGCTTTGCTTTTCCCCCCATGGCATTCTTTCATCCTGTATTCTCTTCTCATCTGAGTGTGGGAGGCAGCACCTGATCCAAGTGCTGGTCCCTACCAGAGTGTGCCTTCATCACAAGGACAGAGATACGAAGAAAGCTTTGGTCTCATCCATGGGAGGAGGACAGCTTCCTGAAGGGGTCTAAGTGTGGAGCAGGAGTTGGATAGTAATATAGAAGGCAAGGATTTGCCTTTGAAACTTTAGGAAGCTTCAGAGGGGAATTTATAATCCATCAGGGGATTAAGCAGAAAATAGACAGGCTCAAGGATATTGCTGTAGATCACCTAGACAAGAGGAAAACACAGCACAGCTAAGGAAATGTGTTTATAGATAAGAGGCAAGTTTTAAAGAGCTGGGCCGTGAGCATGGAGACATTGATTGATTACACCCTCTAAATAAAGCATAAGTGAGTGTTATTCAACAAGTGTCCATGTTGACTGACAAAACAGCAATGAACAGATGACAGCAAAAGAAGGAGCCCCAGCAGCCTCTGAAACCCATCTCACTCACTCACTCACTCACTTGGCCCATGCTAAGTACCCTACCACTACTCATGGCCATGACCCTCATGTGTTCCTATAAGGATACTGGCAGCTTGCGGGGAAGGTGATTCTCCATCTTTTCATTCACTTATGACCACACAGTTGTGTAGTACCAATCTAATTGGTCTTAATAATAAAAACCCGGAGTCAGATCTTAGGGGGTGAAAGGTGAAAGATCAGAGATGCAAAGCAGCCAGAACAAGCAGAGTTCTTACCTCTTCGAATGCTCAGACCAAATAGGCAAAATCCTGTCTCTACGAATCCTCAGACTCAATGTTTTGAGCTCCTGACCCCTCCCATCTTGTATTCTTCTCTCTACCCAGCCATATCCCTTCCTGTCTCCACCTCTCTAGTTCTGGATTAAAGGTGTGAGCCACCACCGCTGGGCTGTTTCTTTTTTAGACTGACTTAATCTCACGTTGCCCAGGGTGGCCTTGAACTCACAGAGATCCATCTGCCTCTGACTCCTGAGTCCTGGGATTAAAGGCGTGTGCCACCACTGCCTGGCCTCTTTGGCTAGCTAGTGGTTTAGCCCTGCACTCTGATCTTCAGGCAAGCTTTATTTGTTAGATCACAAACAAAATATCACCGTACAATTGAGTATATTTCTGTGTCAAACTGGGTCTATTTAGGAGAAAAGACTCTGCCTTGAACATGAAGGACTTCACAGGAGGAAGAAAGGAACGTTCTCAGTTAATAAAAGTAAGAATGAAAGTTTCATAGACTGTGATGATTAATCTTCATTGTCAACCTGACCAGACTTGGAATTGCCTAGGAGATCCTCTTCAGAATGCATCTCTGAAGGTGTTTCCTGAGAGACAAGTGAGGAGCCCTACCATCCCACAAGCTGCAGATCCAGACAGAATAAAACAGAAAAATGAGAATGCAGCTGAGCACCGATGTTCCTCTCCCTACTTTTTGGCTGTAGACACAGCAGGACCAGCTATGTTATCTTCCTGTGTTCATGCCTTTCCCCTGGGTCAACTAATACCCTCAAACGGTGAACCCAAACGAACCTTTCCAGAAGTTGCTTTTATCAGATAATTTTGTCACATCTGTGAGAACTGTAATGGATACAGAGGTGTAGAGATATCATCATCATCATCATCATCATCATCGTCGTCGTCGTCGTCATCAAGGAGGACTACCTCAGTCTGGGAGATTCTTTTCAATATAAGAATTTGCAGTTCTGGTTTGGATGTAGAATTTCCCCAAAGCCCTGGGTGTTAAAGTCTTTATCGCCTGCCACTCCTAGAAGATGGGGAAATTTTTTTAAGATAAGGAGCCTTGTGGGGGATTGTAGGTCCCTTCTGGTGGCTTAGATGATCTGCTAGGGTGAAGGATCGACTCCAGCCAAAGAAAGACAGTTGCAACATGAAGGTAACTGGTGCTTTCTGAAGTAGGGCAGACAGTTAAACTCTCTAGCCTTCTAACTTATTCCTATCCCATTTCATCTCATGAAGACTTGAAAGCATCAAAATGTCAAGGAAATTCATATCTTAAATGACCATATTCCTAACATGAGCCCACATACAATTAAGCCCTCCCCCCTCCCCGTTGAGATGCAAACTTGACTCCTGTCTGGTCCTAGCTTCTTAGTGTTGCTACAAGACATGGGTTTTTTGCATACAGTGCCTTTACTGGTGAAAATTGATACTAAAAATGTACCAGTGTCTTGGGACACTCCCATCAACCTGTGGAAACCTGTCAATTACGGTGCCCCTTGTTTTAAAAAACTCAGATGAAAGACATACTAAGAACTCTATTAGGAGTAGCCAGGGTGGGTTTTTTTTTTTTTAGAAGTATGGGGAGAGAATTTGCCTACAGCAAATAACACCAGTGTGGGCATGCCCAGAAAGCATTCTAACTAGAGGTGGAGTATGTGGCACTTGGCACGATGTCCTCTTGCTTAGTCTTTGTTGAAGTGAGAGTGGCGGGGCTGTGTCCCTGGCACCCGGCCGCCCGCATGGCTTTACCCGAAATAATTACACAGAAACTGTATTCTTTTAAACACTGCTTGGCCCATTAGCTCCAGCCTCTTATTGGCTAGCTCTTACATATTGATCTAACTCATTTCTAATATTCTGTGTAGCACCACGAGCTGGCTTACCAGGAAAGATCTTAACCTGCGTCTGTCTGGAGTGGGAGAATCATGACGACTGCCTGACTCGGCTTCTTTCTCCCAGCATTCTGTCCTGTTTACTCCACCTATCTAAATTCTACCCTATTAGAGGTCAAGCAGTTTCTTTATTAATTAACCGGTGAAAGCAACAGATAGAAAGATGACCCTCCTCCATCAAGTCTTGATGTCAGAATGAAGTTTGTTAAAGTACATTGTAAGGGGGACATTGTATGAGCCTTTCCAAGACAGTTGTCACAAAGTCTTGCCTTCTTGGAGAGAGACTCCACTTTCAAGGGTGAGCAGTTCTTAGAGTGGAACTGTCTCCCAGCCGTCCACACTCAGATTGCCTGAGCCCTGGCCCTGGGCTGACCTGGGTTCCTGACCCCTTGGTGCACTCTAGCGTGAGGCTGAAACTAGAAACAGAGGCAGAGTAACAGTCAGAAGCAGCTTCCTCAAGTGCAGCGAGATGGGAGTTTGCTCACACTGAAAGCCGACCACCCTCATTCTTTCTAGCATGCTACGGATTCAAAAGCCATATGTAATGCTCCTTTATAGTTTCAGATCTAAAAGAGATGGGTCAGGGGGAGAATGAGGGCTTTGCTGTTTTATATACCTTTTGTCCCGCTAGCTTGAGTGGAGGCAGCTAGCAGGCAGCCTCTGTGAGTTGAATCCAGGCTCTCAGCACAGTGCTTAGCTCATAGGAACCGTTCAGTTAGCTGGTGAATGAATAATTGATCTCCACCTTAGATTTCCCGTCTATAGTAGCTAGATTCATAAGCATTCTAAGAAGTTTCAAAGCACTGAATGGATACAGCCTGCCCAAAGCAAACAGCCACCAGCAACTCTGTTTTGGATGCTCATGTTTGTCACTCTCCGCAAGTGCTCATTAGGGTTGGATTTTTTTTTCCTTTTCTTGAAGGTGTGCGTTTGGCTGAGAGTGTGCAAGTGTGTTCTGAGCCTAGATGAATGCCTTCTCTCTTCTGTACTTGAAACCCTATTCTCCTGTGCTGAAGAGGAGATGACTGGGGGGGGGGGGGGGGAATGTGACTCAGAGCAAGTGTTGTTATTAAATCACCTTGAAGTGTCTCTTGTAAAAGATAACTCCCTGCATTGTAGAAACGTCTTTGACAAGAGAGGATTAGGGTAAAATTGCAATTACCTTGACAAAAAGGAATGAATTAACTTTCCAACTTGCATTTTTTTTTTTTTTGCAAGGCACCGATTCAAGCTGCTTGGAATATAAACACAGAACACATTCACAATAGCTCGGGGCACTTGAAACATTCAAAAGATGGGCAGGGATCCCTGAAATGCTAGGCAGCTTCAGAGATAGTCCTCTCAGCAAAGGGAATGCCTGCCTGGACAGAGACCCTGGTGTGATTTCAGCGTCTGCTCACCATCAGCCAGGTGGAGGGGACAGCCCGGGCAGATACCTTCTAGAGATGATACCCAGGGCGTGTTGTAGGAAGCAAAGTACCGCTCTTCCAAGAGTTGACTTCCCACACCGCCTATTCACCCGTTCAGCAAATATTGACCGAGCACTTCCTATGCGTTGGGTTGTGAGCTCAGGCAGACAGTTCTTGGCTGTCGGGGGCTTGGAAAAGTCAGACATTAAACAAATCAAACAAGCACAAACCTTGGTGCACAATTTGTGTGCAAATGGAAACCGTTTTGTTTGCTTTCTTTAAATCAAAGCTGACTCTCCTCTCTCATCCTGCCTGGGCAGCAGGAAATTCCAACTACCAGGTTCACACTGAAACTCCAGGCCTTAATGAGGACTCTGGATGCACAGGAAGGGCCTCTGGCTTCTGATCCATCACGAGCACAACAATCAACCTTACTTTGCCTTGGATGTGCAAGGAAGTTTCTGACTCAAGGCAGGGATACTTGGAAACATGTACAACCTGTGGCATCAGAACTTTTGCCCAAGCTTCAAATCCTTGACAAGGTCTGACTTCCCAGGTATATTACCACCTTCCCTCGGAGACCTAGTCAGCAAGGCCCACAAACTGTCCCACAGAGTACTGTGTCTGAGTCAGAGATAGGCTCTCAGTAGTGGGATGTGGGTCAATGTGCAGGGCCTCAAACCTATTTTTTAACAACCATATTAACTTATCCCTTATGATTGTTTAAAAGACTGGAAAAGTTTTAGAAAAATGTGCTTAGGAGATATTATTTCATTACCCCTTGGTTTCACTTTTCTCTGAACCCTGTTAACTTGGCAGATCCTCGTAGTCATTCCCTTGCCTATTTTCAAAGAAATTCTCTCTCTCTTCCTTCATCAAACCAGGGCATTTTTCTTTGGCATGGCCTGCAGAGGATATTGTCTCCATTTAGCTTCTATTTCCTCGAAAAGCAAAAACAATCAAATAAACAAACAAAGCACTCATAGCAAAGGAATCCAAAGCACAGCCTTGGTGGAAATGGAGAAGTGGAAAAATAGAAGATCACTTATCAATTACTAGTTCCATAGGTATCCCAGGCCAAAAATAACAAATGACATAAATATTGTAAAAGAAAGATTATCCACAGCTGATGGGACACACAGTAGATTGATCCAAGGAGTCAAAGATGAGGAATTACTGTGAAGTTAGCTAGAGGAAGTAGGCTAGGCTCTTTGCAGGGAGGCCAGAGAGGTAGGAGGGAAGGAAGAGGAGACCAGGGAGAAGAGAGAGCAGTCAGGCATGCTGTGACATCTGAGAAGAGAACAACGGGTGCTGATGGTGACCGATTGGTTGTTGAGTCTGTTCTTGCCCACTGTGTCCCTCACAAAAGAAGGGCTTTCCTACAAGTGATTTGTTTGTAAAGGACACTGTCCACTTATAGATGTGCAGACACAGGACACAGATCAACAGGGAGCCTGCAAAATCTGAGGGGAAGTATCTTGAGCCCCAAGAGCTGCCCCTATACAAATCCAAAACCGAATGGAACTTGGGATGGGTGTTCTGGACACAGCCTCTGGAGTTCCCACAGTCTCGTTTGTCTCCATTTGTACGTTAGGATAGTTATTTCTTGGGCACAGGTTGTTGTGAAGCTTAGTTATAGGGCAGGGTACACTGGGCGAGCCAGCCCTGAGTCTTCTTGCCCTCAGCTCTATTCCTTACCCTGCCCTGATGCCCGAGTGTGACAAGTGGGCTCCAAAGTCAACTGGATGCTTGCTCATTAATGGAGGCCTTGGTGAGAGACAGGGTACAAGGAAGGAGAAATCCCAGTGGTCTGTCTTCCTGTTCCATCCTTCTGGAAGAGCCCCTCCACTATGACTGCTCCTCACTTTGTCCCTCCAGGGTAGACAGAGCAGCACCTTTCTGCTGTTGCTCCTGTTGGGCTTGTTCAATGTCCTCTGCTTGACTTTTTCCCTCCTTCTGCCACCTGCTGTCAACTTCCTTCACTGAATCCCTTCTGTTTTAAACTCCCAGGACAGAGTCTCCCAGCCTACGGGAACCAAAACTGTGACGGTGAGTGGCAGCACTGTCTTCCCATGGATTGTGTTCAGGGACTGAGTGTGTCCTTGAGAAGCTATGCTTGGATGGAGTTTAGCCACTGGTCCTGTGAATGTGACCCTACGGAAACTGGGTGTTCGCCGGTGTAAATAAGCCACAATGAGGTCCTTACGGTGGGTTCTGTCCAGTGACTTCTGCTCTTCTGACGGGAAGAAACACGCACACTCGTCATGCAACTGGGGAGACACGGGGGATCACCAAGTCATCACAGGCGTGGGGACTGGAGTTCCACAGCTGCAGGGTAGTAAACGACAGGAACTAAAGAGCATTCCAGAAGCTAGTAGAAAATAAGACTACATCTTTACAGGTTTTATAAAGAAGATAGCCCCATCATCAGTTGCAGAACTCCCCCGCCCCACACCTCCAAAATTGCAAGAAGCGCATTTCTGGTACTTTAAGTCACTTAGTTCAGATGGTAATGTGTCTCCACAGCTGCAGAAATGCATACGACAGCCATGCTGGGCTTTGGAGGGTTCGTCCTTTGTCTAGCTCTCCCTGCTCTGTTCTGCACAGCCCCTTTATCAGCCCTAACTTCTTAGCCCACCCAGACATATTTCCTTTCAATCGTACATGGCTCAAGTTTATCTTCACCTAGAAGGCAACTGGCCTTATTCTATGCTCCCTCTTGCACTGTCCCAAGGAGGCTGGGTCTGCCCTGTTGGAAATGTCTGCATTGCTCTGTACGCTTTCTTGACAAAATCAAAACAAATGAACACACAAGGTAGAAACTAAATCAGCTGATGTAGAACAAGAAACGAAGGGGGCATGGGTGCTAGGATCCTAGAGACATATCACAGGATCCAAAGACTCTTGTGATTTCTGTCTCTAAAAGAGACTGAGACCAGAATCTGGAAACCCTCTGTGACCTACTCTGTCCATTTTTTGAAGGAAATTTGCCTTTTTTTCTATGACCTTAACGCACAGTGCTCACTGCTGTGTATTACACATTCAGCCACATAAAGACTGACTTCATTCTTGATTGGTTCAAGTTCTAAATTTCCCAAAATGAAAAAGGAATGGCTCTGTGTGGGTCATGTGTGCCCACCTTATCCAATCAGCTGTGTCTATGGTGGACGGAGCACACCCCTTTGGAGAAGGGGTCTTTCCAAGGGCTGAAGAGCTGGGCAAGTGTTTATTACAAGGTCCCTTGCCCAAAAAGAAAGGTGTGCTCCGGATTGGCTAGCCTCTGGGACTGGTCTGGGGTATAAAACATGGCTGCAGGCCAAGCTCAGCTCTCACCTTACCGTAGGTGGACCCCTGGGGGTGTATAGCTGGTCTTCAGCCAGATGCTGCCATCTGGGCGTGTGATGCAGAAGGTGTAACCAGAGAATCCACTCTACTCTAGTGAGATCTGTAAACTCAAACCTCCCACTCCACTAAATGACGTGTCACGCAAGCTGTGTGGAATAACGGCCAACATTTATTGGGCATCTAAGACGGGCCAGGCACTCTGCTAGGTGTTAAGAGCGATGTAATGCTCATAATTCCTCAAGATCAACTTGGTTGCTCAGATTCATCTGTCACCTCCACCCCTCCCACAGACCCTAATCTCGAGTCCCAAGGTAAAGGGACGGTGTCTCTATCGTTTGACTCCTTACTGGCTTTTAATAGGAATGCAGGGAAATAGTTCAAACTCAGAGTTTTATAAAGTGAGGTTACCTTTCCATGCCTATGCCCTCATCTTCCTATTTCCCTGCTGAAGACAGCCATTGTCGCTGGATTCTTATAGGAATAAACAAAAATATGTAGATTCACTTTTCAGAAAGTGCAAATTGCTCTTCTCATTAAAAATAATGCAAATTCTATCTTGAAGGTGTTTAGTTAGTACCAGAGAGAGATTTTTTTGGATGACTTCTTTGAAAGTGTAAGGCAATTCCACTATGAAACCAGCTCTCACTGGTGACTGCTAGGTTATTTCCAGTCCTTCACTAAGGACGGGATATCATCGAGGCTGTATTTACATGCGCTAGCACCAGTGTATCCGTAGCCAGCAGAGCTACAGAGTGTGTGTATTCTGTATGTTTACACGCTCAACTTGCCCCGCACTAAAGTTGTATCGATTTATACTCCCAGTGGGACATACTTGCGGTTTATGATCTCAGCCACAACCAGGGGCTCGTTAAAAGATTTTGATAGTTGCTAATTTGAAATATGAGACATGCAGTTTATTTGGTTTCTCTTAAATATTTTCCTAAGTGTTCTAACTCTTTTCGTAGTGTGTGCGTGTCTGTGAGAGAGAGAGTGTGTGTGTGGTATCTATTCAGATCCTTTGCTTTGATTAGAAAGCTTTCTAGTGTGTTGTTTGAGCCGTTTTGAAACGGACACGCAGTGTTTGAACGTATTTAGACGATTATGTCTTTGTTATATATGTTACAAATAGTCTTTCCAGGTAGTATGCCTTTTGATGTGGGGAGGTGGTGGTGAATATGATTTTGTGAAGTTGAGTTTTGCATGTTTATTCATTAGGACTCCTGTGACTCCCCCCGCACCCAAGTAGGCCTTTCCACTTCTAGGGTTACGATCACTCCACATTTTCCCTGTGATTGACACTCCTGGGGAATGTTCTTTGATGTGTGGGTAGATTTGGCGGTTCAGCTTTGAATGTTCCTGTGGGATCGCTGTCTGTCTCAATACCATTTGCCAAGGTCCTTGTTTGGCGAGCGGTGTGAAATGCCGGCTTTGTCACGTTATCCATCATCAGGTTTTGGAAGCAGCCTCTGGATTTCTGCGTTTTCCAGCAATTCTAGGACGTTTTAATTGCTCTAGCTTTGTGTTGCACCAGCTGGCGCAACCTGCCTCCCTTTCTGGCTTCCTCCCGCCCCACCCCAGAGTCCTTCTTAATGTTCTTGTTACTATACATTTTCCATATGACATGAAATGTTTGGTTAGTGAAAAAAAGTTCTAGTATTTTCATGGGAATCACATTCAGATTTTTATTTTTATCTATCTATCTATCTATCTATCTATCTATCTATCTATCTATGTATCTATCTATCTATTTTGTGTGTGTGTGTGTGTCTGTCTGTCTGTCTGTGCTGTGGGAGTATACAGTTGTCATGATGTGCATGCAGGGGCCAGCAGGCAACTTGAAGCAGTTGGTTCTCTCTTTCCACCACATATGTCCTGGGGTTCGAACTCAGGTTGTTGGTCTTAGCTGCAAGTGCCTTTACTCCCTGAGCCATCTTGCCAGTTCAGAATCACATTTCTTATATTCTAGTTCTCTTTTTGTTTTTTTCCTTTGGGTTTTTTTTTGTTGTTGTTGTTGTTGTTTGTTTGTTTGTTTTTTTGAGACGGGGTTTCTTTGTGTAACAGCCCTGGCTGTCCTGGAATTCACTTTGTCGACCCAGCTGGCCTCAAACTCACAGAGATCCACCTGCCTCTGGAGTGCTTGGATTAAAGGCATGTGCCACCACCGACCGACATATTTATAGTGATCTTATTACTTAGATTGCTATTGTAGATAAAATATTTTTTTTCCTACTATATTTTCCAATTTTTCCCTATTTATGATTCAATCTAAAGCTATTAGTTCTTTTAGTACTAACTTTGAATATATTGCCTCTGATAGTTCTTTCTCTTCTGCCTGCTTCTTTATTCTCCTGCACAGAAATATGATCACATAACGTGCTAAGATTGATAATTTTGGAGCTCTCCCTTTTGTTCTTTGGAGTGACCTCAGTAACTGGAACAGTCTTGATACATATTTGGTACATAGTACACATCTGTTAATTCCTTTGATTGGCTTGTGTCTTTTGCACCCAGCAGTGCATAGCCATTCCAGTGCCTACAGAAGGCCTTGCCTTGCTGGTAACTTCAATAGACACGTTCCTTGTAACTGTCCATTAAGCATGGACCATTATATCACCTTTGGTTGATGTTTTGTTGATGTGTCATGCTGTGTTTCCTGGAACTTTGGCATAGAACCTCCTCTATACCTTTGCACAAGCCGCTGCGTCCATCTCTACTTGAGGGACATCACCATCTTCCGACCTCATCCTCAGTGGGGAATCTTGCTCATGATGTAGGCTGTTAGTCTTTCTCTTCTTAGATTTGCCATACCTCTCAGCTGTGTGTGCTGACAACACACACAGTCTCTTCTCTGTTCCTCCAGAGCAGGTACCATGCCCAGAGCTTGGCAAGGAGTAAACGAGAGGCAGCTTCTGGGAACTCAGGTGATTTTAGTCTTTATTTTATTTGTTATTACTAGGTGTGTGTGTGTGTGTCTGTGTGTCTGTGTGTGTGTGGTGCACTTGTGGAGGTCTGAGGACAACTTTGGGGGATCAGTTCCATTTTTCCATTTTGGGTTCCATGGATCAAACTCAGGTTGTAAGGAATGTGGAGCCGGCACTTCTATCCACGGAGCCATCTTGTCTGTGTCCAGAAAATGGTTCCAATGGGCAACAGTTGGCACACCACAGACTTAATTGCTGTTCCTCTCACTTTTCAGCCCCATGCTTTTAAATACATCCATCTATAAGTGAGTGTTCACAAATTCTAACTTGTCCTGACCTGCGCACTGAGAAAGTATGTCCGTCCGACTGCTGAATGCATGAGAAGAAATCCAGGCCATGCCCACATGTCAACGGAGTCCTTGGTCCCCTGTGCATGAAGATCCATCGCTACCTTCTGTCCCATCATGCTGCATCTCAGTCAGTGGCCTTCCCTGTCCCACTTGCCGCAGGCAGCAAGTACCATAGGCTCCCCTCCAAAATGCATCCTGGTTGCATCCGCCGTCATCACCCGACTGCAATCACAACCCAAGCCAGTCTTCTGTTGTGCTTAGATTTCTGGAACTAATTTCAACTGTATGTCCACTTTCTGCTCTTTTTCCCATAACAATCCATTCTCCACACAGTCACTGGCATGATCTCTTAAAAGGGTTAACCATATCATGTCCCTTGCTTTATGAATCCCTTTTATGGTTTCCCATCACACTCAAAATAAAATTTAATCTCCTTATCATATCTATAAAATCTGCACTCTCTCCTCCCACTCCATTTTCCCTCTGTCTACCCCTGGGCTGCCTTGCAGCAAGCCCTTCACCTCTGTCTCTTCCTCGGCACCTGCTCCTGTTGGCTTTCCATTGATTGTTGGCTCAGCCTGGACTGTGTTTTCCCCAAGTCTTTGCATGAGTATCTTCTTTTGATCAAACAGTTCGAAGCTGAATTATGAATAAAAATCACACTGTTGCAAAGCAGGGTCTTCATTGAACTCGGAGAGGCTGAGCCCTTAGTCTTGAGCACATGGCTCTGTTAGATTTCCCTTGTTGAAATTACCACATCGCCAGCTCTGCAGATTTGTTAATTGTGTGTTATTTTATTTTCTCTCATGAGTTACTAAAATACAAACCCTTTATGACTGAGTGTTATCTGCTTTCAGCTTCATTTGCTTCCACGGTCTTGGTACTTATTGGGCACGTAGTATAATTTGCTGAATGAGTAAATTAAAAATTCTGGATTGAAAAATAGTTGATTAACTTGGATGCCGGATGACTCTTGATGAAAATAGCATAGTGGGGAGAAGTTGTCTCTCTTGCTGTAGGAGACAATATCCTGAAAATGAAACGCTGAGACTCTCTTCCAGTGCTCAGTGAACTTGACTGAGCATGTGCCCTGGCAGGCACGTGTGATTCACATAGTAAACCAAAGTAAGCCCGAGACCACTCAGGGAACAGTGGTGTGAATGTCGCAGGCAGGCAGTCACAATTATGAATGTATGTAAACCAGGACAGTGCTGTTTATTGGCAATGAGTAAATTACTTTATTGCCTAATTGAAACTCTCTAATATATCCCTCAACCCTAAGGACTGAGGTGACCTAAAAGTAAGTCACAGACTAAAAGGGGGACGAAAACAAGAACTCTAGAAAAGGGCATTTTTTTGAATACTTTAACAGAGGTAAAGTATATGAATTAATTTCTGCACACAATGGGCATTACTTTATCTTCCCATCCCCTTGAAACAAATAGAAAATAGCCATTAAACACCCACTTAAAGTGACAATGGGTAACAGACAGGCTGTTTGGGATCCTCGTACACTGGCTTGGGGCCTGCTTTAGGTGCCTGTGTTTCCCTCCTGTCCTCTCCTGGACCTTTGGATGAAGGCTGGGGTTGAAGAGGGGTCTGTGAAAGGAATGGGGCAGGTGAGAGCTGGGGTTTTTATCCAGCACCCAAACAGCTGTAGTGTGTGCACTCTAAGCACAGGCGTCTCTGATGGGAGCTGTTTCATGTGTGAAGCACACTGTGTGCCCTAAGGGCCCTGGAAGAGTATACAGCAGAAGAATCAGATACACAGAGCCCTGGCTTGTGTTTACATTACCTCAGACCTAGCGAACAATGCTGGCAAACTCCATTTACGGCCTTTCTTCCAAGGCTTGAAATCTTTAAACCATCTCTCGGGGTGTACTGGAAATCGCTGTGTAGATGCATTTGGAGTAATTACATGCAGCCAGCCTTGGCGACTGTGGTATGTGTGATGTAATTAGTAAGGCAACGAGCTACAAGGCATTTCTGCGGGCCCCAGCTCCTCTTGGAGGAGGTGAGATGCTGACATACTGCTCAGAGACGGTGTGGCTATAAACATTGTCTGGGGCAGTTGGGGAAGGAGAGCACGTTCTAATTAAGACCGCTCAGTGGCTTCCCTCTCTCCAGCAGGGATCTGAGCCCTTTTACCCTGGACCTGACACTTTCAGATTCAGGCTCCACTTAACATAAAACTTGACATTTTTTTGTCTTAGATTTGTTGGGGGTACAGGGATTGGACAATGGCACCCTCTCTTCTAATAGAGAAAGGTAGGCTTTTTTTTTTTTTTAATTGAGCAAGCGGTGTCTACAAAATGAATGGAGATTCATAAGAATGAAGTCATCCCAAACTAGAAACACCTGGCAGAGTCGGTCGCTTGCGGAGGTGGGGGCGATAGTTGTGATTTAACAAGCGCGGCAGTAAATCTCCCACAGTAGAAAGCTGTTGCCAAGAAAAGCCTGCCAGGAGAGGGGCTGTGTGTGGTAGGCAGAGTAATGGCCCCCCAAAGATTTGCCAGGAACCAGGAACATAGGTTAACATGGTAAAGTGGAACCAGGCTTAACGATGGATTTAAAACCTAAGCCATCTAACTTTTCTCAAGGAAGACCTTAGAGTATTCTTTTGGCCAAAATGAGGGAGAGGAGACTCAAAGTTCTCATGGCAGTGGCAGCAGGAAGTAAAAGGGACGAACAGGAAGCCAGAATGGTGGTAAGGTTATGCTTAATGGGAAGACTTTGTGGCCAGCCGGGATCCTGCCCGTGGCAAACACTGGCCCACTGAAAAGGCTGCTGGGCAGGGATCAGATCTGCTTCCAAGTCCTAGGTTTCTCTGATAGTCTATCTCAGTCACAATGATCTAATTTGATTCTCAAGCGTAAGCTCGTTGACACGATCATAATAGAGATTTTGTGTGAATATATGATAGCAATTCATTTATGTGAATGTTGTTAATGACATGGAAGGTACTATTAAAGTATAACATTCAGAAGGAAGAGTCCTGGTTCTACCACACCAGGCTGCTGCTGCTCAGAGCTCCGGACTTGCAGCTTGAGAAGAGTGCCAAGGACCTTTATCCTGCCTGCAGGGTGGCTGAGTCAAGCTAGAGCAGGCCTAAGCTCCTTGTAAACTCAGGGCTTTTGGATAGCTAGCATGGCGGGATGCCCTGGTGAGCTTTAAGCCTCTCAGACAAGACACCTGTCTTCCCTTTGCTCAAAGTCTTCTTGAGTACCCGATGAGGCTTTGGGAGCAACCTTGGAGGCACTAGACCTGACTCCTAGCTAACACTGCCTAACTTTCAGTAAAAATCTCAAACCTGACTCCCTGGCTTCTTTGGGCATGGTTGGCTTACTTATAAAATCAGCAGGAAATCCACACCAGCTGGGAGGCATCAACTCTCCCCAGCCAGGGAACAAGGACAGTAAGAGAAGGACAGCTCCGTGTCTCTCTTCCACGTCTCTGCAGCCCTTGGTGAAAGTGCCCGCATCCAAGGAAGGAGATGGGACAGGCAAATCCCCAATGACCTACCACAGGGGAAAGGGCCACCCTTGCTCTGCCAGAGGCTCTGTATCTGTCATGGGGGAGAATACCTGTGGCTTTCTGACCAGATAGATGTGGAGGACAGCAGTGTTGAAGGGGAGATAGAGACCACGTGAGAAACGCCTCTAGTGATGCCCCAACTCCAGCCTGGCTTTTATTTTCCTCCTCTGCTCTAAGCCTGTTCCATATCAAGGCCTTTCTGGACCAATCACTAGTATCCTGCCTATCTGACATGCTAGCTACACATCTCCATGGGCCTCTCTCCCAGATTTGCTTCTTGAGTGTTGATTTCTCAGACCAGTGCCCACTCCCGTTCTTGCTATTCGCTCTCGGGTTTTATAGCCTTACGATCTCACAGCCATGCTCTCTTTCCTTCTGATCTTATCTGCCTTGTTCAGTGCCATGGCCCCCTAGCCTGGATGCAAGCCTAGATGCTGTATGTGCTCAGTGCATATGTGTGGGCTGAATACTCACTGCATGCTCCCCAGGGAGCACACATGATCGTGAACAATGCCAGACAACTTCGGGAGGAACATGGTGCTCGCCTTGTTTTATAGATGTTCCAAGGGAGGCCCAGAGGTGTGGAGTTGCTTAAGACACTCCAGCTGATAGGAAGCCTGGGGTTGAGTCTGGTGCTCGGAGAAGTTGCATCATTCAGAGGGGCAGCATCCAACTCGGAGCCTGAGGACCACACACAGCCTCGACTTGAAGTTCTGAATGAACTTGCGACCACAGGTCTTTTTAAGACCTCTAACTTCGTGTGCATCCAATTGCCGGGTGGCTTTGTTAATCTGGAGAGTCTGATCACACTGAGGAGTGGGCGCCAAGGGTCTACGAGTCTTTACAAGGTCAAATGCTACTACGGCCAAACTTTCAGGTTTAGACAGGGTCCTCTGATTTGAGAATTGGGTCAGAAATTATAAAACGAAAGCAAGACAGGAGGGAAACTGCTAAATCTTGTGGTGACATCAACTACCACAGCTGAACAAAGAATGCCAGCACTGGACCCCTTCCTACAGCGGATGTTATCCCAGCACCCTCTACAGCTGGGTCAGGGACTGAGTCCAGAAACTGGGGTCTAGTTTGTGTCTCTGAATCAAGATTTGGTTTCCAGTTGTGTAGCATTTGGCTTGAGACCAACCAAGGGCCTGAGCCAGTGCAGAAAGCCATCTCTATCGTAAGTGTTCCTGCTCTCCTCTCGTTCCCTGGGCTGGATTCCATTGCTGGACCCCAAGTATAGTTTGTCAAGTCTAAACACTAAATGAGAGGTCTGTCTGGGTTCCAAGGCTTCTTCTAAGAATGGCTACAACTCGCGGGGGGTTTCTCTGTTTGGAAAGCAAGAATCATTGGCTGGGCTGATGGGAGAGCCTTGTTTACAGCTTTGAAAGCTCAGGTACCGCAGTTTCCATCAGGAGTAGGACGAGTGTTCCGTAGGATAGTCCCAGTGGTAGACAACACTGATGAAGAGTGAGAGAGTTGCTCCCATATTCCAATGAATTGGAGGAAAGTCTCAGATGAACACTTGTAGATCTTACGCTCTTACAACTCCTAATTGGTGTTTTGCTTTTGTTGTTTTCTTTTTGTTCTTTTTTTGTTTTTTGGAATGGTAAGTAATTGGGTCTAATTAGAACTCAAAAATGATAACTTGTTTTCCTATTCGTTTTTGTGGTTACTATGTATGTCAAGTGATAAGGTTTTTCCTTTTAATATAATTAAGTCTCCCTTTTAAGATAATTTATGAGATAAGGTAGGTGTTTTTTAATAGCAAATAAAATTATAGGTTGAATGCAGGTATGTTAGAAATCTTACAACAGCATTTTAAACAATGTAAGTGGTCATGACTTAGACACTATTCATGAGAACAAACAGTGACACCTGACATAGCCACCTGGTCAAGTCTTGCCCACTCAGGGGTGCTCCGCATAGATGCCTGGTGGGTGGTAACTCCACTAGAGGGTCCTCAGGTTAACGCTCTATAAAGATGTGCATCTGAATACCCACCAAGGGGTGGCAGAAGCCTTTCATGGTCTTTTTCCATCTGTGCAGTCTTTGGGAAGAAGCCAACAGGATGGCTGGCTAAAGGCTCATTAGTTTACAGATGCAAGCAAGCATCAGTGACCAATCAACTGCTGAGTTTTGGGCCATTGAAGTTTAAATAGCCATATAGACTGTAAATGGATATTTTTATTGGTGTGGTTATTCTATAGTGATTATAATTAGATGTTGTTTGTGTTGTTACACAGAAGGACTTTCAGACTTCCTAAATCTATCTATCTATCTATCTATCTATCTATCTATCTATCTATCTATCTTGGTGTTTTGAGACAGGGCTTCTCTGTAACTTTTGGAGCCTATCCTGGAACTAGCTCTTGCAGACCAGGCTGGCCTTGAACTCACAGAGATCTATCTGCCTCTGCATCCCAAGTGATAGGATTAAAGGTGTGCTCCACCACTGCCCGGCTCAGACTTCCTGAATTTTAGAGCAGCATGGAAGAGTGAAAACTATGCCAGCTTCTAATATCACAGATTTGGGTCTGAAAACTGGGCCAGCCACTGATATGGACTGAATTCCCTTCTAGGGGCTGCCCATCCTGGTCTCAGATCTGGCCTCCCCTGAAGCTCTGATGCTGAGCCATTGAGTCGATTGGTGGCAATAAACCCAAGCCAGGCTTGCAGAGAAGAATCCAAAGCTGGTCTCTTTCATTGGATACTCCGGGCACTCAGCATAAACCCAGACTGACTCATTCCTATTCAGAACTGTTTTATAGCCATGCTGTTAAATACAGTGAAGATTCTCAGTGAACTTGGATTCCCCTGATGTACTGGCTGTTTGGCATTTTTCCTTTAAGCTTGGCACAAATGTGAGTCATCTGAGAGGAGGGAAACTTGATTGGGAAAATGCCCCTATGGGCAAGCCTGTGGGCATTTTCTTAAATAATGATGGGTGTGGGAGGTCCTAGCCCGCTATGGGTATTGTCACCTCTGGGCTGAGGTGGTTCTTGGTCGTAGAAGAAAGCAGGCTGAACAAGCCAGGGGGAACAAGCCAGTAAAGAGCCCTTCTCCATGGCCTCTGTTTCAGTTCCTGCCTTTAGGTTCCTGCCTGGAGCTCTTGCCCGGAATTCCTTCAATGACGGACTGTGATGCAGAAGTGAAAGTGGAATAAACTCTTTCCTCCCAAGTGTTTCTCACAGCAAGAGAAACCCTAAGTAGTACACTGCAGATGGTCCCTGTCCTTCGGGAAGCGTGAAGCTCCTGTCTGAAGGTTCTTTCTCAGTGCTGTCCCGGCCACCACCCCAAAGCATAAGCTGTCCAGTACACTCAGCCTATAGCCCATTCTCCTGTCTCCATATTAGTTAGCTTCAGTAGGTTACGAGGGACCAGGGTGAGCTTCTCTTCCTGGATTCATCCCAGGCAGAACCATGTTGTCTGTGACCTAATGAGGAGATAAGGTAGTTTAGGGTATCAAAGCTTAGTGGAATTTTAACACATGGCTCTAATCAGCTAGACAGAACATTCAGTGTCCTGAAGGAACCATGACTTGTATGTACAAATCTTGGAAGATCTGCAAGGCTTTGGAGTAAATGTCTTTGCTTTGTCCTTTTAGCCAAACGATAGTGATTTCAACCTATCTGGATGAGGGCTGTCATCTTTTGTCATCTCCAAGGCATGTGATCAGAACGAGATGACATCATCGTGCTGCTTGGAAAAGGATCCCAAGTGTGAGATTTTAAATAAATGTATTAAATTTTCTGGACATCAAAGGGATAAATTAAAAAAAAAAAAAAAAACAAAGTCTTACAAAAACCTTGGCTGTAGCATAGAGGTCAAAGTTGAAGTCGTGGCCTTCTACCATGTTCGATGTTACGTAAGAACTTTCGTGCCCTGCTTGTCCCCTCAGGTGGAGGAAGGCACACCCTTCAGAGAGGGAATCCTGGGTCTCTGATGAATGATTTGCAATGTAAACAACAAAGAATGTAATGGTGTTCCAGAGTGTATGTGTGCGTGTGTGTGTGTAAGTGTGCATGTATATCAGTAAAAAATGTTAACGATTCTCTCAGGCAGGTAGGAGATAAAGGGGGTATATATAGCCTTTTGAGGGATAAGTTTAGCAAATATGCCAAATACTTTAAAAATATTAAATGCCTTTGACTACTAAATCATTCCCATTTGGGCAGTCTATCCAAAGGGAAGGATCCCAAACAACTAGACCAAGACTGGTGAGATGCTATAAGCATGTTATTCATAATAGTATTCATAACAGAAAAAAAAATACCACCTCAGTGCTTACCATGTGAGAAGTGATTGATGAATGCTGGCCCAGCCCCACCAAGATATCCTCCTTTCCAATTAAGGTAAATTATGACTCCTCCAAAGATGAAATCCCTGAAACAGATCATTGCTATGGTACACTGCATCAAATGACAGAGTCTGTGAACAGCAAGGGCACGAGAATAAGACTAACAAGTCCCTGGAAGAAAATGCTGGTGCGTGATCAATCACGAATAGTTATCCAGGATAGGAGAAGACTTTCAGGACTCACTACTACGAAACAACCCTACTTTAAAAAATGGGCCAAACAGCTTAGCAGACACTTCACCAGATAAGACGTACAGATGATAACTGAGCATAGGAAAAGAGGCACTGAGTCCTGTGTTATCGGGAAAATGCAAATGAACAAGAATCAGATACTGTGATAACCTACTAGCCAGAATCCGGGTACCACACTAATGAATGGCAATGAGGATTGGAGAAACCGGGGCTCTTGGTCCATGCTAGTGGGAGTGCAGAATGATATAACCTCTCTGGAAGATAGTTTGGCAGTTTCTTAGTCTCTTATAAAACCTATCATGAAACTGCTACCTGCCTCTGGGAATCATGTGATTGCAAGTACTATCATTTATTAAAAATACTCTTATCATATGAGCCATCAACTGATATCATTCGTATATACCCCCAAGAAGCAGAAAACCTTACATCTATTGTATCTACAAAAACAAAACAAAAAACAAAACCAAACAAAACAAGAATCTCTACATACAGATGCTAACTGTGGATTCACTTGTAAACGCCATAACTTGGAAATAATCAGGCTATCTCGTGCTGAAGAGAAACGAGCTGGCAAGCCACAGAAAGACCTGGAGGAAACTTGACTGCACATAACAAAGTCTAAGAAGCCAGTCTGAACAGGCCGCATACTGTATGATTCCAAGTAACTATCTGACATTCTAGAAAAGCCAGCTGCGGAGACAGGAGAAGAATTAGTGGTTTCCAGGGGCTGGTGGTACAGGGAAGGAAGGTAAACAGATCAGAGGACTTTCCTGTCAGTGACACTACTCTGAATAAACACAGTGCATGACACCACCGTGGCAGACGCGCACTACCATATGGCTGTGGAAACCCATACTAGCAATCGCTAATAGTGAACCCCCGTGTGAGCTATGAGATCGGATGGTTCCAGTAAATCAGTGTGGTCTCAGCAGTTCACCGCACGTGCCGCTCTGGTGGACGGCCATGGGAAGGAGGGAAACTGTGTAGAGCTGCAGGGACTGTAGGAAAAATCTTGGTGCTTTTGACTTTGCTGTGAACTCATTTATTTAAAAAAGAATTTTATTAAAGAAAAACCAACATAGAAGAAAATGTGCTCCTTTGCTATATCAGAAGATCCAGGAAGTAAGAAGATAAATCCATGGTACTGACAGTTTTATGAAATCACACAGAGAGGTAGGGAACTATGTATAGGATGCCTCTGGTCGGTAAGGTTGTGGTTAATTAATTTCTTTTTATATTTTCTAAGTTTCCAAAATTGATCCTTTATAATAATAATAATAATAATAATAATAATGATGATGATGATGATGATGATGAAATGGTCCCCAAACAAGATGAGATGAGATGAGAAGCGGTTGCCTGTCCTCAGCCCACAGCACAGAAGGGCATCCCATGTGTACTTGCTCGCTTCAGGTTTATTAGCTATGGCTCCTCTTACCTGGACCCAAGCACTGCTGAAAGTGTAGCAGAGGAGGGCCCTTGTGTTTTTACTCTCGTCTGCTTGGAGAGCATCTGGCTTTGTGGCCTTTTCAGTAGGGAGAAGAGCTCAAGGAAGTGCTCTCCGACTTTTAATCCCTGCAGCTAATTACCAGAACTTTCTAGTGGTTTTACTGGGGCTCTTTTGACTAAGTGGGTGGATTTACACTGTTTGTGTTTGTGTGTTGAACTTGGATTATGCCTTCCTGTGTCACCAGGATGACAAAGGAGTTCGCAACAGCAGGCGAGCTTCCCTGCTTTTAATGGAAAGCACATTCCATCACTTTATCTGTCATGCATAAAGTGCTTAGAACAAAGCGTTGCCCCTAAGACATGGTCCCCAAGAGTCTTTAATAAGGACCAGACCTCGGTGAAGGTATTAATTAAATATTTTAAGCAGAATGGCTCTAGCTGGCTGGAGTACTTTTATGAGAGGAGGGAGGACATTTAAACCCAGGGCTGTGTAATAGGAACCTGTTTTGAGGGCAATATTCTTGGGTGGGACTCTGTGGGTACCAGGCTGTCAAACCCCTGGGCTAATTTGATGTCAAAAGCAGACATTCTGAAAGTTTTCAGCAGCACTGGAATTAGGCCCTTGCTGTAGAATATGGGCAGAATTTGAAAGGCTGGTTTTGGTCCCAAGAGAAGACTATTGAGGGTCTAAGAAGTTAAGCATTGCTCAAAGTTACTTTCTCACGATGATTGTGTGAAAGAAGCATTGTGAGGCCATTTTGCAGGAAAAATTAATGATTAATCAAGGACAAGAAGTTTTGATAGAGGAGTTAAGGCCTAAATTCAAATCTTTCTGCCTATCCATATATCCATCCATTCATTGTCATCTGTCTGTATGTCAAAACTGTCTTTCTTTAGAAAATACATGAAATAAAGATAAGTTTAAAGAACAGATTCAGGTTCAATTGAGCAATTTTTTAATTCAAAATGGCCAGCAGTTCTGGGGTGCTCTTTGTTATAGAAGCACACAGTTCACTGATCTCTCTAAAAGGTAGCATGGTGAGGAGACCTGGAATAAAAGAGTCCTTTCTGCATTGTGCTCAGCCACTTACCAAGCTCTCCAGCGTTGAGAAAGCACCACTCACTCCTAGAAGGTTTTCTAGTCTTCAAAATAGAATCGTACCCATTCCACTGGACTGGCAGCTGCGCAGTGAAGGCTCAATGAAGGCTGAGCTGGGGCTCACTAGGGTGGTGAGAGTAGAGACAGGATAGCCCTCCAGTCTGTGAACCTTTTTAGATCCTCAGCAAATCGCAGTTCACTGGGGTTGTGAAGACATTCTTCATGTTAGTTATTTTGCGTCGCTCCGACAAAATATCCAAGGAAAACAACTTCAAAGAGGAACGTTCCATCTGGGGCCATGGTAGCAGAGCTTTTGGTTCCTGCTTCTGGCAGTTTGAATGAGATGGCTCCCATGGGCTCCCGGATTGGAATGCTTGGTCCCAGTTGGTGGAATTGTTTGAGAAGGATCAGAAGGAGGGACCGTGTTTAAAGAGTTATGCCACTGGGAGGAGGCTCTGAGTTTTCAAAAATGCATGCTTTCCCAGTTAGTTAGCTCTCCCTTTCCCTCTCCATCTCCCTCCTCTCTCTGTCTCCCTTCCTCCCCTCCACCTCTCTCTTGCCTGGTGCATGTGGATTGGATATTAGCTTTCAGCTTCTGCTCCAGCGCCCTGCCTGCCTGCTGCCATGTTGCCCATCATGGTTGTCATAAACCCTAACCTCCCAGAGCCATGAGCCTCCAGATGAAATGCTTTCTTTTATAAGTTGCCTGGGTCATGGCATTTTGTCACGGCAGTGTAAAAGCAGTCTGGCTCCATTACTGTGGGCCTGAGGAGAAGCTGAAATTTACAGAGAAAGGCATGGCAGAGGAAAGCTACTCCCCACCTGGTGTCCAGGGTGATGTCAGTGACGAAATACACACCCATGAGAGGCATGGGACCTACATCCTGTTAGGTCCCATCGTCTGCAGTTTTTAACTCTTCCCCATAATCTATTTAATTATGAATATACCAGTGAATTAATCCATTGGTCAGGTCAGCATTCTCAGGATCCAATCACTTTCCCAAAGCTGTGCCTCTGGCAGTGGTGTTGGGAATCATGTCTTCAACATAGAAACTTTTGGGTAACAGTTTGCATAAAATCCCCTAACAGCTTCCTGTCTAATGACGATCAAAGGACCACACGAAGTAGACACATGTCTAAGTGAGATATTGGAGTCCGTGGGAGAGTGGTCCTACTCCAGGGCTTCAGGAGTGTGACGGGTGTGACAGGAGGGGACTGATATTGCTGTGACTTCTCCCTGGATTCATTCTGTTCACCGGGAACACATCAACCGAGGTCCCACTTTGTGCGGTGCAAGGACATTACCCTTCTCCATGCTCCCACGCTCTTTGCCTCCACGGTATTCTGCCCCACATATGGAACCTGTGAACCTGAGGAAAATATTAATTCATGCCTGTCAAGATTTTGTGTAATCTGAGACCAAGGACTTCCATGTTGTCCACATGAAAGGGCTGTTAGGACCACAGGCTATTGTCCCTATGGACTGCCTCTGCCTGCTCCTATCCTCTCTTCTGTGAACCACCAGAAACCCACAGACTTTTCCATCACACCACTGTTGCCTCTTCAGCGCAAGGCCTACACATTTTTCCCACGTTGCATTATATGTAATCCTGGTATCCAGAGCATCTCTCAGAGCTATGTTCCTAGCCATGAACTCCTGCTTCAGCATGGGTCTGTGGATCAGCTTTAAAGAACTGAACATCAAACGGGCTTGTGTCTGTCCTGACCAGGAGAGGTAGAGGTGAAGAGCAGGCAAAGGAAATGAGAAAGGCAAGGAATTGGTCCACTTCCTCACCTCTGCGTGCCTTATGTCCTCATCCTTAAAATGAAGACAATGATTTTATTCTTCAAGTCAGTCTTTGGAAGAATTAAATGACTTGGTACATATGAAGTGATGAGTGTGGCGTCTAATCAGCGACTGCCATTGCTATCACGGCTGCCACTGCGGATAACTGGAACCTGGGTGATTTGCCATCAAACGCTGAAATTAGAAGCAGTGTATCTAGCTCTGGATCTCAGTTCTTGCTCACTTTAGCATTTGCTCAGATTAATGCCTTCCAACCTCAGTTTCCTCATCTTTAGATGATGTGCTAATCACTGTGCACAGGGCTGAGGATATGACAGTTCCGTCTCACACTGTATCCTGAATAGGACTTCCGAGTTTTGTAGCTGCTTGGTCTTCTGTTGCTCCAGAGCCCTGAGAGCTGCTGTTCTGTAGACTTCACCTTCACTTACAGCAGGAGGCACAGAAGGCTAGCAGATGAGGGTTAAAGCAGGAATACTGTCTATTGAGCCGACAGTGACTCACACGCCTGCCCACATTGCTAAGAGTCTAGGCATTTACCCAAGTTGGGGAGATGGTGCGTAGGGGGTGGGTGGGACATGGGTTTGTGAGCAAAGGATGTTCTGTTCTGGGGACTATAAACATATGCCAACATGCCTTCCATAACCTAAAAAGGCTTGGTTGAAGGCCCCTCAACCTCCAAACAACTTCATTGGGTGGACTGTGCTAAGCCTCCTCAAGGAAGTACTCAGGGAGCTACCTCTGTTGTGTCTCAGAGCTGTTGTGGGTGAGAGTCTGGAGTACTGGACTCTGTGAGGGTTTGGGGTGGCTGTCTGAGTGGGGACTGCCACCACTCCTTCTTGGATGGCTTACTCTGCTACTGCAAAGGGAGATGTGCCAGGAACATGCTAGATAGATAGCTGCCAATGGAGCATTTCTCCAGTCTCCTGGGTCTGTCCCAGGCTGTATTTATCCCTAGACAGGCAAGTTCACAATTAGTCCATGACTGATTACACTGAGCCCTGCTTCCATGACCTTATTAGCAGTTCACATCTAAGCCTATGTCCCACGCTTCTTGTTTTGCATCCTATGGGCTTTCAAATGAGTACCGGGATCCTGTCTTCAGCCTGACATCCTGTATACAGCCTGCTCCAAACCCTTGACTCAACATCGTATGTCTCTATGTTTATCGCTTTGATCAGGATTTAGGTGTAAAACTGTGGAGCTCTCTTGGAACCTATCCTGGACTTTTAAGCTCATTCTGGAACCCTCTTCTAGGTTTCCATATACCACAATAGCACTTGTCTTTTTTAAAATTTTATTTTAATTAATTAATGTTTTTTTTTTTAAAAAAAACCTATCTTTTCTCATTTTACATATCAATCCCAGTTCCCACCCTCTCCCCTCCTCCAGCTCCCTCCACCTTCCCCCCATCCACCCCCACAACTGCTTTGTACTGACTTTAGTTATAAACATGGTCTTGGAAAGGATGAGTCAGGATCGAGCCTTTGTACATTTAATAGTTTTTGGTTATTTGAAATTAAGCAAATTATTGGTTAAGGCTCAGCTTCCTTGGTTGTAAAATGTAGCAAACTATGCCCGCTTCTTAGAGTAACGGAAGGATTAACTGAGATAATCTAAACTCACGAATGGCATAAAATAAAGATGTAAGCTTATGTAGAGCCCAGAGCCCATATAGGGCACACCCTAAGAGTAGCCTTTCTCTTTTTGAGACAGGGTCTTGCTATGTAATGCAGGCTGACCTGAAACTCACTGTATATACCAGCTTGGCTTTAAACTCAGATCTATAGCCTCCTGAGTTCCGGGGTCAAAGGTGTATGTCACCATGCTCAGCCTGCTAACATTTTATTAAAGGTCAAATACCTTCCTCTCCTTGATGTGACCTTCTTGGGCCGCTTTAGAGCCTGAGTTAGATTGGTGTTTTTGTTTGTTTTCTGTTGCTCTTAGCAGAATATCTGAGGCTGGATGCCTTATAAAATATAAATTTAAATGATGGTCATGGAAGTTGAGAACACAGAGACTGGGGCAATAAGCAGCCTCTGCCCACTTCTGGTACACCATAATGTGGAGAGTGACCCAAGTGAGGCAGAGAACAGTGGTGTGGGTCTGTGTTCTTCTGTAGCCACTAACACAGGGCTCACCCTAGGAGTGTATCTAACCCCAGTTACTCCTGAAGGGCCTCCCTTACAGTACAATCAAGAAAGGGATTTGTGGACTAAATTTTTGATGCATGAGCATAGGGGGCTCACGTTCAACTCACAAAAGTAGACGTTTGAGAAAGCAGTTGTGGAGACAACAATATTATGCCTGATGTCCATGTGCCTCTTAAAAAGCATATATTGATATATGCTATGCATTTATATATGTACATATATGTATATGTGAACATATATGTTTCACATTTCATTTTCATTTATTTATACCTGGTCTAAAATTGGTGTGTTTGTGTTGACATTTGTCAGGTATCTTAGTAGGGTGATACAAATGCAGTCTGGGGTTAGAGGGAGGAGAGAGGGCCTATTAGCAAAAATGTGACCTGCACCTGCCTGATGTTCCCCTGCCACTAATGTGCGCCCAGGACGCTGAGGGTGGAGCCTTATGTCCTTGTGTCCTTTGTACCTGAAACCTGATATTTATTTTCCTGAAAGATGTTTCTAGAAAGAAACAATAGCTCTTGTGAAGTGGTCAACTTCTCTTTCAATGAGGACATGTTTTTCCCTTAAGAAAATCAATATGTGATTTCTTCTGCCTTCAGTAGAACTCAAGGGGCTGTGCACAGACTTTTCTCTCTGTACAGACATTTTGCCACACACATCTTAAAGAGCCATTGAGTGAACTGAGCCAAACAACTGGCGCTTTGAGGGAGCATTTGCACTGCTCTGGAGATGGGTGGATTGCCATGCTTTCTGAGAAAGCAGTAGCAACGCTCCGTCCCTGGAGTGCTCAGCTGGATTGAGCAAATTAAACCGCTTCTTTCATGGAAGTCTATAAAAAGCATCACCCCAGAGGGTGGGTGGCATTCCAATTTATCAGTAATAACAGAGGCGAGCAGTCAGGTGGAGAAATGTGGCCAGTTTGTGACTGTCTCCTTTTTCTGACCTCTTTGAGTCTGGGAAAGGGAGATTGTATAGAGAGAGGTCATGAGGAAGCAGCCAAGAGGTTTTTGCTTTGCATTCATTCCGAGAGGGAGAGGGATACTTCAAAATCCGGGGCACAGACCTTGAAGACAATGACCTGAGAGAGGAGTTAGCACAACATATGTTGTTCTGAGCCAAACACACAAGTGGAATTCAGCATCAGGGTAAAAACAGATTGCTGAGTGGGAGCATGGGGAGACCAGAGCCATTTGGGAGAAAACCAGGACCTAATTCACGGTCATGGCTGTCTACGGAGCATTCCTCCTTCACAGAGTCTGAGAGCTTGGTGGACAAGGGAGGCCCATGGAGAAAAGGGGTGGAATGTGGGCGTGGAGGTCATCTGAGTGTCTTCGTGGGTCTTTAGGAGAGTCAGATGCAAAAAAAAAAAACATACTAGCCACAATAAATTTGCTGAGAAAGGAGAGACAGACAGACAGACAGACAGACAGAAGAGAGAGTTCATGTGCCTGTGGAGGTGAGTGTTCACGTGAGATGGGAGGGAACTATTTATGCCTTCCTTATGTTCTTAGCAAGTAACAGAGGCCATCAGAGATGGCCAAGGCTCATATTTCCACTCTGCATGAAGACTCCACCTGGAGAGAAATATATTCACGTCTAAGTCTGAGGGCTGAGGAGACTCCTCTCAACGCTCCAACCAGAGAGAAGTGATTATGACATTTCCTTGTTAATAGTGAAAGGCATGTGACTGTCCAGCAAGAATCCACAGGCTGTAGAGATCAGCTGACCTCCCTCTCTGAGTTGGAAAATCTTATAGTTACAGTGTGGCCTGGTGTGTGAGTCCTTGGGGCATTCTCTACCTTGATACAAATCCCTTTTGTCTCCCTGAGAAATCCCTAGGGCAGAAACTGAGGAAGGAGTCTCTTGGATAATGCCCTCGTTGGGAGCAAAGCTTGTCTTTCACGGACTGAGACAGGGGGATGTAAAGTGAAAAGGATTTAATTTTGTATTGTAAAAAAAAGAGTACCTGACCCCCCCGATACTTCAGGATATGATCTGGCTTGGGAACAACTTTGTTCTAGATTGTTAGTTAGGAAGACGTCATACTAGACTAGAGAGTAGGTATCTAATCTAGCATGATTTATGAGATACCCAGAATGCTGTGGGATGACTAAGGCACCTGCAAGCCAAGGGATCCCAATGGTTGCCTGCAAACCATTAGAAGCTTAGAAGACAATAAAGAATTCTCAAGTGTGGCCCTGTGGCCCTGCTGACATGGTATGATTTAAGACTTTGGACTTCCATCTTCTAGACTAAGAAAATACATTTATATCAGTCAAGGCCATCCAATTTGTGGTTCTTTGTTCCAATGGCCTTAGCAAATGAATACAGAAGATGCTGTGGTTTGCATGTGGGTTGACGTGTTCCCCAGGGTTTCATGTGTAGGAAGCTTGGTCCTCAGTGTGGTGATATGGGACTGGTGTGGAGCCTTTAGAGGGTACATAGGGAATAAGCTGCACACTGTTGTTCGGCACATCTCAGAAGGAATTATGGGTTCTGGGGAGATAGTTGAGTGGGAAAGGGTACTGTGTGAGCATGAGGGTCTGAGTTCAGATCCCCAGAATCCTTGTAAAAACCTAGATATGACAGTGTGCACTGATGACCCAGCACTCAGGCCAGACAGAAGAATCCTGGGGGTGGGTAACCAGCTACTCCAGCCCCGGGTTCAGTGAGAGACCCTGTCTCAGTGGGATAAGGGCAGTGGTAGAGATGAACACCTAATGACTCTGTGGATCCAGCCCTGTTCTACAGATCTCTATCTCTGTCCCTGCCCCCATTTCCCCAATCTCTTTTCTGCCCATGTTTTCCAGAGCTTTGGGGGTGTGCTTCTGGATTTCTGGGTGAGATTTCCAGGCCCTTTCCGTGTTAATGGGACATGTCTGTGTAGCATCGAAAATGCTTTGTCCCTGTTCTTCAGTCACACACCACAGTAAAAGCCTACATAGGTAGGGTATCACACCAGCTCAAGATCTAAGAATTCTCTCCATGAACTAAGGCGTGAAGCTTTTCCTGTGACCAGATGGCACTCACACATGCTTCTGCAGAACCTACAGCTAGAGGCGTGTGGCTAGGACTGCTTAGAGAAGCTGACTGGCCCCGAGAGGGCCAGGGGAGGGTGGGTCCTGATTATGAGCAAGAGGAGATGCATTTGAAACTGAGAAGAAACTGTGTTGGAAATCAGAACAGCTGTGGGCTCCTCCATGCAGCAGATGGATATGTGGGGAATGCTATGTAGCCTTAATCACATTTAACACGCCTGTCAGGGAATTGGGTTCATCTCTGTATTAATTCGGGTTATAGACATTGTTTGCTTGATAGGGTTCGGCTGTCCCCTGGTACAGCCAGCATGGTTGGAAAAAAAAATGGTTGAGTCCATTTTCTGTGGAGAGCACCTAGTCTGCTCTACTAGGCTGGGTTCGTTCTTGGGTTGGCGCAGCCTTAAAGCAGGTGCTGGAAATGACTCCTCCAAAGTTAGAGCAGGGGCAAGGGCAGATCCCTAAAGAGTGGGCACCTTAGCCCTAGTTTGGGATAGGTGGGATGGCACCAGTGTGTTTCTCTGTGTGACTGTTTTTCAAATCTAGAGTTTCGAGTACCTCTATCAACCAGAGAGCCATGGAGGCACAGGAAAACACCCACCTTTCCCATTCTGGGTCAAGCACACAGTCTATTCAGTGTTTGCCAAGCAAACTCCAACTTGCTAGTCCCACTTAGGATTGAGGCGTGGAGATAGAGGCATGGAGGACAGATGGGAGCTCATCATTGCTTTCTTCATTTAAGACGGTCACAGAGCACAACTCCTGTCCAAAGCCTCATGCTTCTGGAGTGGCTAACAGGCTAGTGTTTGGTGATGTGCCATTCCATGCTTGGCTCTGCGCTGGGTGCCACACACATGGGGTGACATTCTGTGACAATTCTGTGCTATACGGCGGTGGGATTTTAATTTGCAAACCACAAATTTAAGAGCAGAGGTCACTGGTGACCTTTCCAGGAGGTAAAAGCACCTAAAGGGAGAAAAGTCACATTGCAGCCTGTCATGAACCCCTTGTAGAAATCCAGCAAGACTATGGAGAGCAGCAATGGTGAACAGGATGCTTTGTCTGTCGGTGATACAGTTTCCGTGCCTGTAAAAAAAGCAGAGGTGATGTAGGTATCTCTTCATGAAGTTAAAGACTGAGGAAAGAATCCCCGAGGATGCTGAAGCAAAGCAGAAATACTTGTTGGGTTTCTATGGTATCATGGAGAAACATGCCGATTCAGTCACCACGGCTATGGAACAAATTACCCCCAAAAGTCAGTGGCTTGAAACAGTGGTAACGTATGCTTCTCATAAGCCTACGAACCAGAGAAGGATGTTTAGGAACACCCTGTCTCCTCCACTTGTTTCGGCTGGTATGATGTAAGGCAATAGCCGACATTGTCCAAAGGTTTTCCTGTGTGGTGGTTGGTCCTGGCTTTCTACTGAAGCATTTCCTGTGACTGTCATCTGGAGCATGGCCTCTCCTGGTGGCTGAGCTTTGCAAACAGAAAGTCTAGAGCAGGAGTGAAATAGAGTGCGTAAATGAAGGGGTGATACTTGCTGGGAGAGGGCAGTGCTGGGCACCCAGAGGTGTGGCCCTGCCTCTGAAGGGCCCTCCCGCTGTCCTCTACAGCCTGGCTGCCTTCTGTTCCAGTCCAGATTCCAGGGTTGGGAACAGTCCCTGCTTCTCAGCAGGAGAGATGTTTAAATCACCTTATGAGAAGAGCAAAAATCAAGGCTTTGGAAAGTATGAACGGACATGGAAAGCCCCGCTCTATACAAGGCACCGTCCCTGGCCTGGACGGCGCTACTGATCATACCGGGGCACTCAGCTTCACCGTCCGCATGAGGATGGGCAGATGACAGCTGGCACTTGCTGAACTCTGCACTTCTGTCATTCTAAAATCTTCTCAGCGTTTTCTGAGGAAACCTTTAGAGACCTGTAGAAATTTTAAGCATTTTGTTTGAAAGATTAATTTATATTTGTTTATGTGTGCCTCTGTATGTGTATGCCCCATGTGGAGTGTGTGTGCACACATGCCCCCCAGATCCCCAGAAGCTGAGTTTACAGGCTGTTGTGAGCCTCCTGATGTGGGTCCTTCATCATCAATTGATTTGGCCTAGAAGGAAGTGGCATGGAAGGGATTAATGGGAAGAGGTAGAGAGGCAGCCGTGGCGCTCAGGAAACTCTCTTCAGATCGGCAGGGCCAGAATGCATGAGTTCCCAGTGTGACCCTATGATTATGGATTGTCTCCTTACTGGGTGTCATGGTACATGCCTGTGTCCCAGGTATGTGGGGGCTGGGACAAGGGGGACCATTTGAACCCAGAGGTCAACACGAGCGATGTAGCAATACCTCAACTCAAGAGAAGAAGGGAATAAGAAGTTCCCTTTTTCCCTCAGCTTAGCTCTGGGAAGTATTTTCTCTTCAGTTTGGCTGGCATTAGATTACGTCAATAGAGAAGGTTTTTTAAAACCGTTTGCCGAACATGCTTGCTCCTGTTTGGGGTTTCTCCCAGAGTGTACTAACTTCTGCTTCAGAGGGATTTTCCACCCTCCACCCCAGCTCTGCCTGGGGAGCAGGGGTTATACCCCAGTGTACAATAGTACCTGGGCAGTCAGGAGGTAGGTGTAGTTCTGGGTATCCACTGCCACCATCCCCCTGCCTCCTGTTCTTTGGCTCCCCTTTACAGGTTGACGGTGACCTTTGCTTCCAGTTTCGCCAGGTCATGGGTGGCCTGGCTCATCAGGAGGACCTCTGTGTTCCTTGTCCTTCGAGTCTACTCATTCTCAGACATTGAGAAAGAGTCATTCTTCCTGCAGCTGAAGCTAAATCCTCGAGGAGGAGTTTCGTTTGTGTAACTAGTCCTTTGTCTTGAAGCTAATGCAGCGTTTTTTTAAAGGTAGCTCCTGGGCCTGTGTAGGACCTGCCCTGGCACATTTACCCAGGAAACTGACGTCTGGGCTCTACTCTATCCCAAGTGGATCTACATCCCCAGTATTGAAAAGGCAGCACTTTTAGCGAGTACTTGAGTGTTTCTGAAGCAAACAGTTTCCTCCTACACTCTGGTGGTTCTGCTTCTCTGGTGTAGCTCTCAAGCGGCAGAGTGTTCGAGTCCGACTGAGTTTGGCTTGTGACCTCGGGTAAGTTCATTCCTGGGTCTGAACTTTGCCCATAGGGTGGCGAGACATTTTATTCAAGGCAGCTTTAATTTGTGTCGTCTCTTTTGTTGTTATTATTAATAGCAAGTACCATGATTTCAATCACAGTGGGTGTGTGCAAGAGGAGCCATAGTAAGTACTGCTAGTTACTTACCCAAAGTCATGCTCTTCTTCCCTAGTTTGGCTAAAATGATAGGTCCTAGTCAACCCTTCTGTATACTGTGGAACCCATTAGTGATATATATAATAGCATTAAACCACTGGTGTACTTAGATCTTCCTTATGCAAAACATTGAAAGCTAGTGATGTAGTTAGGTTTTACTTGCTTGTGGAAAGGCATATGGGGAGACGCTGAACCCAACTATAACTATAGTCTTTCTGTCCTTGAAATACCATGGTAGACGTTAACACATAAAACAAATATCTGTGCACATCACATGTTGTCCTTAAGAAAACAGCGCTTTTACCTCAGGGAGAAGACGGCTGAGGCTGTGGACCACACCCAGCTGTACCTGCCATCTGTCTCTTTGAAACCCAGCCTTGGTTTACCTCCTCAGTTTCATCCTTTCAAATTTTCTCAAAAGTTCACAAACAAAAAATTATCTTCTACTTTTAAAATCTCCTCTCTTGCTGTATGTTTATTTTGGCACAAGTGTTGAATGCCCTCCTGGCTTGACTGTGCCACACAAAATAGGTGCAAAGTATATTCGTGTGGTCAGCTTTGAATCCTGTACCTTAGCAGGTCACAGCAGTTACCAGAACAATGCTTGAAAACACACGTGAAATTGTACAGAAAAACTGAACATTCGTTTGTGGGTCACCGCTGGCTTTGTCTCATCAGTGAGCCAGGTTCTTGCTATTTAGTCTTCTTAGCTGCTTCTGCGTATACAGCGTGCAGAGACTAGCTAGAGGAGAGGGTTGAGGCTAGCCATGCCTCAGAGTGCATTTGCATTCCAGCCAAACTCAAACAAAGTCAGGCCTCCCTATCTGCAGGCCTCTACCTGGACTCTGACTCAACAGTCGGGGTTTGGAACTCGGAGGTCTGCATCTTTAGGATGCAACTAGGCATTTTGACACAGTTGATCCAGAGATTATTCTCTGAGAAACCCTGAGGTCCAAATAGAAGGACGCATGTGGCCAGTAAGTATGTGCTCGGAACCACTGGAGTTTAAAGAAATAGAAGTAAAAATGCTAAGAGCTTCTAAACCCATCCAGCTGGCAAATATTTCTTTCTCGATACAGCAGGAGGTCACTTCCTTGCTTAGTGGAGCGGGAAGGAAAGATGACTTACTGGGGAAGTGGACGGGGGAGGAAGGGAGGGCTTGAATATGGATCTTAAGAATTTTAATATTTCAGCCTCTTCAACTCTAGCGAATACTTGAAGGGATTTTCATGAGGGATAACAGGTGTGTGAAAGCTTGCAATGATCCAGACACATAGTTCAACACATCCTTACTTATTATAAGGAAAATAGAAATGATTTAAATGTCCAGCACAAGAGATATTTGGTTAAACATTATGGCTGACTTAGCTGATGAAATATTATATAAACATTAAAATGCTGTAGAGGGATCTAGAAAGACATGAGGAAATCATCATAAAGTGACATTAACTGAAAAATATCTGGAAAATCCATTTCTTCAGTGCCTTTCTATATTTTTCAGAATCTCTGTAAGGAGCATGTCATTAATTTTGGTAGTTGGGGACGGTGATTAATGCTACTCGAAGGGGCTTCCTTTGGTACCTGTCACACTGGGTTTGCATTTCTATCAATGACATATTGTGCTGTGGGGCATTAATCTCTTCGTTTCTGATCCCTCGGCTGTAAAATCGAGTAAATGTTAGTGGCATATGGGTTGTCATGAGCGCTAAACGAGTTATTTATGTAAACGCACTTGACATATAGCAAGAGCGCATACATGTTGCGTAGTGTCTCTCCAGCCCTTTTTAAATATTTGGAATTAGAAAGCGCACTGAACTTGGAGGCCAAGTATCAATGAAAAGAGGTTGATTTCTTTTACACACACCATGAATTCTGAGCTGTTGCTGTTGACTCCTTTTGTGGGAAAGCCCCCTGTGGCACTCAGGGAACTTCTAGAAGTAAACACTGAGAGCTGAAGTTCGAATTGGCTAAGTATGGCTTCTGTTCTTACCTGGTTCTCCTCTGTTCATTTCAGCAGTTCGGGGTGTTTAAAGACTTCTTCTCTGCCTCAGTTTTAATAGAAAATATGATCATCCTGTCTTCAGAGGGAACCAAACTCAGCTGTTAACGTTTTTCATCTCCTTCAAATCCCAAAGTCCTGATCCATTTCTAATTGTGAGAAATATTGGGAACCTAGAAGTAACTCTAATAAAAGATATACCAGACCTTAACAAAGAAACCTACCACACATTGAGAGAAAACATTTAAAAACATCTAAATTAATTAAGGGATGTTATGATACTCATACTTTAGGAGATTTAATACTGTAGAGCTATCAGTTTTCCCTCAGATTTGCCTATATGTAGATATATAAGTAACTTTTATGTATTCTATAATGTCTACACTAGCACTGCTTAGAATAGCCCCAAATTGATGACTCAGTCACCCATCATGAGTGGATACATAAATTCTTTTATTTCAGTGTGAAGTGCTACACAGCAATGAGCAATCCACGATTGCGTGCAATGATATGGATGAGGCTCATCAACATTGTAAGAACAAAAAGACGCATTTAAAGGAATGAATACACCGTGATTTTGTTCATTTAAAGTTCAAACCTGGGCAAAATCAATCTATGTAGTCAGCAGTCGGTCTTGCTGAGACTTGGGGAGTGTGAAGGAGGAGAGGGTGGATTCTGGTTCTGTACTGCTCTCGCTCTCCTTCTGTGTGCTGGTTATAGGGCTGTGCTCATTGTGTGTGGTTCATCCAGGTCTAGCCCCATATTATGTCTGTGTGTAAATATATTTGGTATTCAAATAAAAATGTCCAAAACTTATTTTATGTAAAAGAAGAAATGTAAATAAGACAAAGTCTTATTTACTGGTCATCCAAGTAAGGGCCTTGTAATCTTTGGGGGCAAAGCACCTACTGTCCATCTGGGAGATGAAAGGAGCCCTAGGTTCAGTGTTGAGGTTGGCATTGGTGAGACTCGACTGCAGGAAGTTTTGATTAGTGCCAAAACAGACGGGAGAGGCAGGGCAGTGGGATGTGATGGGTAACCAAATTGGTTTTGCTCTTACATCTTCACCAATCCACACAGCAAAGCTATGGAATATTTTTACATACTAGAAAACTGACACTCGTGTGTATCTCATTGACCTGGTCAAATGGGAAAGAGCAATAATTTCCCATGGTTGCTATAACAAATTGCTACACATTGATTGACTTATCATAATAGAAAGTTTTTCTCTCACAGTTCTAGAGGCTGTAAGTCCTCTATCTTGATGTTAATAAGCCCACACTCCATTAAATATTTTAGAGAAACGTTTGCCCTTTACTTTATTGTGCTTCTGGTAGCTCCTCGCATTTGCTCCATCTTCAGTCCCTCTTGTCTCTGTCTCTCTTCTTTCCAGGATGGTATAATAACACTTGTTGGATATTTCAGTTAGAAAGGTGGGATGATTGTATCTTGAGATCCTTAACCATATCTGCAAAGACATTCTTTTTTCAAATGTCACTTTAAATGACTTTTAGGATAGAATAATCCTAATAAAATAAAAGCTAGATTTTATTTCAGTAACCTTATTCATTCTTTGTGGAAGACACAATTCCAATCAGTACAGGGAGTAGAAAAACAAGACAATTGAAAACGACCAATCTGATGCCACTCCAATAATAGAGTTTTCTTCATTTCAGTAAGTGGTTACCACTGGTTCTCACATAATCATTCAGGCACACTTTCTGAGATGTCCCAAAACATCCTGAATACACCGGAGCACAGTGGTGCAAGAAAATGACTCAGGGCCGGGTGGTGGTGGCGCACACCTTTAATCCCAGCACTTGGGAGGCAGAGGCAGGCGGATCTCTGTGAGTTCGAGACCAGCCTGGTCTACAAGAGCTAGTTCCAGGACAGGCTCCAAAACCACAGAGAAACCCTGTCTCGAAAAAAACAAAAAAAAAAAAAAAAAAAAGAAAATGACTCAGGCATGGGCTACCCATCGTTCTTGCTTCTAGTAAGGGTTGATACTGTGAAGCCCTCCGTCACCCTGCTGGTGTCCCCTGTGATCCTTTGCTGTACTGACTTTAACAGTTCACAGTATCTTCTTCTCCAAACAATTGCCTTTGGGCAGATTGTGACACAACCCACATTCTCTCACCTCTTGTCAGAGCCAACATTTGATAAGAGGTTACCAGAGGTGGCACCCTTGCCTGAAGTTAGGATCAACACTATAGCCAGGGCTCCCTGCCATTTATTTAAGGTTCTTTACACCTCTATTCTGCTTACTTGTTTCTCTTGTCTTGATCCTTCTTTCCCAATGAATTACTTTTTCAAGGATCCCCAGTTCGGTGTCGGCTTCCTGGGAAGCTAAGACGATACTTCTGTCGGCATCAGTCCATCTTTCCTGTCAGTCCTTGCTGTATAGAGTCCTTCATTTGTCTGCAGCTGTGGATTTGCGTGGCTCTCACTGACAGGGCCATTTAGGAAGTTTGATACCCTTGCCCTGACCCTCAGTGTTTCACTGACAGGTTTTTGAAGACTCAGCTTGAGAGATCAACATCCCTAATACCAACAAGCTAAGTTTTTGATTCCTGGACTCATGGCCGTCCACACACGTGACAGGAAAGAACACTCGTGTTAGTGATGGAGAAGAAGTAATCAGTTTATTCATCTGTACAAATATGTTTCATTTTCCTAAAATATGATCTCGGCTTCCTAATTATACTTCATACAAAGAAGTGAGAATTTAGAAGCCATGACATTTAATTCTGTGAGCCAAGTGAGCGGTCGGTCTGGCTGGAGTCTTGACCAGATGTCTTGGTTAGCAGTGAATCAGTAACGGAATGGGCTACAAAATCATCCACATTTGCTCCTTTTAAGAGCCTTGAAAAAAAGAGTAGCCACAGAATTGAAAGGTATTTATTGCCACAGACATGTTCTCGGAGTGAAAAAAAGACTGTCTGTAAACTTGGCATGCTTATAGAGACATTTAAAAAGGCTTTGAGGGCTTGTAATTAGAGGTATGGAGTGAGTGGCTCTCCCAAGAAGAAGTGTGCGGTGCTATATTGACCATGATCTTGAGTCCAGACTGGTGGAGCTAAAGGCCACCAAGGGCTGCACCTAGGAGCAGATACCTCCAGCTATAAGTGGGATGCAGCCATGGGAATCAGAGTAGGAGGGGTTTGTGGTCCACCTTCCGGGTTCTGCCTCCTAGAGCCTCTCATGCCCCGTGCTCGCTGGCTTTGCTGCTCTCTGTACTTACGTTTTATCACGAATCTGCCAAAAGCTTCACGTTTTCCTTTTGTTGATTATTTTTTTCCAGCCTGATGGCAGGTTCCCCTCCTTCTCTTTCCAGTCCCTCCCAGCACCCCATCTACCCATCAGAAAAGGGTAGGCCTCCCATGCATATCAGTCAGCCATGGACTATGAAGTTGCAGTAAGACGAGGCACCTTCTCCCTTATTCAGGCTGGAAGAGGCAAAAGCAGGCGAAAGAGCCAGAGATCACCCCTACTCCCATTGTCAGGTGTCCCACATAAACACCAAACTGAACAACTGTAACATCTGTGCAGAAGGCCTGTATCAGTCCAATGCAGGCTTCCTGGTTATCAGTTCGGTCTCTGATAGCCCTATGAGCCTGGGTTAGTTGGTTCTGTGGGTTTTCTTGTAATTTCCTTGATCCCTCTGGCTCCGACAATCTTTCCTCCCTCTCTTCCGTAAGATTCCCTGTTAACTCACTTCTTATTGGTGCTATTCCTTAGTTCTGTTCCCAGGAGGAGAATCCTACTGGCTATGGTTATCTCTGTGTGCCTGGCTGTACTCTTTATAACCATCCTTCCTATACAATGACTTAGATTAGGAGCCCGCCACCTCCAATCTTATCATCTAGGATCTGACAGGGGGTAGAGGTTGAGAAAGTGACATGTTACAAAAGACAGCTGCTTAAGGCCTGCCTCTCTCTATGGATGTGACAGGAGCGGGCACAGCAGTTGGCCTGTGTGGTAATAGCGCTCCAACTTCTGTGCCGTGGGCTGCTCGTTCCACAGTGAGGGGCTTTGGAAAGGCAGAGTCTGTTTGTCCCCTAACAATCTGGGCCGATGAACAAGTCAGGATCTCACAGCCTTGGAAGCTAAGAGGGTTGGCACTTCCTTTATCCTCCTTGTGACTTAGGGAAACCCCACCCCAGCTCACACCTCAACCCTGCAGTAGAATGTACTGGGCCGCTCACACTTCCAAGCCTGCTCACAGTTTATTTTACCTCCTTTTCTTTCTGTAACAAGAACAGTTTAGGGCGCAACTTAAGGGGAGATTTATTTTGTCTTTCAGTTTCAAAATGCACAAGGAAGGCATGGCAGCTGGAGGGGCTGTGCCAGCAGCTGCTCCTGACGTGGCAGCAGACCAGGACGCAGGACATGGCTGTGACCCTCAGAAGCCTTCCCTCAGTGACCTACCTCTGCCTGCTGACTTTTGCCTCCTAAAAGTTCCATAGGCCCCAAAGGGATCATCTGCTGGAGAGTAAGTGTCCACACACATGAGCCAATGGGAGCCATGTTTGATTCAAACCGTGACAGGGTGGTTGATCGTACCCTTCCCACAGACTCCTATACCTGTGTGCTCTCCTCATCTGTAGCCGTCAGGAGAGAGAAATGGGTGTCTCTAGAGTCACCCCTCTTTCCTGCTATACCTCAAATGTTGGTTCTCTACTCAGCAGCCAGATCCATTAGGTGGGTCAAGCCACTCCTTTAATCAAAACCTTCTAAAAGCTTTTTATCTCCCTTAGAGTTAAAGACCAGGTTCTGCATGTGGCACAGAACATATTCTGTAACTGGATCCTTCTCCCTGAAGATCCATACATCATCCCTTTAAACCACTCTCTGCGGAAGGGCTTCCCTCTGCACTTCCAGCCTTTTTCTTCGCGGGTTTAGTTTTATCATAGCTCCTCTCCAACATGGGCAAGAGGTCTTGGTGTCTGTGATCACACTTGGTCCCTTTCAGGAGGTCTCAGAAAGGACTTTGTTTTCTGGCTTCAATGACAGTGTTTTTCCTGAATTCCTGACAGTTTTTAAATTTTTAGATTCTATTAACCATTCAAATCCATCATTCTCAAGTCCATCCATCATACAACTGACACTGTGAACAAATTGCTCTGTCATATTGTCTTCCGTACCATGAGATAGCTATCTTTTCTGACCTTCACCCACAAAATGTAAGAAACAGAATTATTCCCTCTTCCTACTCCAGTGAGTAGCACTCAAAGCTGCCCATATCCCCCCACCCCTTCTTTTTTTGTTTTGACCATTAGGAAGGTCAGGGATAAATCTGGTTAAATACCTTCAAGAACTATACTGAACTTCAGTCTGTAAATATAGCTTAAGCACGTGCAAGGCCCTAGGTAAAAATAAAAATAGAAGAACTACATGATCTCGTAGGAGGTACTTTCATGCCGTCTCTATAACATATTTGAATTCTTTTTATTGTCTTTAATTTCTTTGTCCATCTTTGGGTCCTCTTCTCATATTATATGCAGTTTGCAGGCTATTTCAAGATTTAAATAGTTTTAACAAATTGGAGTCTGAGTGAACAGGATTATTTGGGTAGGGCCTGGTGACTGCAGACGGCTTTCTTTTGCCTGTGACATCTGCACCAGCCCCTTTCTCCAGCTCTTCCTGCCAACGATGCTTTCAGAATCAAGTCACCTGTGGAAGCAAATCTGATGTCATTTATCTGCCGCACCTAGAAAGAAGTACTGGGGGAGAAGAAGCCATCTGCTTGCCGATAAGCTCAGTCAGTTGTGAAGCCACTCTTCGAAGGTGATCTGCTGGGCATGGGCGGAGGAAATAAAAGAGGAAATCTTATCAAAGAAAGAAACAGCAACATCTCTCTGGTGGAGTCGGCTAGCCCAGGAGGAGAGGAAGAATAAAGACGGAGTGTAACCCTCAGAGCTGTGGGAGAGCAGATTCTGGCTAGGATGTACCTCCCCAGACATCTGTCGGTGACATCTACAGTCAGACATGCGTCGTTGGAGGGATCTGTAAATTATACAGGGGGCAGTTTAATGATCTGCAAAGCATTACATCCAGCCGGCTCAGATAACATCTTGGAAATAGGGCAAGGGAATTAATTTGGGTGGGAGGAGAGTAGAGAAATGGGTGGCGGGGAAGGGGGCTCTCTAGAAAGGACTGCTGGGGGGAAATAACCTGCATGGTTGGATGGGGTGGAATGAGAGGGGGGAGGGAAGCCAGGCTTTGTGTATATTAGGGAGGATTAAGCAGGAGACAGGGAGGGAGCCCCGCCTAGGGAACAGAGGAGGAAATGGTCCTTTTACAAAGAGAACATTTAAAAGGAAACTGGGTTTCAAAGAACAGAAGCGTGTTCCCCTCTGTCTCCCATTTACTTAAGACACAAGTTTAACAAGCTCTTATGGTTGACTCTAAATGTTTGCTTGGAATATCCTGAGGGGCTGGGGAGATGGCTCCGTAGTCATAGTAAAGGTGTTTATTGCCAAGGCTGAAAACCCGAGAGTGATCCCTGGAACCTACATAGTGGAAGAACAGAACCAACTTCTGCTAGTTGTTCTCTGACCTTCACACACACACACACACACACACACACACACACACACACACACACACCACCACCACCATGCACACGCACACACATGCCCACACACACATGCACTAAAAAGCGTGAAAAATGTTCTAAGACTTAAGCTTTCTAACTCTTATTTTGTTGAAGTGTTTTCATTTTCCAAATGAAGTTTATGAAGTTCCGTCAGAATGTGAGCTTCATGAGGGGAAGAATTTCTGTCCTATCGTTCACACTTATTCC
This sequence comes from Chionomys nivalis, assembly GCF_950005125.1. Classification (NCBI taxonomy): domain Eukaryota; kingdom Metazoa; phylum Chordata; class Mammalia; order Rodentia; family Cricetidae; genus Chionomys; species Chionomys nivalis. The sequence continues at coordinate 57,501,427 of NC_080096.1, forward strand.
CCCGAGTCCATCACAGAGTGACACTGTTTATTGAATGGATCAGAGAGTGAATGAGCCTGCAAGACCATCAGCTCCCTTTCCAACAGATGACACCCTTTCCTGAGGAGGAATCTTATTTTAGGGAAATACATTGATAACTCGTGTGTGTGTGTGTGTGTGTATCTATGTGTATACATGTGTCTGTATGTTTATTTTCTAAAAAGATTTGGAACCCCAAGGTCCAAACCAGGAGAGAGAGCACGAGCAAGGAACTCAGGGCCATGAGGGGTGCACCCACATACTGAGACAATGGGGATGTTCTTTCGGGAACTCACCAAGGCCAGCTGGACTGGGTCTGAAAAAGCATGGGATAAAACCGGACTCACTGAACATAGTGGACAATGAGGACTGCTGAGAAGTCAAGAACAATGGCACTGGGTTTTGATCCTACTGCACGTACTGGCTTTGTGGGAGCCTAGGCTGTTTGGATGTTCACCTTACTAGACCTGGAAGGAGGTGGGAGGTCCTTGGACTCCCCACAGGGCAGGGAACCCTGACTGCTCTTAGGGCTGATGAGAGAGGGGGAGTTGATTGGGGGACGGGGAGGGATATGGGAGGCGGTGGCGGGGAAGAGACAGAAATCTTTAATAAATAAATAAATTAATAAAAAAAAAGATTTGGAACTGCCGAGAACAAAGATGAGTGGACAAATTGGGAGCCAATAGGGAGAAGGGAGGAAGAAGCTGAACCGTGGGTAAGCAGGGATTTGAACCCAGGAGCATCGTACAGGGGCTATTACTCAGACAGTCGGGTGCCCAGTTGAAAGCCTGCATGCTTCTCATTGCCTTATCTACACCCCTGCCCTCTAGGGCTTGGAAGGCTCCGGGATGTGTTATGGCAGGGGAGATACAAATGTGTCATCTTGCCCCTGGTCCACACCTTCCTCAGTACCCTGCCTAGCTAGATGTGCAGACGCTGAAATCCATGTCTGTCAAGATCAGTGACTTCTCTCTTCTCAGTGATTTTTCTGGAGTTACTTGCAAGTGGTCAAGTCTGCGGACATGTGACTCCCTATCTGCTTACATTCCCCCCCACACACTTTTTTTTCTAAGTAACTATACTGAAAATCCCTAATTACAAAGCCTCCATGGGGGTTTCCTCTCTTGTCACCTGATTATTGGTGGTGGTATTACCCAGAATGCCCCTCCCTTAAGAGTCTTCTTTCCCTCCCTCCCTCAACATTCCATCTCTTCTGGGTGGGCATTGCCACCTGAGGCCTCTAGAAGAAGAAGGCAACCCTGGTGCTGTGGAGTCCCCTTCCAAGGCAGCTTCCTTGACTCTGTTCTGCTTGAATGGCACTGGTCTTCAGCTTTTATTGCTGTGAAGAGACATCATGACCACAGCAACTCTTTTTTGTTGTTGTTATTATGTTTTGTTTTAAGGGGGCAGGATTTCTATGTGTGTAGCCCTGGCTTTGCTGGAACTCACTCTGTAGACCAGGCTGGAGTCAAACTCACAGAGATCCACCTGCCTCTGTCTCCTGAGTGCTGCGATTAAAGCTTGCATTACCACTGCCCTGCCAGACAAACCCTCTTTTTAAAAAAGAAAACAAACTATTTTTTTCATTATACATACCCAATCCAAGTTCCCACTCGCTCCCCACCTCCCATTACTTCCACATACCTTCTTTTGAGAGGGTGAGGCACATTGCTTTGGGGAAGGTCCAAGGCCCTCCCTACTATATATAGGCTGATCAAGGTATCATCCAAAGTGAATAGGTTCCCAAAAAGTCAGTACATGCAGTAGGGATAAATCCTGGTGCCACTGCCAGTGGCCCCTCAGTCTTCTCCAGCCATGCAACTGTCAACCACATTCAGAGGGACTAGTTCGGTCCTATGCTTGTTCCTTACCCAGTCTGGTTGGTGTTGGTGAGCTCCCATTAGCTCAGGTAAACTGTTTCAGTGGATGCACCCCTCATGGTCTTGACCTCTTTGCTCATATTCTCATTCCTCCCACTCTTTAACTGGACTTTGGGAGCTCAGCCCAGTGTTCCGCTGCAGGTCTGCCTCTGTTTCTGTCAGTTGTAGGATGAAGGTTCTATGGTGATATTTAAGATATTCATCAGTCTGACTACAGGGCAAATCAAGATCGGCTCCCTCTCCTCTATTGTTTAGGGTCTTAGCTGGAGTCATCCTTGTGGATTCCTGGGAATTTCTCTAGAGCCAGGTTTCTGCTAACCCTATAATGACTCCCTCAATCAAGATATCTCTTTCCTTGCTCTCATCTCTGTTCTTCCTCCTTCTTGACTATCCCATTCCCTCAAGTTCTCCCTTCCTCTTCCCCTTCCACTCTCCCTTCTCCCCCCACCCCTATGCTCCCAATTTTGTCAGTTGATCTTGTCTGTTTCCAATTTCCAGGTGGATCTATATATGTTTTTCTTAGGGTTCACCTTATTACTTAACTTCTCTAGGATCATGAACTATAGGCTCAATGTCCTTTGTTTATAGCTAGTATCCATTTATGAGTGAGTACATACCGTATTCATCTTTTTGGGTCTGGGATACCTCACTCAGGATAGTGTTTTCTAATTCCATCCATTTGCATGCAAAATTCAAGATGTCATTGTTTTTTTACTGCAGAGTAGTATTCTAATGGACCATGGCAACTCTTATAAAGGAAAACATATAATCAGGGCTGGCTTACAGTTCAGAGGTTTCGTCATGGTGGAAAGAAAGCACGGCAGCTTGCATGCAGACATGGTGCTGGAGAAGTAGCTGAGAGTTCTACATCTTGATCTGCAGACAGCAGGAAGTGAATACCACACTGGGTGTGGCTTGAGCATTTTAGACCTCAAAGCTGGCCCCCAACGATACACTTCCTCCAACAAGGCCACACCTACTCCAACAAAGTCACACCTCCTAATATTACCGCTCTTTATGGGCCTATGGGGCCATTTTCTTTCAAACTACCACAGCACTATAGCTAAGCAATTCTCACCCGGGTGTGAGAAGAGCTGATCCCCAACCCTGTTTCCCAGCAGAGGCAGCTCAGGTGGTTGGCTTTCACCTCAGGCTAGTCACTTCCCATTCCCCTCCTTCTGGCAAAGGATCTGAGCAGCAGGGAATCTGGCTGAGGGCCAAAGGCAGAAGCCAGAAGCCAGGCACAACCTGGAAAGCCTGGAGCTAGGAAGAAGTCCTGGGAAGGCTGGGAACACTGAATGAAGACCCATGAAGCGCAGAGGCTTTCACCCCCCCCCCCCAGTTCCTCATTCACTCTCTCCAGGAACCATGCTCCTTCTAGACGAAGGAGTAGAAGAGTCTAAAGACCACAAACTTCCCCCCCCCCCCGGAGGCAAAGATTCTCCACTATGTGCCACGTACAATCCATTTATTTCTTGATCTGCTACTATATGACAGACATCATGTTGGGAGAAGAATGGTTGGGGCTATGAAGAGAGCCACTGGAGGGTGGGGCATCTAATGCCTTGCTCCCAGTCTCCTACAAGTTTTCTCAGCGAGGGGACAGTTAGATATTTGTCAGATGTTTCTCCGTGAACACCACTGAACCCCACAAAAAAGTCTAGCTTAGGGGGAATGGAGAGCGAGAAGAGGGCCTGGCTAAAGTGAGTTGGAAGAAACACCGTTCTAGCACACTGACTTGCTTAGATGTCCCCAGTGGGACACGAGCAAGCAGTTGCCATAGTAATAGGACACTTTTTTTTTTTTTTTTTTTTGGTTTTGGTTTTGGTTTTTTGGGACAGGGTTTCTCTGTGGTTTTGGAGCCTGTCCTGGAACTAGCTCTTGTAGACCAGGCTGGTCTCGAACTCACAGAGATCCACCTGCCTCTGCCTCCCGAGTGCTGGGATTAAAGGCGTGCACCACCACCGCCCGGCTAATAGGACACTTCTTATAGGCTTAAGGGAGGCAAAGGGCAGGCACAGCTGGATGACTGGTTCTTGTGAAATTACATGCATAACTTAATATCTTTCTGTTTACAACCACTATAGGACTGGGAGTGTAACTTAGTGGTAGTGTCCTTGTCCCCTAATGTTCCTGTCCACAGATCAGTGTTGATTCTCGACACTGAAAAATAAAAGACTATTTCATTTACTCCCCACTATGAAATACTACAGGTGGTTCAAGTCTGTAACCCAAACTACTTGGGAGGGTGAGGCAGGAGGATCATAGTTTTAACTGTGTCCTGGGCTACAAAGTGAGAGTTTAAGGCAACTTAGAATCTGGGCCACTTAGAGAGAACCTGTCTCAAAATAAAAAGGATTTAAAAGGCTGATGTATAACTTAACGGTACAGTAGCTGCCTAAAATTCATAAGACCAGGGTTCAATCCCCAGTACTGAAATCAACCAATCAATTCATAAGCAAAAAAGAAGGAAACAAAACAAAACAACAAGAAAAGCTAGGTTAGTATCTTCTAACTTGTATTGCCACAGATATTTTAAAACGCCCCTGTGGCTTATGTTAACTTCTGATTTCTCGACTAAACAAGACCAAACTTGCGTCCTTTGAACTGCAGTGGGGCTCAGGTTTTGGTGAGTGTGTGTGTGTGTGTCCCCAAGGTCTGCAGAATACAGGTTAAATCTGCCACATTCCGGTTTTGGAATATCATTGTTTATAGAGTAATCCCCCCTCAAATTTCCCTAGAAAACCCTATACTGACATCTTAGTAGAAGTATAATCCAAGCTGATCTGCATCTTGGTAGAGCCTAGGAAAACAGCTATCCAAGGTCCGAGGCTGACTTCCTTTCCTCAGTTCTTGATTATGATGTTTCAGGGTCATCAATAGCCTCCAATGGCCGTGAACCTGCAAAGCAGACAGCAACGCCTGCTTCTCTCACTGGCCTGTTCTCCCAGAAGCCATACATGCTCTACTCTAGCCCCCCAGTGACCGAGGAAGGCCTCCACCATGTAGGAAGTGAGCCTGTAACAAGAGCAAGAGACATGTCTCCGCACTGGTGGCAAGGTGGCCTGGTTGTCTCCCTTGGAGTGAGAGCCATTGTTGGGATCATGGGCTAAGTCTAGCTGGGTCTCTGTGCTCGCTGCTGGAGTGGCTGGAAGTGGGTCTTCGCCCATTAAGAGGAGGCTCTTATAATACATCCTTCAAAAGTGACAGGCCTCTGGAAACCATAACATCACTGATAGTCTCTATTTTACAGACACGCTGCCTTATAGGGGCTATGTTACTCCTTTCGACTCCTCAATCCCAGTTTTCTATAAAACAAGAGTTCATGGTCTGGAGGGGGACTATCAGCATTAAACATGTTTCAGCACACACTGGTTTCATGTTATCTCATCTAATCTTTGCCAGGACTCTGCAACGTGGCATTACTTATTGGGAAACCTAAGGTGAGACAGCCTCTTGCTAATACTTGCACATTTCCCGAGTTAGTAGGTGATAGAAACAGGTGTGGATGTCAACAATACTCTGTACTCCTGTTCAAGCTTTTTCCTCCACTATTCTACAACGAAAGGACTAGTTTTAGGAGTCCCAGACTTGGTATATCTTCTTAAAGACAACTCTGAGGAAGGGAAGACCAGCTATTGTAGCTGAACCAGGGCTGGTTGTCTTAAATTGTAGCTTTTGGCTGGCCTGGCCCCGTGTGGATGAAATAAACTGAGCAGTCTGAAAAAGGGGCTCACTTTGTTCAAAATCCCTTATGGACAGGAATACATTGAACCCCTTCAGTGACTCTGAAAAGTAAAAAGGTTATCTTGGTTTTCAAAATATAGAAACAGAGGCTGAATGGTTCTGTCAAATCTGAGGTCTGAGGTGGTGCCTCTGCTCCGGCTGCTGTGTGCTCCCAGCTTCTGGTCTCCTGCATTATTTATTAAGCCCTGACAGTTTGCCTTGTGTTGCTGGAGATGGGGCCCTCAGGGCTGACTGTGATGGAAGTCAGATAGGCAGGGGGAAGTAGCATCAGGGCTTTCTTGTCAAGAGTCAGTCAGTCTTGACACCTAGGCCGGCTCAAATGTGCCAAGCAAGACTGGAGCGCCCAGGGCCAGAGAGATCTGTATCTCCCAGCCAGAGGTGAAGTTTACTCAGAACCTCCTTTGTGTTATATCCTGGAAGGGAGACACCAAGAGGGATAAAGGAGAAGAGATAAAGGTTTATTCCATATAATAATGGAATGTTCAGGATTGAATTTGTCCCCGTGTTATCAAGGAACATTATAAAACTCCTGTTGAAGGAAGGCTAGACTGGAAGGGGATAACCTGGTTCTTTTCATTAGAAAGCATGAATAGAGTCATGAGACATCTTTCTCTCAGCCTCCTGCCCCAGGTCTTGGTTACCCTTATTGCTGGGTATCTTTCTGAGTTAACATCAGCGCAAATAATAGAGGAAGAAGTATGCATAAATTTTGGAATTACTTTTGAGCTAGGGGATGGGTTTGTTCTTACCCTGTGACAGCACACCATAGTGACAGCGTGGGTGCAGACCCCAAATAACTGAGGACAACTTGCGAATCTCCCCGTTCCGGGTCTCAGCCCACTTCTTCAGTGGGATATGCTGGTTTGTATAGCATATTCTCTCAGTGCATGTTACTGGTACTAACCAAGGGCTGCCTGCCAAGGTTTGGGGGTGAGGATAAAAGCTCCATTCTTAAGATGAAGAGAAAAATGAAAGCCAACTTCAGAGCACAGAAAGACACATGTTGGTGGGGAAATGTGTAAACGCCAGTGCAGACACAGAAGAGGGCGCGACCAAGCAGAGAGGACTCTCCATCAGGGGGAGGTTCTCTGAAGGCTGGCAGCATGAAGATAGCCCCACGTGAATGAATACAGCTGGTCTGATATCTGGAATGAGACCGCAAATTGTGACAAGGGTTGGTACAAGGACATGGTCTTCTGGGCTGAAGGGAAGGCCTCTTTCAGCCAGGTGCAGGCCTTCAAAGACCTGGGGCAAAGCTGTTCGCCAGATCTCCCGTCTTCCATTAAGCTTCCGGAAATTTGACTTGTTTCACAGTGAACAGTGAATGTGCCCTTTCTTGCGCATTATGCCAGAACCTTTGTGTAAGTTACTGCCGACCGTGACCAAGTGACTGGGATAGCTGTCATTATTAGTTATCAGTATTTCACTGTCGTCATTCTTATTTTATGGGCAAGGAAACCTGGCTGCCAGAGACATCTGATTTGCAGATAGGGATGTTCGAAACTAAGATTCAGGCACTTTTGACCCCATTGAAAACCCCTTCCCTTGCTACGCAGATCATTCTTATTTATGAATCATATTCCAATAAGCTAGGAGCAAGCTGGGTCTCGGACCACAGCTCTAGAGGATTATTGTCCTTTAAAGCTTTCTTTCCTATCTGTTCACAGGAAATGGAGTCTGAACAATGGATGAACTGAAGGTTTAGGGCAGGAGTGAGATGTGCCTGAGAGGAGCCAGGGCTCTGTAACAGGTGCTTGAGATGCTTGAGAAACACTGGAGCCCAGAGTCCACTTTGGTAGGTCTTTTCTCTCTTTTTGAAGGTCATTAATTTATTCCTTGAACACTTTATAAAGGTATAAAATGTATCTTGATCATAACCACTCATTTCTTTAGTTTTAAAAACATTTATTGATTCTCTTTGGATTTCACATCATGCATCCTGCTCCCTCCCGTCTCTCCGTTTCTTTGTATCTACCCTCTGCCCTTGCGACCTCCCCTACTCTAAAAACTAAAACAAAACACAAAAGTAAAGCAAAAAGACAAAAAAACAAAGAAGTGAAGAACAAGAACAAAAAAATCTTGGTGTGGAAGCTGTCGTGTGACCCAGCGAGTCACACAGTGTACCCTTTAGGTTATAAATCTGTACTGGTAAATGTCCATTGCAATGAGTCATTGGTCTGGTGGGAGGCCTCTGGCTTCTGCTATCCCATCAATACCAGGCCCTTCCTGGACTCCTCTTGGATATCCTGTTGATGCCTTGTGTCATGGAAACCCTGAAGCTTTGGATATGCAGGCCTGGCCCCTTTACATTCCCCAACGATTCATAGATGGGTTGGATATTGGGTTGGGCTAATTCATAGCCCTGGTTCTGGGCCTGGTGGGTAGCTTACTTGGTCAGCCTGCCAGTTCTCCCTCCTTGTCACTCCCTAGGTGAACTCCCCTGCACTGCCCTGGCTATCTCACCCAATGCAGCAGGCAGCAAGAAGCAGGTCCAGCTCTCCTCTCATGCCCTCGGGTGCAGCTCACCTGCACCTAAAACACCAGGGTCAGCTCTACTCTTTGGCCCGGGCAATGCACAGGCCTGCTCTGCTGAATGCTGCCTTGGGTGAGGGGGTACAGTCAGCTCTCACATTCTCACGCCCCCAAGGCCAGTTCTCCCATGTGTCACAAGTGGCAAGGGGTAGGGGAGGGCATCTTTCCCTCACCTATGCCACCACGTGGCATATGAAGGAGTCAGGGACAGCTCTCTTGCTCTTACATCCTCAGGGTTGGCTCTGCCCCTGCCAACAGTGTCAGCTCGACTTTGCTGCCCAGGACAGGTCCAGGGCCTGTTCCTCTGAGGGATGTATCCCAAAGGGCAGGACCGGCTCTCCCATCTCATGACCTCAGCGGGGAGTGACGAGAGGGGCATCTCTCTCTCGACCACGCCACGGTGAGACAGACAGATAGTGGAGCTAGTTATCCCACTCCGATGCCTTCGGGGCTGGCTCACGTGCACCCCTGCCAATGGGATCAGCTCTATTATGCTGCCCGGGTGAGGTACAGGGCCTACTCTTCCGAGTGGTGAAGCTGGTGAGGGGCAAGACCAGGTCTCCCTAAGTGTTGCAGCCATTGAAGGGCAGCTTCAACTCTGTCTAATTCTATCCTCACTGCCTTTGGTGGTAACAGGAGCCGTGGACATCAACACAGACCATGGATTTGGCAGGGCCATGGACCTACACATGCCCTTGGCAGAGGCCCAGGCATGGACAACACCATGACCCTGAGTACAGGCCACTCAGATCCGTATGGCCCCAGCAGCAGCATGGTCCTCAGACACTAACATGGCCCTAGGTGGTGGCCCTTGGTGGCAACATGGACCATGGGTAGCAACACAAACCCAGACATAGTCCTTGGCAGCAGCCTGGGCTTGAATGTCACCATGGCCCCAGTTGACAGTGCAGACCATTCAGATTGGCATGGACCCAATGGCAAGATGACCCTTGAACACCAACATGGCCCCAGGTAGTCTGCACGGCCCTCAGTGGCAACAGAAGCTTCAGACGTCAATGCAGACCCTAGCTATGGCAGGGCCACAGACCCTGACCTGTAGCTCAGGCCTATATTATGCCATGGTCCCAGGAGGCAGCCCACATCACTCAGGTTTGTATGGGCCCTGCAGCGATATGGCCCTTAGATACCAACATCATCACAAGTAGTGACCCAGATCCTAGGCATCCATGTAGCCTTTGTTGGCAATGTGGGCCATGGACATCAACAAAGATGTTGATGTGATTTAAAAAAAAAATGCCTGGGCTGTGACAGGATAATGGACCCAGACTTGGCAGTAGCAGACAGCATCATGACTTTAGCTGCATTGTAAGTCACCCAGATTGGCATGACCCCAGTGGCAGGGTGATCCTCAAATGCCAACATGTTCCTGGGTAGCAGTCCAGAGCTTGGGCATCTTCTCAGCCTTCGATAGTAACAGGATCAACACAGATCTCCACGGCTGCATCCGGGCCATGGACCAAGACATGGCCCTTGGCAGCAACCCTGGCTCGAACATCACCTTGGCCCCTGGTGGCAAGCAGGCCACCCACGTCAGCCCATCCCTTGACAGCCTTGCCTCTTCAGATCTGCTTCTCTCCCAGCACATGAGCTGTTCTGTCTCCCTCCCATTCCTCCCACCCTGTCCTCATACACCATAATGGTGCCCAACCACAGCGGCTCATGGTTGATTCTGCTCACCCAGGTCAAGTGGCCTGGAGTGGAGCCATGGCTACTTTGATATATTAATAGGTACCTCAGTTAGCCATCTGTCCCAGGTTTCTTTGAGACCTAACACACAACACTGCCTCTGATGGATGATTTAAGAGAATGGTGTAGGGGCTGAGATTTGCTACTCTTGGAAGAGTCCCACCAGCACCTCATAAGGCCTTACAACTACCCAAAGCTCTACTCCAGGGCTTCTAATACCCTCTTTGGACCTCCGTGGGTATTTGAATACACACACACACACACACACACACACACGAGAGAGAGAGAGAGAGAGAGAGAGAGAGAGAGAGAGAGAGAGAGAGAAAGAAAGAGAGAATGAAAATAAAATGAACTTTTAAAAAAGAAAAATGATGTAATGTTTTCCATTTGTAAAATATTCAGGCTTTACCAATAAGAGAATAAAATATGATTATGGCAGTATTTGAATCTGACTTGTATTTAAAGGGTATCTAAAGATGGCACCAAAAATAAGTATGTGGTTGTATTTAGCTACCCCAAACCAAAGTCTCTAGTAGGTACATACTACTTCCACTTTAAAAGTTAATATTTCCATTTAATATAAAAAAGGGGGTGGGGTGTTGGGGTCGACCCAAGATAATCCCTCCGGGCATTCAAAATAAGCCTTCTGTTACAGAATTACTCCTTAGCCTTTAAAGACAGTGTCCCTTCTCGTAGTTCAGATCGACATTGAACTCATAGTGTAGGCCAAGCTGGCCTCAACTCATGATCTTCCTAGCTTAATTTTTCAAGAGCTGGTTTTTCAGACAAGAGTTGCCATACTTGGCTCCCTCTAACTTTTTTTTTTTTTCCTCTAACTTTTTTTAAATGAGAATGTTGTTTGTGGAGTTATTTTATTTTGTCTTGTTTTTGTAACTGGGAGCTTTGGGGGATTATGCAGTTACTTAAGACGCTTATGTTCTGGTTAAGGTCACTGACTATATTCCAAACAGTAGATGGGATTCATTCATCTTTTGAGGAGTCTCCAAGGGCTTTTCAGCAATTCTCATTCACTCGTTCACTTTTTATCTTGGCTGGGAAGCGGGGCGAGGCATTAGGAACACATTAAATTTACACTATTATTTTCAAAGTATTTTTGGTTCTTGTAGACAGCTTTAGCTGTCAATTTGACACAGTCCAGAGTTATCGGAAGGAGTCTCTACTGCGGAATTGCCTCTACCAGATTGGCCTCTGGGCATGCCTGTGGGGGTAATTTCTTGATTGCTAATTGTTGTAGGAAGGCCTGGCCTACTGTGGACAGTATTACCTCAGGGCAGGTAGTCCTGGGGTCAATAAAAAGTTGGATGAACACAAGCCTGAAGAAGCAAGCTGGTAAGCAGTGTTCCCCGTGGGTTTTGCTTCATTGTCCTGCCCTGCATATCCTCTGTGATAGACTGCTACCCAAAAGTATAAGCCAAATAAGCCCTTTCCTCCTTAAGTTGATTTTGGTAATGGTGTTTATCACAGCAACAGAAAGCAAACTAAGTCCCTGGTTATTAAAATGTAATCTTCCCACTTATGATGGTATGCAAAAGAATTTTCTCCGAGGTTGAAGTGATGTGATTTTGTCAAAATAAATATCTGTGTGTCTTAGTTTTTCTGTTGGTGCTAGAACACAACTATAAATTTAAGGGCTTAAAACAGACATACTGTTTTACGATTCCGGAATTTTAAAATAAATCTAATATATATGGCACTTATCAAACCCAAATCAAGTCTTGGTAGGGCCGTGAGATGTTTTGGAGTCTGAAGAAAACCTGCTTTCTTGGCTTTTCCATCTTCCACGCTATCCACATTCTTTGGCTGGTGTTGCCTCTCTCGTTTTCAGTGAAAGCTATATAGCATCTTTCTCGCCATCTTCTAACAGCCACATCTTTCACTGACTTTCTCTCTCGGTCCCCTTCTGCCACTTTTAAGGGTCCCTGTGACCACCCAGATGTTGCAATCACCCAGATGTCCCAAGGTGTATCCCATCTCAGGGAATGAAAATCAACACAAGGTTTTAAGGCCATTTGCAGGGTCCCTTCTTCTGCATATGGTGTCATCCCAGATTCTAAGTGCTGGAGGGTCTTTGGGAATCATTCTCCCTACCACACTGGGGGTGGGGAGTGGTTGGGGGTAAGAGAACAATCTGTGGAGAGGGAAATCCTAACAGGAGAAGGCTTTGAGGCAATGCTGTTTAACTTGCTAGCATTTAGCTTGTTTTTTAGTGAGGGCCTGGGGATATTTCTGGATATCCATCCCCCTTCTTAGCTTTTCACGCACCAATTTCAAGAGCTAAGGCCCATGCCAGGGTCACAGGGGGACACAGGCTGTTCATGGGGATGTTCACCATGAAGGAAGGAAGCCAGCATTCGGTAGGAAATACTCTGGGGTGGGTCGTTCCTGTAGATGACTTTCCTTCACGGTCTTACTGAACTGATGAATTGGGTCCCTTTGCCCTCATTCTACAGATGAGAAGAAGAAAGCTGGAGTGTTAAATAAGCTAACGAGGTTTCAGAAGGTCAGCAAGTGGGAGAGCTGCGATTCAAATTTCACTTAATCTGATTTAGAATCCACTTCTTCTTATATGTCCTTATGTACCGTTCTTTAAAGGCCCAAGGCCACTGCACAAGTTCAAGCAGAAACTTAATTTTAACCCTGGCACTTTTTCCTTTGTGCTGTACTACTGGTACGATGAGCAGGGTTCAGGTTCCTGAGGTAGGATAAAGCTACAATATGGTAAAGGAGGCACACCAAGTCGGAGTACGCTAAAATAATGTTTAACCGATGAGCATACGGTTTCTAAGAAGTATCTGAACCTTTAAAAACATTAAAAAAAAAAAAAACAACTTATACTGTATTTGATACTAATTGCAACCAGAATCAAATCTGGCTTGGTGGATATATTGCAGACCAAAGGGCTTGAGGGGTGAATTTCTAGGCATTGAACCTAGTTCTGAGCAGAACCTGAACTAAAGCACTCAAAGGTCCCACAGCTAGGTTGAACGCAGGTTGACAAGGCTACTAATTTGCATGAGCTCAAAGTGCTGAAACCTCTGATTCTCAGGCATGCCACGCTTTCGTTAGTGGAGGGAATAAAGAAGAGTCGAGTCAAGGAGAACACTCATACCATGTGCACTCGCTTGCCACGGAGAAGTGTATACATGCACGCATGTGTGTGCTGAGGTTTATGGCATTTTTTTCCTCTTCTGTTTCCCTTCTTTCTTCCCTTGGGTGCTGTTTCATGCTCAGTGCACATGACAGGAGCACATAAAAATAGAGTGCCACAAGCAAGCCTGGGATTCATTAACTTTGGAGTTAGTCCTGGATTCTTGGAGAAGGCAGATTCACCCTCTCCACGGTTGTTAGGAAGCCCTCACCGCATGCACAGTTAGAGAACTTCTGAACCCAGTCTCTCCCCTGTACCCATGGATGGCACAGGTGGGTTTGGAAAGCCCGGCATCATAAGCCCACGGGATGGGAGGGAGACTCACCCCAGGAGACAAGGGCAAGAAACAGGATGTATAGAGTAAGAACGTCCAGTGAACAACAGTAGGGAGTAACACCAAATTATGAAGCGTAGGTCCAGACACCCCATGTCCCGAGATGATGAACAGGCACCTGGCAGGACTCTGCCTTCGATGTGCACTGTGCAGCACTGCTGAGCCTGCCAAGAAGAGCAGGGGCTAGGCAGCAAGGCTATGCCAAGCCAGGCCTCGGTGCAGCCCGAATCTCATATTCTGAGCTACATTTTCCCAGCCAGCAATCCTGAGATTTCTACTCAAGTCTTTTCATTATGAACTCAGCAAAAATGAAGCTCGGGCTTGGCTTGCTTCCCAAAACGATCACAGACTCTTCAATACGCTTTCTCACTGCAGTGAGTTCAATGGTTGCTTTGCCTCATACATAGAACTGATGTGAAGAGAGGTCAGTTTCTAGGGCCAGTTCTTAAGAGGGGAGTAACTTTCACTTGCCAGCTTTTGGGATCCAGCCAGTACACTATGAGGAAGCCCAGACTGACTCCAAAAGAGGCCTGTGTGGAGAGAAATGGAGGTCCCTGCCTGGTGGCCACACTGAACCAATGCCTAGATAATGTGAGCGAGGCAGCTTGGAAACCAGCACCAGGAAGCTTCTCTAGGAGTTGTATGTCTATCAAACATAAATGGTTTCCTCTTGGCCCCACCAAAGTGGAAGATTTCCCTGGGCAATAAAAGACTGTGGTTGTAGGTCACTAAATTAGAGGGCTCTGGTGTGCGGTCATAAAGGCCTGGTGGGGATGGAAACTAAACATTTTAGTGCTACCCATGGTGGACATTAATATTCAGTTGCCAGAGTCTTTGCCCCATGAAGCCTTGAAATCTTACTGGAAGGGCTACAGGCGGTCATCATTGCTAGCTGAGGCCTGACATGTAAAATGGAACTGTTTGCCATCTCCTGGTTCAGGAATGAAGAGTTGAGGAGGGTGGTTTAGATAGTAGACACACTGACATCTGAACTCAAGAGTTCTTCTGGTCACACTGCACTCTAGGGAGTTAGGGAGACACTTGGTTGGACCCCACCTTCTCCCAGTGGAGGCTTAGTTCCCAGTGCGCTGTTACTGGAAGGTAGTAGAAGTTTTGGTGGGCATACTGGGAGGACTTTAGATCATTAGGGAGGAGTGTACCTTTGGGAGTGCTTATGAAATCTGTTGTCTTCTTTTCTCTTATGTTCTGATGGTGAAGCATGCAGCATGAATTCTAATTGGTCTCAATAATAAAATCCCTGAGTCAGATATAGGAGTAAATGCTAAGAGATCAGAGAGATAAAGGAGCGAGCCACGGCCACTTCTTACCTTGCCAGCTCCTCAACCTGTCTCTATGAATCCTCAGACCGAATGGGCCCGAGATCCTGTCTCCACCTCCCTAGTGCTGGGATTAAAGGCCTGCGCCTCCCAAGTACCAGGATCAGAGGCATGAGATCCCAAGTGCTGGGATCAAAGGTGTGAGCCGCCATCACCTAATCTCTGTGGTTACCTAGTGACTAGCTCCATCCTCTGATCTTCAGGCAAGCTTTATTTGTTAGAGCACAAACAAAATATCAAGTTTTTGTTGCCTTGCCCAAAGCAGTGGGGCCAACGGATTGTGGTTTAAAGCTTCCGAAAGTGAGGACCAAAATAAGCCTTTCTCTCTATAAGTTGATTTCCTCAAGAATTTGTTATAGTCATAGAGAGCTGATTAACATTGGGTGACAAACTCCATCAAGAAGCCTGCATGGAATCTGAATTATGAAATCAGCAATTGTCACCTCTGCCCCTTTGGTGGTTCCTTAAGTGGCGGTCACTCTTGACTTATTGAAGGGTCCCTGAAGTCAGGTGTGATGAGCTACCATTCTCTCTTTACACTTGAAACTGGCTAATGGATAGATGGATAGTCATATCCGAGGGATCCTATTACCAACAGCTGCCTCGATTCCTGTCAGTCTGCTTGAGAGTTCCTACCCATGTAGTTCCCCACACAATGCCTGGCGTATGTTGCCGTTGAGCTTACCTGTTGAGTAGATATGATCAAGGAACAAGGTTAGTCTTTTTCATTTATTCTCACTATCCAGTTCCAGACACAGAGCCTGGCACGTAGTAGCTGCTAAACAAATACTCGTTGAATGGATTTTAATGGCATCTATTTCAAAATACTACCTCTCCTTGTATGAAATTCCAAAAAAAAATTTTAATTGGAAAAATATCAACTCCAAACAGAAGCATGAAAGAGCCAGAGTTCAAAGAAAGAATTATTCACAACTTCCAAGTATTTCCATCTATGGGTTTTAATGTAAGTCATTCTGCAGTTGAGAATGTTGTAGTAATTACAGGCAAGCTAATATCGCTGCCATATGGGCTTGAAAGCAGGTCTGAATTCTGCAAGCCACTATCAGCAGTTTTATTTTCTGGTGTGCTTCTTTGCACACCATGCCCCACCCCCTGCCCGTCTTTGTCTCCCATTTTGCTTTTATCTTCTTTCTTTCAGCTCTACCTTCTTCCTCTCCCACCCCATTCTCCCTCACTGCTCCCTCTCTTTCAGCCTGGAGCCACACATTTTGAAGCCATTCTTATAAAACATTCAGTGGACCTGAGAAGTAATTGCAGTGCTTAGAGGAGGTCATGACACACCTCTATCTGATCCCGGGCAAGAAAGGGAACCAAGGATGCTCTGACCTTCTGTGAACTGACCAGGGCACTTTGTCTCCCAAGTGTGGTCACATGATTGAAAGAAAAATAATCCAATTAATCTCTCTGCTACCGGATCACCCTAGTGCTCCACTTTAGACCTGGCTGCACAAAGGATAACCAGGGGAGCTATTTAAAAAGTACTGATGCCTGATCTCCTCCCCCTGAGATTAGATATTGAATTAATTGTTCGAAGTAGAGTCTGGGCATCATTGCCTGTAATACTCTCTTGATAGCTCTAATGGGGAGCCAAGGTTGAGAAGCTGCTCTAGGTTCTTAGTTTTGGATAAATAGCAATAAGACCTATGCTCTCTCCTCTTGCCTCCCTGTTACCCTTGGAAATGAGGCATTATAAGGAGTTGTCAGAAAAGCAGTAGCAGTTGCAAGATGTACTCACAGCTATTTAATCAAAACAACTACAAACCTGCTTAGCTCAAAACATATTTATAAGTGATCCGATAGTCTTAGGAAAACTCTAGGTAGTGAGCTGGGCTTCTTGAATGGTTTTCTTCAATAAGCAGAAGTTTAGATGGTAGGATATTTAAGTCCACGCGCTTTCTCTCAGGATAGCACTCTTTCTAGGTTTCTAAGGTCTAGGAGTCAAGACTTCTCTAGCCTGCCCCAATTTACACTACAAGGATAATTGCCTTGGGATTGAAAGCAAAAGTGCTGGCTGGTCTCTCCTGCCATTGTTCTGCTTCCCTAGAATGGAAGCGCCTACAGGCTTTCTTTAGCAAATTAGTTGATGAGATTAGCTAATGATCTCTCTGGAAGGTCAAAGAGCCTAAGGCAACACTGAAAGGGGCCAAGGCCAGAACTGGGAAGGGAGCATCTGCTGTGCAGCCAGACACGGTTGACAGTTAGTGCAGCGCTGAGCCAGAAGGCGCCTAGAGTGTGACTGTGTACAGCGGGGTTGCATGTTGCTTTCTGATTTAAGGGCCAGTGTGAGAAGTGGCTGTGGTATGTATGGAGGAAATAGCTATTGACTGGTAGCGAAAAGCAAAACAAAGCCAGTTCAGCCAGCTAGAGCCTCAGTATCCTTACCTGTAAAATAAGGATAGCCCCATCCATTCTGTACATACCATATAGTTAGGTTAGGGCTCAAGTTGAGGTGTGTGTGTGTGTGTGTGTGTGTGTGTGTGGCAAGTCAGGGGGTCTACCCTTGTAACATCTTTATTGAAAGAACAGCATGGTTATTTGGAAGGCAAGTGGGCAGAGGATGAAAAGGCCTGGTCTCCTGTCCCACTTCTGTCTCTTGTTAGCTACAGACAAATTGCTCCACTAGTTCCTTTTTTGTGACATGTGACAATAGTCATAATACTACCCTCGGAGATAGAAAGTATCATTGACAATGCTTATGAGGGAAGTATAGCACCATTAACACAACCCCCCCCCACATATATGTGTGTGTGGGGTGTGTGTGTAGCATATAAACATGAGGTATAATTAGGATGACAACACAATGCTTTTCAGAGTCACCTTTTTGATCAATATTTGAGCCTTTAGATGACCATCAGGGTGACTGTATTGTGGAATATTAGTTTAAGATACGTTACGTTCCTTTATGCTCTGGAATATTTGTTTAATTATGCAAAGATGTGTTGCATTTGTTTAACTCTGTAAAGTTGTGTAATTTGCCTACCTAAAACACCTGATTGGTCTAATAAAGAGCTGAGCGGCCAATGGCTAGGCAGGAGAGGGATAGGTGGACCTGCCGGGCAGAGAGAATAAATAGGAGAACTCTATGCTCCGGAAAGAGTGAGGAGCAGGAAGAGAAGAGGAGGATTCCAGGGGCCTGTCACCCAGTCACAATCCAGCCCCACCCTATCTGGACAAGAGTAAGTAGAAAAGAAAGATATATAGAATAAATAAAGGTAAAAAGCACAGAGGCAAAATGTAGTTAAAGAGAACAGGGTAATTTAAGAAAATCTGACTAGAAACAAGCCAAGTAAAGGCTAGGCATTCATAAGTAAGAATAAGTCTCTGTGTATTTATTTGGGATCTTGGTGGTAGGTCCCCAAAGGGTAAAAAAACAAAACCCAGCAACAACAGAAAACCAAAACCACCAACTCCATGACTGTTCTTACATAGCAGTCCACATTTATAAGGCATTGTCTAATACCACATGAAACTGCTTCCCAACCTCGTCCCACTACAAATATCTCGTGTAGATTATTCATGAAAATATTGTCCTCTTGGCTGGATTTAAGAAGAGGCAGTTGACCCAAACCTGGGCAATCAAGTATATGGTAAGCAGGAAGACTGATTCTGTTCTCCATCTGACACTCATCTGTGAAGGGCTGTGATGCCTGGAACTCATGAGGAAATGGCCCTACAGCATCAAGATTTACTGTGGGCGGCAGGACGGAAGACAAGGAGAGTTCAAGGTCCTTGAGAGTTACTGAGCAATTGAATCAACCACCCCTGAATCCCACTTTTCATAACTTTTAAAAAAATTGAAGCTTAGCCAGGTATGGTGGTGCATGCCTTTGATACTAGCACTCAGGAGGCAGAGGCAGGTGGATCTCTGTGAATTCAAGGTCAGCCTGGTCTAGAAAATGAGATACAGGACAGCCAGAGTTACACAGAGAAACCCTGTCTCAGAAAACTAAAACCAAAACCAAACCAAACAAAACAAAAACAAACAAACAAAAAAACCAACAACAATTTAAGCTTTAAAAATTGCAAGGAGGAGCAGAAGGAGAGAGAGCACAAGCAAGGAACTCAGGACCGCGAGGGGTGCACCCACACACTGAGGCAATGGGGATGTTCTATCGGGAACTCACCAAGGCCAGCTGCCCGGGGTCTGAAAAAGCATGGGACAAAACCGGACTCGCTGAACATAGCGGACAATGAGGACTACTGAGAACTGAAGAACAATGGCAATGGGTTCTTGATCCTATTGCACGTAATGGCTTTGTGGGAGCCCAGGTAGTTTGGATGCTCACCTTAATAGACCTGGATGGAGGTGGGTGGTCCTTGGACCTCCCACAGGGCAGGGAAACCTGCTTGCTCTTTGGGCTGAGGAGGGAGGAAGACTTGATTGGGGGAGGAGGGGGGAATGGGAGGTGGTGGCGGGGAAGAGGCAGAAATCTTTAATAATTAAATTAATTAATTAATTAATAAAAAAGAAAAGAAAAAAGAAAAAAAATGCTGCAGCAAAAAAAAAAAAAAAATGCTGCCGAAAAGGTGTCTGAACTGATTTCCACTGTAATGTGGCCAATCAGTTTGTAATTCTTGATGCTTCCTTTTTCTTATTACAATTTCCTATGGGAAAAAGACGTTTCTCCCCTCCCTATTATAAAGATGAGGCTGTAGATTTGGCAAATATGAAAACGTTTAATGAAGAGAAGGCAAACTTCCTGTACCCTTTCTTTCTTGGAGGAAGCCATCACTGACATTTTGGCCATTTTTCCTTGGTGTTCTCTTTTAGCCTGTTTGCGCTAACTTGGTGTGTTTGCAGAGAGGGGAAAAAACGTCTCAAGGAGATTTAATGGGCTCACGTACTTCTTTTAGAAAAAATACTGGAACAAAAGGATAAGGGATGGGACAAATCAGGGAAACGAGCCGCGAGGAACATCAAAGCGTCCAAGAGGTGTGGGAGGAGAGAGAATACAGGAGTTTTTCAGACAAGTGTAGTCCGCAAGGTTTCCCCAACAGTTGTTGGTGGTTCTTGCTGGCTTTCAGTGCTGGACAAAGGAAGGTATGTCAGTTCTTTTCTCCTGTCTTCTCTACTGGGCTAAGCTTACAGATATAAGGCCTGCCCTCCCTGTCTGCTGGAAGCAAACACTGCAGCCAGCTGGCGCCTTCATATTTTGAGCAGCTCATTAAAGGCATCCCAGTGATCTGATTAATCGAGGTGAGAGCTGTGTTTCCAGGAATCAAGCCATGAAGCTTCTACACATGCTTATAAGTCAGGCAGACAAAGATTATAATACTTCATTTAGGGTTGAGATTGCTACATAGAAGCACTAAGCTCTGTGGGACCCATACAATCAATTTGCTTAGTTCAAAGATTATTAAAAAATATGGGTACAGTCCCAGACTCAGATATCTATCTATCTATCTATCTATCTATCTATCTATCTATCTATCTATCTATTATCTATCTATCTATCTATCTATCTATCTATCTATCTATCTATCTATCTATCTATCTCTCTGACACATGGATATAATGATGTTGAACATATACTTCAACACAGGAAGTCATTAATTGAGGTCAGTTGGCTGCCCCTCCATTCAGGAACATGAACTTGGGTTGAGTACATTTCAGTGAGGGGTGCATAAGTACCAATATTCTTCTTTTTTTTTTAAAGACTTTTTTGGGAGGAGGGGTTCAAGACAAGGTTTCTCTGTAGCTTTGGAGCCTGTCCTGGAACTAGCTCTTACAGGCCAGGCTGGCCTCAAACTCACAGAGATCCGCCTGCCTCTGCCACCCAAGTGTTGGGATTAAAGGCGTGCGCCACCACTGCCCGGGAAATATTCTTCTTGTTTAATTATTTCTAAGGCCTTTGCTGTAGATGTTAGAGTTCTTCTTTTCCTTAATGATTCATGCTTAGATGTCAGACAAATTCCATCTCATTTTGACCGAGTAGGCAGAGCAGTAGTGGTTCCTGAAGAAAGATCTAGGGTTCATTAGGAAAGATCCACCATTGATTGGCACCAGGATGGACTTCTTTTCCTTTATGGTCTAAAGGTTAACAACTAAATGCTTCCACTAGACCTCAGGACTTCAGTAATGGTACCAGAAAAACAGAGAACCAGGTCAACGGAGTTCTGATTCTGATTGTGTTTTAATTTCAATATGGACTGCCCATACAGGTGCAAGTATTTGAACACTTGGTTCCTCACTAGTGATGTTAATATGGGTTGTGGAGCCTTTGGATATGGATCCTAATAGAAAAGATGGTTCTCTATGGGTGAATCAAACTAGCCCTAGTTCTGGTACAGACTCTATCTGACCCTGGATCTGCCAAGCTATGCAATATACTCCTGCCACCATGGACTGTATGCCAGCTGCCATGCCTTCTTCACTACAGTATACTTGAGCCTCTTCAACTGGGAGCCAAAACCAAAGCCCTCCTCTCTTCATTGCTTCTGCCAAGTATTTTGTCACAGGATGGAAAAGCACCAAATGCAACTGCTTTGTCTACTTTCCAGTTTTCTCACCTTCAAGTGGTTTTAGTGATTCAGTTTCTGTCTGCATCATAGAGTCGTCATGGTGATCAAGTATGATGCTGTGCACAGAAGAACAGGGATGGCATAACAGGTTCTGTCCTGTCCTCTTGGTACTGATGTGGTTTAAAAATCCTTCTCGGGTAATATTTGTTAGTTAGGAATTTTAGATCTTTCCTGTATCCAAGACAATGTAAAGATGTAAGTTTTCTTTTTTGGGTTTTAAAAGAAGATTCCCACGTGTTCTTTTTCTTGAATACAGAACCAGGAAGAGGCTCTCTGTATATCACTCTGCTAGACTTGTTTCCTGGTTTCAAGAACTTAATATTGGTAGTCAGTTTAGCTGGTTCCCCAGTCCTTCCTCATTTCCTATTGGGGATAATCATCCTTACTATCATCACAGTGATAAATAACAGTTATTGATTATTCAGTGCTTTCTATAGCATGTGCCAGATGGATGCTCTCATTTCATACTTATGAAAGCCCACAAGGTGTTACTAGCCTCAGATTACAGGTGTGGAGATGGAGACTCAGAGAATTAAATAATTTGCTTGTGGTTCACAACTCACGCTTATTGAACACCATCTGTACCTGGCACCGTCCTAAGCACTGACTTTAACTGCGTCATTTGATCTCAAAGGCAACTGTGTTAAGTAGATACTTAATTATTCACATTGTTATTTCATGAAAAAACTGAAGCTCAAAGAAGTTAATAGCCACTTGAGGTCATATAGCTCTTATGGGCAGACAGGCTGACCCCAGGGTCTAGTTTACTTCCTTGTCTTTTCCTTGGGTTCAGGACTGTCAGACCTGAGCCTGTGTTCCATTATATTATCCGGAGTTCTCTAGAGTAACAGAATTTATAGAATGAATCTATCTGTCTATCTATCTATCTATCTATCTATCTATCTATCTATCTATCTATCTATATCTCTCTATCATCTGTCTGTATAAAGGATCTATCTATCTATCTATCTATCTATCTATCTATCTATCTATCTATCTATCTATCTATCATCTCTCTATCATCTGTCTGTATAAAGGATATTTATTAGATTGACTTACGGGATATGCTCCAGCTAGTCCAATAATGGCTACCTATGTAGAAAAGGCCCAAGAATCCAGAATTGTTCAGTCCATGAGGCTGGATGTCTTCAGTATGTGCCACAATCCCAAAGAAGTAGACTCTAACACCAGTGAAGGAATGAACTTTCTATTGAGGCAAGATTAAAAGTGTTGAGGATGCAGTTTAGAAGTAGATCTTCCCCCTTCAAATTAAGCAAAAATCCCTCACAGGTGTGCCCCTTCACTTTTGGGTCTTAATTAATTTCAGATGTAGTCAAGTTGAAGACAAAAATAGACATCACATCCCTTCACTGTGCTCCATGGCAGGCTGTAGTTTTATCCTTTAAAGAGTCTTGGAGGAAGACACCAGGTGAAGAGAAAGTCATGAATGTAATTCCAGAGGAAATGACATGTTAGAGGGTCTTATTGTCTACAAGGCTTTTTAATATCTCCACCAGATGCATGCCTCAGAGAAACAGATACTAGCGATCTATTTGCATATGGATGGCAGAAAATCAATTCTCAGAATTCTACTTGAAAGAGCAAGAGAAAGGCTTCTCTCTGTGTAGAATGTATGTGTCCCCTCAAATTCATATGTGTAGCATTTGGAGATGAGGTCTTTGAGAGGAAATTAGGCCAGGAGGATAGAGCTACATAGATAGGATTACTAGTCTTAGAAGAGAAACGAAGAGCCTGCCTCCTCTTTCTTTGCTCTCATGAGAGGGCACAGCAAGAAGATGGACATCTGAAAATCAACAAGAGCATGCTCAACAGATACTGGTTCTGCTGGAACAAGATCCCCCTGCTTTCTGGACTTATGAGAAATAGATTTCTGCCTGCTAAGTCTTCTATATTATATACCTGCATCAGCTCAAGCTCACAACAATATTTTCTCTTGTTTTAGGGATTTTCACCAGTTTCTGTTAAGGTCATGAAGTGAGATAGACGTGTTCTTTATCTGTAACTTTGGATGTGACATTATGGGTTTGGTGGAAGATCCTCCAATGGTTTCTGATACTTAGCACATGTAGATGCTGCAGCTACAACCTAACAGGCAGCTGCTCAAAATACTCCACCTCAATTCAGGAACGAGACTCAATAAAGAGACTGTTTACCAAGACCACACAGGTGATTGATGTGAGAGCTGGGACCAGAATGTAGGTATTCTGTCTACTTTCTTGTTCTTTGTGTTATTTGCTTGTGAACGGACAGGAGAAATAAATCAATAAATGTTCACTAACTGTTCAGTAGGTCTCTGCATAACACTTTGTATATAATAACTGAATTCTTATAGACATACTGCAAAATCTAATTACTATTCCTATCTTCTGAATGAAGAAGCTAAGGCTTCTTATATTGTTATACAAAAGAACAGAAAAAAGAAAGAATGTTGTTAGACAACATTCTTAGATGTGTACGACAAGTCAAACCCATGTTCTTAGCAGTTCCGTGCCCTCTTGGTTCTCTGTGAGGGTTTCCCAAAAAGGCTGCAACTGAGCAGTTGAAAGAGATAACAATGAAATCAGGGAGTTCCTGTAACAAAACCTAAGACTTGGTGGTGTATTATCACAGAGAATTACTATTTCTCATAGTTCTGGAGGCTGTGAAATTCAAGATCAAGGTGGTACCTGATTTGGATCTGCTGTGTGGTCTCTTCCAGGCCCTTTTTCTAGGGACACAAATTTTATTCTTGGAGACTTTGCACCTGTGCCTGCTCCCCCAAGGCCCTCTCTTCCAATACTGTTACTTTGGAGGTGCCAGTTTTAACACGTTTATTGACGCTCCTTGAATTATGATGAAATGATGTCTTGATCCACTGGCAGTTGAAAATTCCATGAACATTTAATGCACTGAATCTACTTCTCAAGCATCATAGTTTCTCAATGCAGTGTACTAGAGAATGAAGTTGTAATCATGGGATTGCCTGGTGTTGGGGCTCGTGGCTGCTGTCCAGCATGGTGCGACGGTATCACAAGGTATAATGTTGGCGTGGGAAAAGATCACAGTTTGAAACTTAAAGCATAGTTTCTACCAAATGTGTGTAAATCTCAGCATCATAAAGTGGGAAAATCATGAGTTGAGCCATCTTCAGTTGAAGCATTGTGAGTTGGTGACCATCTGCACTTAGCAGACAGACATCCAGACTGTAGCCGCAGGGGAAGCAGTTCTGGAATGTACGTGCTCGCAATTCCTGACGAGGTGGGGTTTGCTGAAAAGAAAATGATCTGTTGATCCATCAGAGGATGGAGATGTCACCAATGTGCTCCTCCAGAGTGAATGTTTCTGCAAACGTCTTGATTTTTATGCCATTGTTGAAAACTATTTTTACGGCAGAATCTGTGCAGATTTAGTGATTTAATATCTGAATGTTTAGGTACTTTTTAAGTTCAAGAAATGAATCGTCTCAAATGATGTTTTTGTGAATTGGATTCTCATTTTACAATAATGAGGCATATTATAATGGCCAAATACCACAGAAAACAATACAGAACAACCATGTTCCCTGGAAATTATGGGGGGCTCTGGTGTATCTATTCACTTTGTATGGCCACACTTCCCTCAGCAGCTGTGTTTGGGGTTCAGTCTGTGTGGCAGGCTCCACTGAACCTGGCACTAATATAGGAAGCACTCATATGGGTTTGATGGTTCATCTTCCTCATCAACTTGACTGGATTTGGAATCACGTAGGAGTCACCTCTGAACATTGTGAGTGAGAAAGAGAGTGAGGGGAAAGACCTAACCCAAAGGTCTGTTGGTACTCTCCACAGAGACAGACTAATTCAGAGGGAAAAGGAGAAACCAACCAAGGACCGGCTTTCTTCTCTTTCCGAATCCTGGCCAGGAGATGCACAGTGATCTGCTTCACTTCAGCTACTGTGTCTTCCCCCCAAAAGGTAGACCATACTCTCAAATCAGGAGCCAAAGAAAAACCTTCCTTCCTGAAGTTGCTTTCATTAGGTAATTTTTCACAGCAACAAGAATATTTAACTATTAATAGGCTCATTAACTAGGACACAGAATCTAAGGTGTGTGGGTAAACACCATGTTTGGTTATACATGTAGGTGGTACAGTTGAGGTGGGGAGCCTTAGCACACAGATAAGGCAGGAGTGAGTCAGATGCACAGACGCATGCTTTGTAGTTGTCCCTGTTTGACAGTGCTGGAGATGGAGCCCAGACTTGCACTTACTGCAGAGGCCCCCACCTCTCAGCTGAACTCTGTCTACCCCGGAATCAGCCGCTTGCCCCTTCCTGAATTCGGTGTTATTGAACTTTGTGGTTTTTATTTTTTTTTACACTTACTTTTAAAAATTTCAAATTTTAAATGGCGCACGCCTTTAATCCCAGCACTCAGGAGGCCAGCCTGGTCTACAAGAGCTAGTTCCGGGACAGGCACCAAAGCTACAGAGAAACCCTATCTCGAAAAACCAAAAAAAAAAAAATTCAGACGGATGGCTGTCTGTGTTTTTTTCTGTGGGTTACCCTTTACTATTGTAGGCTTCCTGTTACATTACACCAATACAACTCACTGAGATGTATTTATTTTATTGTTTCCTGAGCCCATCATATGTGCTGAGTGGTTCATAAAATTAAAGTGAACTTTCTTCCTGACTAAATGCTTAGACATTCATAGTGTACTTCCTTTTTAGAAAAGCCAATATGAATAATTCCTGAACCATAAAAACAGGTGCTCAGGTATTGAATTGTTTTCCGAAAGAGCTATCTTGGAGTTGAAGGGTATGCATTATGTATGGAGCTGAAACTATTTGCCATACTAAAATTACAGACATGCACATCACATGCACACACATGTGCACACACCACATTCATGTACACATGCACGTGCACACACAAACACACACAGAGAGACACTTCATATTGTAGGAGCTCAGTAAATACGTGGTGATGTCATGAATGGGTCCATCTCTGACGCAGCATCTCTAACACAGGTACCTAAGTTCTTGAGTTAATATTTGGATGATTCCGTCTTTGAGCAGCAGACTTGTTTTCTCAGATATTGATTAGATATTTCTCCTTTAATACCCTGTAGCAACCTCAAAATCGTAATGCTGGGACCTAACATATAATCACAGCTTGATAAATTAATTCTTCTATGTTTCTTGTTACAAAATTAAATCAGGGGCCAGAGAGATGGCTCGGCAGGTGAAAGTGCTTGCTGCACAAGCCTGATGACCCTAGTTCGGATCCCCAGAGCCCAAGGAAATGCTGGATGTGGTGGTGTGTGCCTATAATTCCAACACTCCTATGATAAGATGGGAGGGAGAGATGAAAGAATCCCCTAGAAGCTGGAGAGGCCAGAAGGTCTGGAGTATTCAGTGCAGCAACAAAAAAGATGGAAAACAAGGGTTCACCCAAGACTGTCTTTTACCTCCTCACACACAAACATGTACATATATATATGTACATATATGCATATGAGCACACAACACACAGACATGCACACACATATATGCATGTGAGCACACACACATTCATAAGTATTTTAATATATATAATATTTATATATAAGTATTATATGATATATAAGTATATATAAGCATTTTTAAAAGTCAAAGTATTCTCATGCTTATTAGTTACATTCTCATACTGTAACCAAATACTTGGGAGAAGCAACTCAAGGGATAAGGTGTTCATTTTGACCCACTGTTTTAGGGACTTCCATCCTTCATGTTGGGGAAGAAATGGTGGCAAGAGCTTTAATAGATGCCTGGTCACAACTCCACAGATCAGAAGGCAGAGAGGCAGGACAGGAAACTGACCTGGGGTATGGAACCTGAAGGCCTGCCCTAGAGACTCACTTCCTTCAGCTAGACCCCACCTCTAGAAGGAGCTGGGAAGGCTCAACAGCTTTCCAAAATAATGTCACCTCCTGGGTTTAGGTAAACACATTAATTTATGAGGGACATGTTACATTTAACCCATAAAACACAGAGCTAAAACTCTTCCAATGGGGATGCATGATTTAGGATGTGAAGTTCCGTGTGATTCTGGCATCTGGTACTTGTCAAGGTTTATATATAGCATTTCAAACATTTGTAATGCAAACATTAACACATATAACTCTTTCTAAATGCAATAGGAGTAAACAATGATGGCTCCCAAAAGCCCAGTTTTTAAAATAAGAGATTAAACTCTCCCTATGTTGGGTGGACTTAAAAGCACATCACTGCTGTGTCGTAAGGAAAATAAGGATGGTTTCAAAGAATCGATAGTGTTATTCTGTGATGCCTTTGGCTCTATAGGAAGCCTCCCATCATAATTTCTCCACTCACTTGAAAGAGGAAAACCCCAACACACAAAGAGATGGTACAAATTAGTTTTTCTTTTGCACCTGAGGGGGAGCACAGGCTTGTATCAAATTTCTGTTTAGTTTTAGGGGTGGAATGATTTGTCACATGGAGTTCACGCAGAACTCCGATGTTCAGCATGGGTGGCCTTCTTGGGGTGTCACAGGCAGAGTGTAAGTCTGGCAGGATCTCAGGGCTGACTGTGTGGGTTCTACAGGGCCAGGGAGTTGGGATGCATGAATCCTCTGCCTGGCCTGGGGGTGAGGGCCGTCTGGATTCCTTTATCCCTCACCGCTGGCTTCAGGACTCCCCTTTCTTCTGTTCCCAGTGCTGAGATGATCATCCGGGCTGTCACTTGTTTTCGTTCCCCTTCATTGTCTTCTTGAAGCTCATAAACACCAATTTTAGCGTCCTGTCCTTAGCAGTTCAAAGGCACATGTTTTGACCTGAGTTTATTCCTTTCTCCCTCGCAAAGCAAGCTCACCAATCCCTTAACACCCAGAAACTCTCATTCGCTCTGCTCTCACTTTTGTCTGCAGGAAAAATTGTCTTCTAAGATATTATCTATGCTGAGATTAACATTCTAGAATTCCTCTTCATTTATTTTTTTGTAAAAAACAAATTGAGAAAGAATATGTATATAAATGTGTGTGTGCACGTGTGTGTATGCGGGAGAGAGCGCATGTTTATGTTTGTAGCTGGCTACAGTTAAGATCTCTTCAATTACTGATGTGATATTTATGTTTCCAAGTGTGTTTTAATACTGTCACTATTCTGTGTATCTACAAAGAGTATTATGCGTCATGTAGTATGCTATAAATTTTATGAATAATATCTCATCACAAGAATATACTATACCATAACTATAATCACAAGAATAGAATGAGGGAGTCAATATGTCAACATTGTATTGATGTGCTTTTCCAATTATGAGTCTCATGAAAAGGGGATTTTAATGCATCTTCACTTGAAATATGGCTGGTGTCAACCAGGAGGGAATGAAGATGGTAATTTACAGGATTTTAACAATGGAACAGAGAAAAAGTAAAAAAGAATGTAATTGCAAGCCTAGCAAGAGAAGTAGTAGAAACATACCAAAGAGGGCTTTCCGTGAGAAGAGGATGCACATTCCTATTAATTTGAAAATAGAAATATATTTATGAGAGAGGTAGTGTCCCGAGTATGTAGCAAAGCCAGAAAAATTCACACCCAGCATTGTTCATTTCATAGACTAAAACTCTGAGCTAAATTACCTGCATTGACATTTAAATTTCCCTTAGACTGGGATAAGTCAAATGCTATTGGCTTAATGAAGAAAGGTCTTGGTCTCTTACACACAGTCTGGAGCTGAAGATGTACTTTGTATAGGTTGTCAGTTGGCAGCAGCAGATCAACAGATAATTCATTGAACCAAGTGCTATGCCTGCCATCATGGTTAGAATTTCTATTGCTGTGATTAAATACCATAACCCAAAGCAACTGAGGGAGGGAAGGATTTATTTCATCTCACAGCTTGGAGGCCACATTATCGTACTGAGGAAAGTCAGGGCAGGAACTCAAGACAGGAACCTAGAGGCAGAGAGCAGATGAACTCTGCTTACCGACTTGCTCCTTATGGCTTGCTCAGCCTGCTTTCTTATAGCACCTATGACCACCTGCGGGCACTGCCCACAATGAAATGGGCCCTCCCACATCCATTATCAGTCAAAAAAAATGCACCACAGGCTTGTCCACGGTGTGTTTATGTGTGTGTGTGTGTGTGTGGTATTTTCTCAACTGAGGTTTCCTTTTCTAAAATGACTCTAACTTGTGTAAAGTTGACATAAAACTGCCAGCTCACCTACCCAGGGCCCACTTTCCCTGACAAGTAGCAACTTAAAAATTTGAGGGGCTAATAGATAAACACACACACACATACACACACACCCCAAACTTATACACTGCATTTAGATTTCCAAAGAAGTACTAAAAAGACCCTTCAAAAATTTAGAAGCACAGAGTTGGGGAGACAAGGATGCTCTCTGGAAAGCTCTATAGGGCTCCAAAGATTTCTTTGTTTCCTAAAACAATTATTTGAAATTTATGTGGCTATCCTAGTTCATAGGGCACGAACCCCATTGCTTTCTTCACCACCAAATTAGTCTGGGATGAGCTGCCAGCTGTGAGTATAAGCTACTTGGAATCTCAGTGTAAGAGAAATTTAAATGCAGGTGACTTCATTCAGATTTTCAGTCCATGAAATGAACAAATTGTTGGTTGTGCGGTTCAGTTTTTCTGGTTTTTCTACATATTCAGGGTGCTACCTCTCTGAGTCTTACTACTTTCATCCTTAATATTTGAAAACTCCTTCAGCCTCCTGGGGTGGGTGTGAGGAGGGAATGAGAATACCGGGTAAAAGTATCAAGGCACCAGAGGAAGTAAGCCTTCCCTACCCTGAAAGGGAGACTTGTTTCCACCTGTGGTTAAGTGTAACCAATTGCAGGGAGGACCCCTCAGCAAGCTTGCTGGGACATCAGTCCTAGACATCGAGCTGATTATGCCATCTGCAAGGTATGTGCCTGTGATTTCTTCATTCTTGCAACCTGCATGTTTGGTCCTGCAGGCAATTGGGGATGGTTACAGCTAAACATGTATTCTATTGATTGGGACTTTCTTAAGCACCTCACATTTGTCCTTTATTGAATACAAAGCATAATCTTACAGACAGTGTCCACCTCAATGAGGAGCAATAGCAATACTGTAATAAGCACTTTTAGGAGTCAGACACTGTGATAAGAGAAAGTGAGCCACAACATTCCAATCGGTGCTTTTGTGTGCTCAGGGCCTCTCTTGTCACCTCGAGCCCGTGTCTACAACGTTCCTCCAGTTCCTTCCCCTTCTTCCTCCCAGAAAATTAGCTTCTAATCATCTGCTAGCAATTTCTAGGAAGCACTGCAGAAGGAAGAGTTATATTGTAGAGCTGAGAGTATCAAAAAGACCTGAGTGTCAGCACTGGCTCCTCCATCTTCTGACTAAGGCATCCTGGGTAAAATCATTAACATTTGAGGACTTCAGTCTCTCCTGCTAAAAGTGAATGTTGTGGCAGAGTGCTTTGGCCACATTGCCCTCCGTGAGGAGCATGGGATCAGACTACAGGTACGAGGATATTGGAGTCTTCTTTTTGTTCACTT
Organism: Chionomys nivalis; assembly: GCF_950005125.1. Lineage (NCBI taxonomy): Eukaryota > Metazoa > Chordata > Mammalia > Rodentia > Cricetidae > Chionomys > Chionomys nivalis. The sequence goes on from NC_080096.1 coordinate 57,532,231, forward strand.
TGTCAGGGGTTCTGGGCACACGGTTGTAAGTTTGGCATCTGTTAGTCCTGCAACTTGGACTTGACTGATTCCAATTCAGTTTGCTTCACGTGCCTTTTTCAAACATGACAGTGAATGCAGGCAGGAGAGATGGACCTCCCTTTGGCAGAGAGTCCAATGAAGAGGAAAATTCAGCTTTGCGAATGCTTGCTTTGAAAGTTCTAGCAATATGCAGGGCTTGCATCCTTGCATGATGGCCCCGTCCCTTCCAAAACAACACTGTTAGAAAGATATCTGGAGATCAATAAACAGCAATTTATGTATAACGAAAGACATATTTATTTTGCTAGATTCCCCCTCTCTAGCAGTATGTCCCTCTTGAATGTTTAGACCCGAGGGTAGGCTGCCTGTCGGTGTGAGGCGTTTTCCTGTTTCAAGGGAAGATGGCTGATGATGAGGACTTTTCCTTTTCACCACTTGTCTCTCGTGGCCTGGAGTCTGATGAAAACTTATAGAAAGCAACAATTTGACGTTTCTTTTGGATCATGAGTTTATTGAACAAATATTGACTAAAGATTACAGATGTGATGCTCAGTTGGAGACAATGAGGCTGGGACAGGATATAGAAGGCAGTCTCTACCCTTTGAAGTCAGGTTTGAGATGTCACATAAACTATAAATCAACATGCTGCAAAAATAAGGGTAAATGGGAACATATGACAAGGGAACTAAGGCAATGGACAGCCAAAGGGGATGGAATGGGTACACAGTGATGTCAGATTTAGTGGTCCCAGGCTCTAGCATAGTATCTGCATGGTGTCTCTATTATTTGAGTGAAGTTTCTCTCTTTTCCTTCCTTCTTCCCTCCCTCCCTCCTTCCCTCTTTCTTTCTTTCTTTCTTTCTTTCTTTCTTTCTTTCTTTCTTTCTTTCTTTCTTTCTTTCTTTCGTTCCCTCCCTCCCTCCCTCCCTCCCTCCCTCCTTCCTTCCTTCCTTCCTTCCTTCCTTCCTCTCTCTCTCTTTCTTTTTCTGTGAGTGAAGTTACTTTTATGAAGCCTTTTTGTTCAAGAAGCTCTAATTTTGACTCATAGAAGTTCTCACATCTTATCTCCTGAGCACCTTACTATGGAACAGACACAGGTGTATGTCCTGTAGGTGAATAAGCTTCTGTGCCTCCACAAAAACCTGAGGGGTAGATACTGGTACTATATGCTGCCTTCATGGTATGCATAACAAAAACTGAGGGACAAAGGGATCATCTTGGATGGTTTCTGTTGGTGTAAGGAAACCCCATAGACAAAAGCAATGTGGGGAGAAGGGGGCTTATTTCATCTTATAACTTCATCCATGCAATGAGGACGAGAACTCAAGGCTGGACCTTAAAAGCAAGAACTGATGCAGAGGCCAAGGAGGAGTACTGCTTACTGGCTTACTCAACCTGCTTTCTTACACATCCCATGGCCCCTGACCCTGACCTAGGGGTGGCACCACTCACAGTGAGCTGGTACCTCCAGTGTCAATCACTAATTAAGAAAATGCCCACAGGCCAGTCTGCTGGGAGTTTCCTTTATTGCAGTTCCCTCTTCTCAGAAAACTCTATCATGGATCAAGCTGACAAAAACAATCAACCAAACAACAACAAAGACAAAACAGGACAGGGATTCCAGCTTTGATCAAAGTCACACAGCTGTTTGTGCAGAACCTGGACTTGAACCTTGGTCATTAAACTTTAGAGCTGCAGTCTTTAACTTCTGTGATGCCTAGCTTTTCATGAGACAGCAAGCACTCTGTTGACCTATGAGGATGTTACAGTCAGATGTCAGCAGGCTTGAAGGTCACTGGGAATCCATTCTTCCCTCAAAGTCATCAGCTTTAAACCTAGGATCTCAAATGACATGACTCTGATTGCTTGTCAAAAGCAGAGGGATCTCAGCTGCATTTGTGGCCCTGGTTGGAGACATGATGGTCTAAAGTACCCAAAGGAACATAGGGTTACTATCTGGTGGAAGCTTTCTGGTGAAGAAAACAGATATACTGTTGCCCCACATTCAAGAGGTAATGATGATCATAGATTGCAGCTTCTCAGCCCTACTTCCAGGGTAGGCACCTTGCCAGGGTATCTTTCTGGCAAAGGAGTCCTCTGGAAGTGGAACTGGCCATGTAGACTCAGCCAGGAGTGGGTCCTGAGCAGAGGATGCTCAGCTGGTACTCTGGGCAGAGGAACGCAGGGACAGGAGTAGACTGCACTGTTGTGAGATATTTGTTCACTGTGTGAAGATATATTGCTATGACTGGTTTAATAAAGAGCTGAATGTCTAATAGCTAGGCAGAAGGTATAGACAGGATTCCTAGGTAGAAAAGGAAAAGGAGGAGGGATCAAAGGGCAGGAGAAGCCAGAAGACATGGAGAAGAAATAAGAGATACAAGATGGAAGAGAGAATGCTATGTGAGGGAATGCAGATGAATAGAAATGGGTTAATTTAAGTTATAAGAGCTAATTAGGAATAAGTTTAAGCTATAGACTAAGCTTTCACAATTAATAAGAAATTTCTATGTGATTATTTGGGAGTTGGTGGGACAGAGAAAGGCTCATTACACTGCAGTCTCAGTCTACCTGCCCATAGCTCATGACCTCAGTAAAGCTCCCATGCTCTCCTCCTCAGAAAAATGGTTGCCCACAACTCTATATGTTTGCCTCATTCAACTTTTGAGACCTGTTGACCAACATCACAATCTTGTACCCTGTAGTCTGATCCCATGCTCCTCACTGAGGGCAATGTGGCCAAAGCACTGT